>NC_069386.1:8881136-9189772 GCF_027475565.1 Acinonyx jubatus
AAACGTTGAAAAAAAAAATTCATGATGAGGGTGCTATTGTAATCACCGTTTAACAGATTGAAAAGCTGAGGCTCAGAATAGTTAAGTGACTGGCCCAAGGTCATACAGAAAGCAAGTAATAGAGGCTGGATTCCAACTCAGGCAGTCTTGTGCCTGAGCCTACATTCTTAACTAAGCTCTGCTACGTATTAGGTAAAAATCAGTTCCAAATGGATAGTCCCATGGGAGGTATACCCATGTGTTGAAGGAGGTAATCAATGACCAGCAGTTGATCCTTGAGCTGGGCCCAGACAGTGAGAAGCTCCTCACCCTCTCCCCTGTCTTTGGAATGTATGTTCTGCCCACTGTTCCCACAATGGTAGCTGTTTCAAGGACATAACCTTGAGAGAAAGGTGTCGTTGAGACCATCTAGATGGTATACATGACTGAACCCCATTACACCTCTATAGTACAAACTTTTAAGATTCTGGCAGGTGGGTGTGGAGATCTACTCATCTGGCAGCTGCCCAAGACAAATCTCATAATTAAGTTCCCTTGCTTATTAAAACTGCCATCTACTGGGGCGCCTGGGTGGCTCAGTCGGTTAAGCGTCTGACTTCAGCTCAGGTCACTATCTCGCGGTCCGTGAGTTCAAGCCCCACGTCGGGCTCTGGGCTGATGGCTCAGAGCCTGGAGCCTGCTTCCGATTCTGTGTCTCCCTCTCTCTCTGCCCCTCCCCCGTTCATGCTCTGTCTCTCTCTGTCTCAAAAATAAATAAAACGTTAAAACAAATTTATAAAAAAAAAAAAAACTGCCATCTACTAATATGGAGTGGTCTGTTTCTTTGGTCTCTCCCTGCCCTCTGGGAAAAGGAGGCGTGTTGCAAACCAAAACCATAATTGGGGGTATACTGATAGAAAAACTAGGCAGGAACTGGAAGGAAAGTCAAAGACTCTGAGGGTCTCCTCTCTTACCAGGCAGATGAGTGAAACAAGGCTGTGAATGGTAATCCCAACTTATAGGTTTAAGACAAAAGCCCGACTCATTCCATTCCATAGTCAATCATTGTTGTCATTACCATAGGGACCAGGATGGAAAAATGGAGAAATCAGAACAATCTCACCACCATTGTATAAGCAAGATGAGTTGCATGCTCTCAAGAAGTTACCTCCTGGATCACATCTCTTCATATGTTACTATTACTTTTATATTTAGATAAATGTAAGCATTGAAGTCAAACATGCAGACCCCTAGGGCATGCATAAAAAATGTACCAATGAAACATAAAATTACGCTTATCTTCATAGGATCTGTAATAAAACACCACAAGTCTCCTCACCAAGATACAAATCTGACCTCACCCCAAATTCCAATTGATATCAGTAAGTATTTACATGCTTAATTGGAGATGCCTGTGGGTTAGAATTTAGAAAATCTCAGTAATATTTCTGGCTTTGCTTCTAACAACTGCTCAGACCTTCAGCAAGTCACACAACTGCCCTGGACTTTAGTTTCTGCCCAAACATGAAACCAAGTCAGGAGTAATAGGAGACCTGTAGGAAACTCCCATGTGGATTCTGATGGCGAATCAATGCCATTCCTGCAGCTCAGGCCAGAGCTCCTTTCCCAAGGCAGGAGGGAGGTAACCATCAGTTATTCAGAGTTTCTATTCAGCAAGCCCTTTACTAAGCACTTTGCACACACAACTCCATTTAACTCTCACCATAACAAAGCAAAGGGATTTTATTGGCTCCAGGTGAAGGAAAATAAATGGCTGACAGATGTTAATTATGCTCATGGACAGACTTCTTGTAAACAGCATGAGAACCTAAACCCAGACTTGACTATGAGACCCAGGAGCTTCTGGTCTTTCTAAGTCATGCTGTGACTTGCCTCCATTACCAAAATTAATGACTCAAGGCTCCTGACATTGTGATACCCAGTATTTCTACCTGGGTCTTGAGTTTTTGTTCTTGGTCTTCTGGCCTGAACTCCAGTTCTGCTGATTCCAATCCCTGGCCTGTGGTCCACCTGGCTATCTTTGGCCCCTCTCCTTCTGCTAAGTGTTTTGTATTTCATCTCTGACATAGAGGACTTTCTGACACCCCCATCTGTACAGCCAAACCACTGGTCCCAGCCTTTTGGAACAAGCTCACTACCATCCCCACCCCCACCCCATTCTCGGCCATTTCTGATCTGTCACCGCTCTTGCTCCAGCACGTCAAGGTTATTTTTTCTGCCCATGGGAGCAGAACTCCCAAACGTTGGAAGGGTGCCAAGGCCTATTTGGGGGAAGTAATTAATCACATTTTAAGAAGCACACACTGTTAAAGCACATTGCATACGAAAATTAAACCCAGAGAATTTCAAGCAGAGTATCACCAAAGTTTTCCTTGAGATCCAAGGATTAAACCATGACTTACTTAACCAGATGAGAGTTAAGGAGGTGTATTTATAAAGGTAATGATACTCAGGGTGCCTGGGTGGCTCAGTCGGTTAGGTGTCCGACTCGGGCTCAGGTCATGATCTCCTGGTCCATGAGTTCCAGCCCCACGCCGGACTCTGTGTGATAGGTCACAGCCTGGAGCCTGCTTCAAAGTCTATGTCTCCCTTTCTCTCTGCCCCTCCCCCATTCACACTCTGTCTCTCTTTCTCTCAAAAATGAATAAACATTAAAATAAAAAATACATAAAAGTGGGACGCCTGGTGGCTCAGTTGGTTGAGCATCTGACTTTGGCTCAGGTCATGATCTCAGTTTGTGGGTTCAAGCCCGCATCAGGCTCTGTGTTGACTGCTTGCTCAGAGCCTGGAGCCTGCTTCAGATGCTGTGTCTCTTCTCTCTCCTCCCCTGCCCCGCTCATGCTTTGTCTCACTCTGTTTCTCAAAAATAAATGTAAAAAAAAATTTTTTTTAAATAAATAAAGGTAATGATCCTCTAGGCTGCATGCCATTTGAAAGGGATGTGGGGATAGTTCAAAAACCTCATGTTGCTTGGACTACTTAATTACATATATGAAACTTCAACAAACAAATTAATAGTATTAATTTAGTAATAAAATAAATAATAGTATTAACAATATTAATACAAATAATAAAGAAAGAAGGAAAGAGGGCTTAGAATGGTTAGATCAGTTTCTTCAGTGCTTTGACCAAAATCTACTCTTGTGGGATCTAAATCCCTCCCTCATCACCCAGTAGCAGGTGGATGCCTGGGTCTGTGGGGGCAACAGGGGCAGAGAGACCTCTCTCTCACCATGACTACCTTGCTACGCTCTGCTCAGAACCCTGTGGGTCCTCATCCTTGGCTTTTTAAGTTTTCCAGAGAAGCCTTCCCAGCATCTCGAATCCAGCCAGCCAGGCTGGGGTGATGCGCAGAGAGCAGCCTCCCCTATGGAGACAGGTTTTCAGCTATGGTCCCAATTGACAGTGCAGAGGTAGCCAGGGAAATCACAATTAGGAGAGAAAGAGCCAAAAGTCTGCATTTCCAAACCGGCATGAAGAATATATGCACATATCTGCATTTGTGCAAATGTGTGAGTCTGTGTTCATGGAGAGAGATGAATAGAAGGTGAATGAGGGAGAGGAAGAGTTGGGCAAAAAGATGGAAAGAGAGAGAGACAGGCACTCAAAGAAAGAAAAGACAGAGGGGAAGAAATACACAGAGAAAATGAAGGAGGTGGGGAGAGAAGGAGGGGAAGAAGAAAGAGGAAAATCTACATTCGACCTCAGCTTATGTTACACTTGAGGCCAAGAATCGGGCAAAGTGAGTGGGAGCCACTCTCAGCTGGATTGATTGAGACACTGTCATTTCAAAGCCTGGAAAACACGATCTGGAGCGTGCACAGAACCCACGTTGACTAGTGCCCAGGCAGAGGCTGAAGACAAGGACCTGTCCCCCTGGCGTCCCTATGCTGACCCCAAGCATGTTACACCAAGGATGAGAAGCCCACTCATCTACGACCCTTTAGCACTGCTCCTTCCTGGGAAATCTTGGGGTGGGGGGTGGGGGTGGTGGCAGAAGAGCAGGAGTAATGTCTGAAGGATGCTTGGAACATCCTTCCTTTCCCTGGATGGAAGGAGTCACAGCCACATGTGCAGGCAGGTGCCACTCAAAGAGACTCTGCACCCCTAACCTCTTACCAAGCCCCCATGCACACAGCCCCTTTCGGCCTCTTCAACACACACAACCAACACTATGCTAAAACACACTGACGTGCCAGAGCCAGGGACCGGTGTGAAGGGCATCCATTGCCTCAACCTCTCCTTCCTTCTGTGCCCTCTGCCTGGAACGGCATTGCCTGCACAGTAAGCTTGTCTATAGGGGAAAGATAACCCACTTCAGATGACTACATGGTGTGGAAACCTGGGACACAAATTTTTAAAAATCAGTCCTTGACCCCAAATTTTTACATTCCTGGCCAGGATGAGGTGTAGGGGTTAAGTCTATAAATAATTATGATGCAATGAGATAAGTATTATAGTAAATATATATATATATATTTATGTATCAGATTATATATATAAAGCATATCAGATTATATATATAAAGTATATTTACTAATAATTAATACATTTGTGTGTGTATCTTACATGTATATATCATATAGACAATGTAAAAATACCACATATACATATATGATATATTATAATTATATATTTATATAATATACATATATATTATGTATATCACATATACATGTATATACATAATGTGAATGTATATATTACATATGCATATGTTATTTATATACATATACATAATACAAATATCTCATATATATAAAGTACATATAGGGAATGAGCTACTGTGACCTAGATCCGGAGGGTGGAGGAAAAGACACTGTAGACCGAGTTGACTTCTTGCATGAAGTCATGCAGACAACTCACTCCAACTTCGTGTCCTGTTCCACCACTTCCTTGAAACTGACCTTGCTAAGGTCCACAGGGACACCGTTGTTCTTCTT
The DNA here is from genome assembly GCF_027475565.1 of Acinonyx jubatus. Classification (NCBI taxonomy): domain Eukaryota; kingdom Metazoa; phylum Chordata; class Mammalia; order Carnivora; family Felidae; genus Acinonyx; species Acinonyx jubatus. The sequence goes on from NC_069386.1 coordinate 8,886,080, forward strand.
CTGGTGGACCTCTCTTAGGCCTCATTGTCCTTTACTACCAGCTGCATCTGGCACAATTCACCGGTCCTCAAAACAGGTTCTTCTGAAGGTTTGTAGACACCCACACTCCTCAATTTCCTCCTACCTCCTCAGCTGCTTCCCCGCCCCCTGCCCTCCTTGCCATCCCCTCCTTCCTAACCACTGATGCACACTGCCATTCCTCAGGCTGTCTCCTCTGCTCTCAGAGTCAGTGCTAAAATGATGCAATCCAATCCCTAGGCTCTAAATCCCACCTGAATGCTGATGACTCTCAAGGCCATGTCTCCAGCCTTGACCTCTGTTCTAAATTTTGGACCAACAGACCCAAAAGCCTTTACATACGGAAGGACGATGCATGTTTTCCTTCCATGATCAATCTGGTACTCAGCTCAAGTCTGTGAACACTACTGTGTGTACACCCCCTAAGTGCAAGCTGCTGACACGGGCATGGTGGGGAATGGAGAGACCTCTTCCTGCAAGAACCTTACAGCTGGTGGGAAGAGGAGAGTTCCATCAGGCAAGGTCACTAATCATTTACACTAAGGCAGACAGAGATGTGTTGTGAGGGCAGAGAGGTAGAGACAAAGGAGCATAAATCAATTCAGGTTGAAGATCACAGGGCATATTCTGGCAGTTGGCACCTACCCTGAAAGAATGTAAGTAGTAAGGTGCCTGGGTGGCTCAGTCAGTTAAACGTCTGACTTCAGCTCAGGTCATGATCGCATGGTTCGGGAGTTCGAGCCCCACATTGGGCTCTGTGCTGACAGCTCAGAGCCTGGAGCCCGCTTCAGTTTCTTGTCTCCCTCTCTCTCCACCCCTCACTCACTCTCTCTCTCTCTCTCTCTCTCTCAAAAATAAATAAGCATTAAAAAAAAAAAAAGAATGGAAATAGTGGAAAATTGAGGAGCTGAGAAATGGAATGTACCAGATTCAAGAGGTCTACTGGGGAGCTACAGAGGGAATCTCCACCCAAGGCCACAGGGAACATCACTCAGAGTATCCAATACCAGCTTAATGGGAAAAAAAATTATTCTAATTATCACTTTAGCTGTATCCCATACATTTTGATACCTAGCACTTTGTTCTTTAATTCAAGACATCTTCAAATTCCAAGGTGATCTTCTTAAAGATTTAAGTTTCTTAATATTTTTATGATTGATAAGGAATTAAATTGCCTTCTCATAAAACCTGGCCTCTTCATTATGGGTTCTTTGAAACTTCCTGAGAATTCTATTTTTGTGACCTAGAATATGATTAGATTTGTAAACCTACTTGTTGGGGGTGGAATTAAATGCATAACAATGAGACATGTTTGTTGAAATTACCCACTGCATAAGGTTACCCACATGCAAAGGTCCATGTCTCTTTGTAATGCTGTCTGGTTTTGCTCAGTTGATAGGATTACAATACATAATGGTTATATTTTTATGTAGTAGCCCCCTTTATCCCTATTAATAATTTTTTCCCCAAATTCTCTTTCATCTGATACTGATATTACTCTGCAAGCTTGTTTTTGGCTTATATTTTCAAACTCCCTCTGAGGGCCATCTTAAGTAGGCTTCTTATTAGCAAGATGGAAATAAATTTAATTTTTATCTGATAATTGCACTCAAAAAGAGCTAACCTTAATCCAATTATATTTATTCAGGCTATTGTACTCTTACATATATACACTCATTTCAACCAACTTATTTTGTGTTTGCATCCATATTTTTTTTCTTTGCTGCTTTTTTTCCTCTACTTTCCAAGCTAGGCTTAGATTGATGTAGTTTATTTATTCTGATCTCTCTTCTTTCTCTAGTAGTTTCAAAATTATGGATTTTTATGCCTGTGTTTTTGGTGATTATCTTTATACTATATCATACTATAAATCTTCTGGGCAAAATTTAAAGTTATTCACAATGTATTCCCTCCCCCAAACATGACAGGAACTTTAACATATTTTAAGTACCCATTAAATACTGTCTTCCATGTCATTATTGCTGTCTAGAGTTTACTTTATCATACTGAACAATAAATTACTTTTTGTAGCCAATCGTTCCTATAGATTTCTTGTAAAATGTATCAATGTCTATGATCACCATCGTTTCTCATGTACCACACCTATCTCTTGTTTACTATTCTCATGAAAGTACATTTATTAATTGCCCTCTTATTGATGTTCCTGTTCTAAATTCTCTTCATCTTTTATGATTTAAGATATTTGTATTTACTTCATTGTTTTTTAAACCATTGCATCTTGTTGTCAATCAGTTTCTTCCAGTCTACTTGCTATCTTTTTTAAAGTCATCTGTTCCTCTCCTCCCTTGCATAGTTTTTAAAAATGCCTTCCTATCTTACTGTTCTCCTGTTTAAACACAATGTATCTAGGTGTGGGTTTATCTTTATTTCTCCCATTTGGTATGGAGAATGTACTTTTGAAAGACTCAAGTCCTTCCATTCTGCATTATTCTCAGCTATTATTTGCTCAAATATCATTTCCCCACCATTCTCTCATTTTCTTCTTGAGGTCCTATTAGATGTATATTGGGGCCCCTCAATGTATCCTCCCTGTCTCTGTTCTTTCTGAGACATACTTTATCTCCTCTCCTCGTGCTGCTGAGTAAATTTCTTCCAATTCATTAATTCTCTCTTCATCTGTATCTAGAATTGAATTGATACCACTTGCTTTTTTCTATGAACTATATATATATTTCTTTCATTTACAAGATTTCTAACTAGTTATTTCTCATCCCTGCCTGTTCTTGTTTCATTTCTGCCTATTTTTATTTCATTTATTCTTGTCCTCCTTACTTGGCCTTATTCCTCTGTTTATCACTTTCAGCAATGTAAATGTAATACCTTCAAAATCAATATGAAACTTCCATATATTTGAGATCACCTGGAGTGAGTATGTAGTTTTATTATTGACTTTATCGGCTATCTTTCTTATCACATATTTGGGGATTTTGACTCGTAGGTTCATTTTGAGAGTGTTCTGCTGCTGTTTACACTTTTTTTTCTCTTTCTCCCTCCCTCTGTGCTCACAAGATACCTATATAGTGGTTCTGTGTCCCCCTCCACTCCACTCGAAATCCTCACCCCAGAAGCTTTGGGGATTCTCACCCAATATGATATTAGGACTGTCATATCTTGGTACTATTTTTGCTTGCACATTGATCCTGGCTCCCTAGACCAATAGAATCTGAAAAGCCAAATCCCCAAACACTGGGTCAGAAACTCTCTTCTTTTCAGTGTACTTTCCTTTGTGGGAAATGGGCATAGCCCAGCTTCAGCCTCTGACATCAAGCATGAGCCTGGCTCTAGGTACTCAATTCAATTTCAGCAGAAATAGTCTGGGTGTAAAATGTTGACTGTTACTGTCCTCTTCCCTTCTCAAAGCCCAGAAGGCAGCAGACTTGAGGCCTGCTCAGTGTTTTTAATTTCTGATCTATTTGTGGTTCATACTTATTTTTGAGCCTCTGTTGTTTTGTTTTTCCATTTTTTATATTTTAATCAATCAATGGCACATATTTACAGCATGAGAACAGTGTCCTAAATGCCTTTTTCTTAGGTTCTGCTTGTGAGTATGGAAGGAAGGAGCTTGACATCACATCCTCCAGATGGCATGTCTTGGTTTTGTCTGCCCCTCCCCATCCATTTTCTTTTTTCTCTTAGTGGAAACTTGATTTTCTTTGGTAAACTGTTGCTTCTCCACTTTCACTCCACATAGTTCAGGTCGGTATTACTTCCCCTCTGGGTTGTAGGACTGGAAACTTGCATATTCTTTTTTTTAAGTTTCTTATTTTTTTATTTTGAGAGAGAGAGAGGAAACAGAGAGAGGGAGAGAGAGAGAGAATCTCAAGCAGGCTCCCCACTGTCAGCACAGAGCCTGATGTGGGGCTCAAACTCACAAACCGTGAGATCATGATCTGAGTCAAAATCAGACACTTAACCCACTGAGCCACCAGGTGCCCCAAAACTTGCATATTCTATATCATCACCCTACATCTCTAGAGTGAATGGATAAAAGCTGGAGTCTAAATCAGTCCACCAAGAAGTGATTCTAGAACTTGTGCTTGACCTACTGAGAAAGATATATTCTTTTGACACTGGAATTGCTAATTATTAGCATATAAGTCTGGAACTGAAGGAAGCTATGTAGAGACGCCCTGCCTAAAATGAATCCCATAAAGAGAGGCACATGGCTGAGGGACTAAGACAAAAGACCAAGTCATGATGACATTGTTCAGTCCTTGGATAAAAGCATGCCTAAAGATTCCTGCTCCCTGAACTTATGAATTACATGAACCCATACATTTTCTATTTTGCCATAGTCAGTTTGAATTGAGTTTTGTCAGTTGGTTCCAATAACATTCTTAACTAATGCTCAGATTTTCATAGAATGAGGTGAAATTTAGAAGGCACATATTCATGCATATACACATACACATTATATAAATACAATTTCAAGGCACTCATAGATAAATGAACCCATCCATGGGCCACATTGGTCTGTAATTTCTAACACAAGGGCTCTGAGATCTATGAGAATATGACATAGTAATCAGAAATGAGAAGCCCTTAGACTTAAGAACACATTTTCTCTTAATAGGTCCTACTCAAGATGATAAAGCCTAAACACATGATTTATCTGGGTCAGAAAACTTAGAAAATGCTACCAGGTGCATAGCATCAGCTATAGGCTATAAACCTCAGACCTGTAAGGTTATCACACAAAAATCACTATGCCAAGTACCCACTCAAGGTGCTGTTTCAGGACCAGGTTTCATACCATTCATTTTGTCCAAATTAGGAAATAAAAAAACAACTTATTAATAGTTTCCCTCCCAAAGACTTCTGAGCTTCCTACTAATTTAGTCTCTGATGACTGCATAGGGCCTTCATCTCTTTGTCCTCATGGAATATTTAATCATATGTATGTTTTACATCATAAAAGAGGCTCTCAAAAGGACATAAGGAATACTCTAATATGCCACAGAACTAGGGAAGTCAGAATACTAGCACGTTCTACAGAGCAGAGCAGGGAAATGGTGTTTAATCTGACTCCAGTCCCCTCCACCCTCAGAAGATAAAGACAAATTTCTAAGCATAGTCCACATAGCCTGGGGGTCCCAAAGAATATGCAGTTAAGTCTGGGATCCCAACACCTTACTGTAAGCTAGAAAAGAAGCAAACTCTTAGCCCAGCCTCACCTCATTTCACAGATGAACAAGACAGTCAAGTAGCTGTTTTCTCCTTTCTGACAGGGTTGAGATTGCACCTCTCAGGAAAAGTTATTCTAGCATTTGGGGATCTGAACATTTTCTGAATGCTTCTAGCATAACTAGTTTGGACAATGTGAAGAAATATGGTTTGCAACATTCTTTGTGGTAGTCCAGAGACTCAACAAAGAAGAGCTAGAAAGGTGTCTGTGAGTGTGGGGTACCTGGGTGGCTCAGTCAGTTCAGCGTCTGACTTTGGCTCAGGTCATGATGTCACTCTTTGTGGGTTCGAGCCCCGTGTCGGGCTCTGTACTGAGAGCTCAGACCCTGGAGCCTGCTTCAGATTCTGTCTCCCTCTCTCACTGCCCCTCCCTGCTCACATTCTGTCTCTCTCTCTCTCTCAAAAAAAAAAAAAAATGAATAAGTATTAAAATATTATAAAAAAAAAAAAAAAAAAAAGAGCATGGATCCTGGCAGCCTGCTGCATTTGAACCCTGGCTCCATTGCCTGCTGGTAACTTTAGTCCTGTTAATTAACCATTCTGTGCCTGTTTCCTTATCTGTAAAATGGCCATAAAAATGGGATGGACATCACAGGGTTGTTATAATCATTAAGTGAGTTAATATTTAAAGAGCTCTTAGAATGCTGTCTGACTCAGGCACATGAGTGCTTGTTAAATATGCACCGATGCATCCCACTCTATCCTTAGCCAAGTTCTAACGTGTTAACTGAAAAGGCCAGTTCAGAGACATAATCTTGGACTTCTCAAGTCCTCCTTAATTTATGAAACAGGACCGGCTGGAGGAAGTGAGAGAAGCTGTGTCTCTGCCACGGCTAGATAAATTTCTGGAGGAGAACCAGAGATAAAACCTGAAAGCAACACATTAAATCAAGAACCTGAGCAACTTTATGGAAATATTTGCCGCCAGGCAGGGGGATACAAAGGGCTGAAGGAATATAAGGTGACTTTCTTCACAATGTGCATGGAATCTGCTCTGCTTTGATTTGAACTTCTCTGGGGGAAGAAAAAGGTGTTTTTTCTTTTTCTTTTTTTTTTCTTTACATTATGAAAAGGCACTGCAATCAGAGGCTTCCATTATCACAGGGATAAAATATCAGTTTTTGTCAGGATAAAATGAAGCACAGATTGGCCCTGATAGGGAAAATTAAATTTCTGGCCTCCACTTGATTTGATATTTATCACTCCTTTACTCCAGAATATTCTGTCACAAAACATTAAAAAAAAAAAAAACTTATTCATTGCACACCAAACAAATGTAAAGTCTCTTAGAAAGCAGAACTGACAAATAACAGGTATGACTGAGAGAAAATCAAAGGGATGAGTGAGAAACAGGAATAAAGAAAAAAATCAGAGGTATGAATCGTCTCAGGTGGCTCAGCAAAGAGGAAAATGGGTGCAGGGAGAAATCGCAAGCACAGGTTTCACATGTGAGAAGCAAAATTCCATTAGCCGCTCTCAGAAACAGAGCTGCCAGGTGGTCAGTCACGATTCACTCTCGCAGACATTTGCTGAGACAACCACATCCCTCCATCCCGGGTGACTGAGACATGGGGCTGCTGCAGGCAGCCAAGCACTGCTCACATCCACATTGCCACCTTTCCCCACTGCAACTTGGGGAATCAGAAGGACTGAGAGGACTCCAAATTCATTCTTTAAAATGAGCTCTTCTGTTAAAATGCTCAAACCTTCACATGTCAACTTGAACAGTTTTCATGACTCTCTAGCTTAGATGCCTGATATAGGAGATCAAAATTAGGTTAATTATAATTAATCCGTTTTTTAAAAAAGGTTTCCATCCATTTTGGACACGGGTGTGACCCTTGTTTCGGGTGTTACCATTTGCCTGTCGCAGAAATGGGACTTTTGTTTCCCATATTTGGAAGGGCAGTTCTGGAAGTATTGAAAAATACAGAGGCACCTGGGTGGCTCAGCTGGTTAAGTGTCCAACTTCAGCTCAGGTCATGATCTCACGGTTTGTGAGTTCCAGCCCTGCGTGGGGCTCTGTGCTGACAGCTCGGAGCCTGGAGCCTGCTTTGGATTCTGTGTCTCCCTCTCTCTGCCCCTCCCCCCCCTCGCACTCTGTCTCTCCCCTCTCTCTGTCTCAAAAATAAATATTTAAAAAATTATATATATATTAATAATACATGCTATATATATTATTAATATATTAGTATGTAATACACACATAAATGTCGTATATAACATATGTTATATATAACATGTGAGTTATAACGTGTGTGTTATACATGTTGTATATATGTGTTATGTAACAGGATTGAGGGAAGATGGTGGCATAGGAGGACGCTGGGCTCACCGCGTCCTGCTGATCACTTAGATTCCACCCACACCTGCCTAAATAACCCAGAAAACCACCAGAAGACTAGCAGAACGGATTCTCCGGAGCCAGGCGTAGACGAGAGGTCCACGGAAGAGGGTAGGAAGGGCGACGAGGCGGTGCGCGCTCCACGGACTGGCGGGAGGGAGCCGGGGTGGAGGGGCGGCCCGCCGGCCAAGCAGAGCCCCCGAGTCTGGCTGGCAAAAGCGGAGGGGCCGGATGGAGTGTGTTCTGACAGTGAGTGGGACTTGACATCTGGAAGGTTATAAGCTAACAGCTCTGCTCCGAGAATGGGAGGGCTGGAGGACAACGGGAGGGAGAGTTGTTGAGCCCCGGACGACAGAGTGCAGCTTGGTGGGGAACAAAGGCGCTCGCCAGCGCCATCTCCCTCGCCCATCCCCCAGCCAAAATCCCAAAGGGAACCGGTTCCTGCCAGGGAACTTGCTTGCACCGTGCAAACACCCAAAGCTGTGCTTCTGTGGATCCATCCCTCCGGCGGGTCTGACTCCTTCCCGGTGCCACAGGGCCCCTCCCGAAGTGGATCACCAAAGGATAAGCGAGCTGACCCTGCCCCTCCCGCCCCCATGCACCTTGCCGATCCACCCCAGCTAATATGCCACATCCCCAGCATCACAAGCCTGGCAGTATGCAAGTAGCCCAGACAGGCCACACCACCCCACAGTGAATCCCGCCCCTAGGACAGGGGAAGAGAAGGCACACGCCAGTCTGACTGTGGCCCCAGCGGTGGGCTGGGGGCAGACATTAGGTCTGACTGAGGCCCTGCCCACCAACGCGAGTTATTCAAGACAGCACAGGGGAAGTACCCTGCAGTTCTTTCCAAAATGACGAAATGGGAGAATTCCCCTCAAAAGAATCTCCAGGAAATAACAACAGCTAATGGACTGATCAAAAAGGATTTAAACAATATAACAGAAAGTGAATTTACAATAATAGTCATAAAATGAATCGCTGGGCTTGAAAACAGTATAGAGGACAGCAGAGAATCTATTGCTACAGAGATCAAGGGACTAAGGAACAGTCAGGAGGAGCTAAAAAATGCTATAAACGAGCTGCAAAATAAAATGGAAACGACCACAGCTCGGATTGAAGAGGCAGAGGAGAGAATAGGTGAACTAGAAGATAAAATTATGGAAAAAGAGGAAGCTGAGAAAAAGAGAGATAAAAAAATCCAGGAGTATGAGGGGAAAATTAGAGAACTAAGTGATACACTAAAAAGAAATAATCTACGCATACTTGGTATTCCAGAGGAGGAAGAGAGAGGGAAAGGTGCTGAAGGTGTACTTGAAGAAATCATAGCTGAGAACTTCCCTGATCTGGGGAAGGAAAAAAGGCATTGAAATCCAAGAGGCACAGAGAACTCCCTTCAGACGTAACTTGAATCGATCTTCTGCATGACATATCATAGTGAAACTGGCAAAATACAAGGATAAAGAGAAAATTCTGAAAGCAGTTAGGGATAAACACGCTCTAACATATAAAGGGAGACCTATAAGACTCGTGACCGATCTCTCTACTGAAACTTGGCAGGCCAGAAAGGAATGGCAGGAAATCTTCAATGTGATGAACAGAAAAAATATGCAGCCGAGAATCCTTTATCCAGCCAGTCTCATTTAGAATAGAAGGAGAGAAAAAGGTCTTCCCAAACAAACAAAAACTGAAGGAATTCGTCACCACTAAACCAGCCCTACAAGAGATCCTAAGGGGGATCCTGTGAGACAAAGTACCAGAGACATCGCTATAAGCATGAAACCTACAGACATCACAATGACTCTAAACCCATATCTTTCTATAATAACACTGACCGTAAATGGACTAAATGAGCCAACCAAAAGACATAGGGTATCAGAATGGATAAAAAAAGAAGACCCATCTATTTGCTGTCTACAAGAGACTCAGACCTCTGTAGACCTGAGGACACCTTCAGATTGAAAGTGAGGGGATGGAGAACTATTTATGCTACTGGAAGTTAAAAGAAAGCTGGAGTAGCCATATGTATATCAGACAAACTAGACTTTAAATTAAAGGTTGTAACAAGAGATGAAGAAGGGCATTATATAATAATTACAAGGTCTACATGTGTTATGTAACATATATGTTGCAAGTTATATGTTATATATATATTATATATATGATTATGATGATATATGTAAACATTTGATATGTATATTTATATTGTTATACATTTAAGTAAATCATATATACACATATATGTGTGTATATAAATGACATACAAATGAGCCTACTTCAGGATGTCTAAACACTAGTGCTAGAGGTAATAATCATAAAAGCATAAAAGGGACACTGTACTGAATTAGGACAAGATTTGATCTTATACCTAGTTAATGCACCAAGTCAATTCAAATTAAATGAAGATCCTAATGTGTTGTAGGGAAGGTGCTCTGCCAAGTAACAAAATCAGAAAACTGGTGATTGACAAACAGTCCCTGCCTTTACAGAGATGATAAATACAATAGTTGAGAAGCTAAGGGATACACATAACTTAAAAAAAAAAAATTGTAAAGAAGTTGTATAGAAAAGTACAAAGTAAATAATGTGGGATTTCCAATAGAGGGCAGGAATCAGTGAAGAGTCCTGGGAGAAAACATATTTTCTAAGACAAAATCCATAGAAAAATACTCCAGCCAGAGAGAAGAGCCAATGACAGATGCATTAAAATTTCATAGTAAAGCTGCCAGTGGTACAAGCTGGCAATAAGCCAAGGAACATCAGAATGGTTGAAGGTTCTAGGCGCTGGGGTGGCTCAGGGGTAGGAGCATCCAACTTCAGCTCAGGTCATGATCTTGCAGTTCGTGAGTTCGAGCCCCGCGTCGGGCTCATGGCTGTCAGCATGCCAGTGCAGAGCTTGCTTCGGATCCTCTGTCCCCTTCTCTCTCTGCCCCACCCTCGCTTATGCTCTCTCTCAAAAAATAAATAAAACATTAAAAAAAAAAAAAGAATGGCTGAAGGTTCTGGAATCACCTCACCTAGGCTCAAATGCTTGGTAACTCTGTGACCAATAGCAAGTTCCTTAAATTATAGTAATAGTACCTACTCCATAGAGTTATTAAAATCACTTGACATAATGCTTGGCCCAGAGTAAGCATCATTTATATTAGCTATTATAAATATAGCTAACATATATAGCTTATATATGTTATATAAGCTATGTTATATATAACATATATAGTTCATATATATTTTATATATATTAGTTGCAGTGGTTAATATATGTGAAGTTGGGTCCCATATTGTGAAGGACTTGGAATTACAGACTGTAGTGAATTTTGCCAGTGAGAGGAAGCCAATGCTGGTGTTTGAAGAGGAGCATAATCATTCTGGAGGATGTAGTTAATGACTGAGGAGGACACAGACTGAAGATCTGGAGATTATGGATGGAGGTAGGTTTGGGTGACAGATAACCAGCTCCACACTAAAGCGGAGGTTGTGGGAATACAGAAGGATACTCACCTGAAAGGAATCATAGGTGGGATAGGTAGGTCAGCACATGGATTATGGAAAAAGAAGGAGCAAGAATCAACTCTGCAAAATTTAGGAACTGAAGAGCTTGAATAATGGTGGTTTCACAGGAGGAGTTAAAGAGTGGGCAGGAGGAGCTAATTATGGGGCGGGGGAAGTGGTATAAATTTGGTTTCGCCATGGTGGCTCTGAGATACTTACGGGAATCAGGGAGAACACTCAGCAGGCATTTAGAAATATGAATCAGTAATTTGGAAGAGAGGTCAGGGCTTAAGTTAATGAATTTGAGAGCCATTTGCATATAGGTTTATGGCTGAATCTGAGTTAACATGTAACAAAGCTGAGGGGTAAAATACAGAGAGAGACACAGAACGGGTGAAGACTATTCTCTGGGGAGTCTGCAATTAGGAAATGGGAAGGGGGAATAGAAAAGGTATCAGCATAATTCTGCCTTAGATGTCAAGGGCAGAGAGAGCTTCCAGAAGGTGAAAGAATATTCCACCTGTACCAAAGGGACATGACAAATATTAAGAGGACAAAGATTGAGAAGACGGTGCTGAATTTGGCAATTAGGACATCCCAAAGGAATTTATCATCTTGATAATTAAAAAAAAAAAAACAAAGTTGAGAAAGAATATTGGAATAAACACTTACATACCTACCACTGAGCAGAATGACTAGATACGAGGCACATAGCAAGAGTCTGAGGGGTGAGCCTGAGTTGGGAGGTAGATGCACCAAATGTAAACAAATTATTGTTTCATGAAAAGGTTCAGAATGGAAATGTGACAGGTGGCAAACTTATGGGAATATCATTTTATGTTAAAGAAGTCATGGGAAGCTAATGCAAAGAAAGTGTCACTGGAGAAGAAGACAGAAAACAGATGGAGAAAATTATATAAATCAATGAGCACATCGAAAAATAAATGGAAAAAGAGAGAATTGAGCCCAGAAAGGTAAGTTGGGCTCAGCTAACTAAAAGCTCCTTTTTCACCCTATGTAGGAACAAAATCTTAGATGGAGATGAGAAATCAAGAGAAAATTTGAAAAAAAAAAAAAAACAGGAAAGGGAAGGGAAGGAAGTTCAGGTGGAATAGTTTTAATTTTGAGGGAAATGATGAATTTCAAGATCTGAATTCTCAAGCAAAAGTTCACTCCACTCTAATGCCATCCATGTACAGCATCCCTGGGAAACAATCATTCAACCTTGACTTAATTACCTAAGGAGACAAAAACTCATTATTGCATAAATTAGCAAATTTAATTTCTGGACTGTTCAAATCAAAAGGAAGTTCTTTATCCTGGGTTGAAATCTGCTTTCCTGTAACTACTATACCTCAATCATGCATCTGTATGCTGAGACCACAGGGATTTAGGTAAATCCCTCTTTTACTGACTCCCTAACAAATAATTCAAGATAACAATAAAGTCCCAGCTGAGTTGGCTGGTTCTAGCTAAAATATTCCCTGAGTGCTTGCACATGCACCCTGATGTATAGCATTATCAACAAAAGCCAAACTATGGAATGAGTCTAAATGTCCATTGACTGACAAATGGATAAAGAAGATGTGGTATATATATGCAATGGAATATTACTCAGCAACCAAAAAAGAATGAAATCTTGCTATGTGCAACAATGTGGATGAAGCTACGGTGTATTATGCAGAACAAAATAAGTCAGTCAGATTAAGATAAATACCATATGATTTCACTTACATGTGGAATTTAAAAAACAAAACAGATGAACATAAGGGAAGGAAGAAAAAAATTGGAAGGGAGGCAAACCATAAGAGACAATTAACTACAGAGAACAAACTGAGGGTTGCTGGAGGGAGGTGGGTTGGGGGATGGGTTAGAAGGGTGATGGGCATCACGGAGTGTAGTTGTTGGGGTGCCTGGGTGACTCAGTCAGTGAGGCGTCCGACTCTTGATTTCGGCTCAGGTCATGATCTACAGTTAGTGGGAATGATTCCCGCATCTGGCTCTGCTCTGACAGCACAGAGCCTGCTTGAGATTCTCCTCTCTCCGCCCCTCCCTCGCTTGTGTGCATGCGTGCTCTCCCTCTTTCTCTCTCAACGTAAATAAATGTAAACTTAAAAAAAAGAAGGGCACTTGTGGTGATGAGCACTGGTTATTATATGTAAGTGGTGAATCACTAAATTCTAACCCTGAAACCAATACTACACTATATGTTAACTAATTGGAATTTAAATAAAAACTTGAAACAAAGAAAAAAATTAAATAAAGATTAATATTGAGAAATAGAATATTCCCTGAGTCCTCAAATATTCTCTTACCTGTGCAAAATCCCTACACTGATGGTCTCAATGTTTATGTGCAGAAAATAGGAAACAAGGTTATCTTTAGGGAATATGAACGTAGAAGTAGGTTTTAGGACTCAAACAAATGGAGAGTATTTGGATCAGTTGCTGGGGGATATTAGACATTCATACTACCTGTCTGGGACTCAGATGCCTCAAATGTAAAGTGAGAATCTATATCACCTTTTTTCTCCATCATGCTCCACAGAAAAGGTTGTAACACAAAATGCCAGAGATGTTGCTGAAAAGGAACATCCCCTCTTCTGCCTTTGGGTAAACCCCTAACTCTTGCTCCAAACAAAAGCCTTGGTCATGGGAACTGTGTCCCTGTTTCTTAAATGCGACCCTTGTAGGTCTCAGGATGAAAAGCCTCTGCACAACATCGAAAATATGAGACACAGCATAGGACCTGTGCAGAGCCCATCTGGTTTACCCTAAGTGATAACTTCGGTTCAGCTTCTAGGTCTCCCTAGATTCTAAACCAGAGCCAGCAAGCTGGCTTACTATTGTCCTTCATCTTCAGAAAAACAAGGGCTACACCAATATTTGGACATTAACCGATCTTCCAGAAAGGTATTTGACTCCCTGAACTACTTTTTTCTTCGCCATTTCTCTATTATCTAAGAGGAATAAGCCTTTTCTATTTTCCTAGATATAAATCTACATGTTTTTTTACCCAAGCTTTTTTCCATCCAAGCCTCTCTCTGGGTTAACTCCAAAAAAATTCTATTTTAACCTCTTTGGTTTTATTCCCAATTAGTCTCTGTATTTCTCACTTCCATTCTCTTTTTCCCCTTCCCAGCCTCACCAAACAACCTCTCCCTCTGCTGTTGTGCTTCCTGTCAATCTAGCTCTCGCTTATCATACATTAGCATTTTTCAGTATCCATCCTTAGATTTAGAACACAGAAGACAGCTCCGTTGACAGCATTAGAAGCCACCTAGAGGGGCTGTCCATTCATGCTGGTGCTGAAGAGATGGGTAAACAGGTGGCTCCCACAAGCATTTCATTAAGTTCTTATGATCAGCATGTTTGAGAAGAAAGAAGCAGGAGCTGTTTCTCTGCACAAAGTCACGGGTGAGCTTTCAAAACGCAAGGAATTACAAATAAGGGAAACCTGCAAGAGATGTCCCCGTGGGAAAAGAACAGGCTCAGTGGTGATAGAAACCAAATCCTCATAACCTCCTTCACCTGCTACACCCCAATCCACAGGAACTGAAAATCTGTGTTTCCAAAGGGCTAATTTCCCGTTCTATTTTTAACACATTAGGAAACTATTTTGGGAAGGAGACTTCTATACCTGCATACACATATATCACACACACACACACATAAGTACACACATATATGCACATTGACTGGTAGGTTTATCAAATTTTGCAAAGGCATAGATGGGTGAAAGCTGAAACTGGGTTTGATTTTCTGAAAATTGTTGAGTCATCAGCTCTCAAAAGCAGACAGTATGAAAATCTGACACACGGAGAGTTTCTCCTTAATGAATCACTGAAGACCTTTAAAAGGGTCAAAGTGTATCATGCTACCAGTCCAACCTTGGTAGTGAGTGCCAGAAGCACCAGACTGTAAGGCTGTATAACATCTATGTTCTCTCTTTATTCTAGCTTGCTACATAGTGTATGGCACTTTGCCTGAGCTACTGTGTGTGCACACACATTTTTAAAAATAATGCATTTGTTTATATAAACATAGGTATGAGAATGTATTATTTCTCTATTGCTGCCATAAAAAGTTACCACAAACCTAGAGGCCTAAAGCAAAAGCAGTATCTCTCACACAGTTCTGTGGGCTAGAAACCCAGCAATGTATGACCAGATACCAGGCAGAAATCAAGGTGTCCCCTGTCCAGAGCTCTTATTTGGAGGCTCGTGGGAGGCTCTACTTCCAAGCTGATCTCAGGTTGCTGGTGGAATTCTGTCCCTTGCTGTTTGAGGACTAAGGGCCACATCTCCATGCTGGTGGTCACCCTGGAGACCCTCTCAGCTTCTTTCCTTTATCTATAAAGGAAGAGTCAGCAACAATACGCCAAGTTTCTTTTCATGCTTCCAGCCTTGTTGGCCTCCCATTCTACCACATCACTCTGCCTCTTTTCCACCGCATCTGATTGCAACCACAGGAAGTTCTCTGTTTTTAAGGGCTTGTGTGAATAGATTGGACCCACTTTACCAATCCAGGATGACCTCCCTACGTTAAGGTCCATAACTTTAATTATATCTGCAGGGATCCTTTGACATGTAAAGTAACCTATTCACAGGATCAAGGGATAAAGGCAAGGACATCTTTGAGGGCCTGTTATCTGGCCTACGACAGTGACTATATCATCTAAATTCCTTTTCATATTAAACTTCAGCTGGCAGTTCAGGAATATTAGCTGATTATCCAGAACTATGCCCATCACTTTAAGAGGTCTCTCATCTTTGTTATCTTTCACGTCTATACATCCACTTAACCTTTTTAGCCTGGGTTATCCCACGGATGACTGCCCCTCAGCTCCATTCAATTCCTGAATCATTTCAGACATGGCAAAGACTAAAAAGGCCTGGGCTGTAA
The DNA here is from genome assembly GCF_027475565.1 of Acinonyx jubatus. Lineage (NCBI taxonomy): Eukaryota > Metazoa > Chordata > Mammalia > Carnivora > Felidae > Acinonyx > Acinonyx jubatus. The sequence goes on from NC_069386.1 coordinate 8,902,043, forward strand.
TCTTGTCAACATGAGTGCGCTGTGACCACTGGTCCATCTCATGCAGAGGTTAAAAACCTGTCTTTGTATTTCACCTACTATCAAGGATCCAATCATGAACTATATAAGGCCTCAGCATCACCATCTTGTCACTTGGATGACTGTATTCGATGCCATGTAGTATCTGCCTCTAGAGGGAAGTTAAGTGCAGATCACCTGTTTCATTAATGTCCTCCACAGAGCCACACTCTCTGGAACTAAACTATGACTCTGTGATATAGTCAGCACATTCTGTCTTGGCCCATGTATGGAAGAAAACTAGGGTTTCAATCAACTCTAGGGTACATCAATTATCTAGGGTACATCAATTTTGTTATAACAACTACCACTACCGTTAAGTGTCTCCTTGCCCAACACAACTCCATGGCCTGGTTCTCATATGACCGTCATCTGTCAGGTGTTTGGTAGGGCATCTGTTCCTTTTTTCCTAATTTTATTTCCACAGTGCCCTAAAAATCTGGACTCGGTTATTGGATATTTCCGCTATCAAAGCTTTCCTCTGTGGCTATGTATGCATTTCTCCCTCCCACTCAAAATTGAATTCCAGTGGCTTCCATCCAAAGGATATGCCCTGTGGTTTCCAAAATAAACCTCTCTTATACCTGCGTTTCTCTGCCACGTTGGTTATTTCCCTTATCCTTTAAATTATTTTATCCTAAAATCACATGCACTGCAAAATTTCTGGCAAAGCTTTCTAAATGTGAAGAAATAAGAATGACATTTATTTTGTTCTCTGAACAAGACAGGGTCCTCTGCTTTGTAATCACAATGGGTTTCATTAATGCTCTCCCCAGTCCACTATTCTTTCATTAGTAAATGAAGCTTGACCTGGAGCTGGCCTCAATGGCAGTCCATTAGATACTTCCTCACAGTTAAGAACATCACTTTGTACTGATGGCCTTTGTTTAGAGGCATGCAACCAGATTGAAGCCGCAAGACTGTCCTGATCCTGGCCAATTTAATTTCACAAATAGAGTTTTTTGAAACTCTGTCTCAACTCCTTTCCTGGCAACAGCCTGAATATTTTCAAATAGCCCACTGCCAAATCATCTGACTCCCCCCGCTCAGCTCTTCTACAAGGCCTGGTGGCAGAGCTACAATGCATAACATACTGTTACTTCAGCATAATTGAAAATCTCATCTGACCCTTTGTGGGCAACTCTTTGTTCATGTCCCTGAATTGCTTTCAAGTGACATACCCTGTAACAGATGCTACATAAAAAGAATGACATATTCCCTAAGAGAAGATTGTTAACCTCTTTTTTTTTTACAATTAAAACAAAGACTTTGCATATTTTCTGCCATTTTTATAGAACACAACCCAATGCATGATCTCCTAGGACTGCTAAGCCATTTTCTTTCTAACTTAAGAGACTTGTCTTATACTGAGGTCTTTTGCATAAGAAAACATATGAAACAATGAGAATATTACTCTGTGAAAATGTCCGCATCCTGTTGGGTCATGTCTTGATGGAAAAAAACAAAAAATATGGATCCATGGACAAGTTTTCAGCAGAAGATTTCAAAGGAAAACTAAACAAGTGCATTTAAATGATGTTCAAGTCAACAATTTTCATATATGAGAACAGAATTAAAGCAAGAGATAATCAGTCTTCGATTTGTTTAGCTGACTTAAGTATATTCTGTATACTTACGCCAGATCTGCTTCCCAGGAAATTTACACTGGAAGCCCATGTGTAGAGGAAGCATGATCTTCCTCGACCACTGATTGAGTACCAGTGGTACCACTGGTAGCGTTGAAGGTTGAAACATCATTCCTGACATACAGGATGCTCTGAACCTTGCCTTTGGAAGGCCCCAACTTTTATCACTCAGTTCATGTGACATCTGTAAATCTGATCATGGGTGAATATTGAGGTTTACACTGGCATACTATCTTTTTAAGGTTTGATTTCTTTATTTGGAGAGGGGGGCAGGGTCAGAGAGAGAGGGATAGAGAGAATCTGAAGCAGGCTCCATGCTGTCAGTGCAGAGCCTGATGAGGGGGGTTTGATCCCACAAACTGTAAGATCATGATGTGAGCCAAAATCAAGAGCCAGACACTAAACCGACTGAGCCATTCAGGCACCCTACACTCGCATACTTTTTGAAGAGCTGGTGAGGGATGGGCTCATCTTACAGTAATCATCACTGAAGACTTTTAAAAGTGATTTCCTTTTGCAAAGTTTCTACAAAAGCAAGTATTTTATCACTGGAAGAAAAGTTGTCAACTTGCTGTTACTTTGTTAACAAATGTGTGCAGCCATCGATGTCTTACTCTAAAAGTTTTACATTAGTGGATTTTTTATAAGTTTATATCCAAATGAGTCAATATAAAACATATTTCTTTTTTTTTTTAATTTTTTTTCAACGTTTATTTATTTTTGGGACAGAGAGAGACAGGGCATGAACGGGGGAGGGGCAGAGAGAGAGGGAGACACAGAATCGGAAACAGGTTCCAGGCTCTGAGCCATCAGCCCAGAGCCTGGCGCGGGGCTCGAACCCACAGACCGCGAGATCGTGACCTGGCTGAAGTCGGACGCTTAACCGACTGTGCCACCCAGGTGCCCCTATAAAACATATTTCTACATGTATTTCCACTAGGGACAAATAGCTTTGGGATTCTTCTCCAACCTTTGTTCTATCTCCTGCTTTCTCACCAAGCTGAGACCACTTATTTGTGTACGAGTGGTGACATTGGAAATATTTCTCCACTTTCTTTCTTTCTGGTTCATCTAGTTTTGATGAAATACACATGAAGGGTGTTCTTGGAGTCTTTAATTCATATTAGAAGTAAATTCCATGGTATCAAACACATGGCTTATAGCTCTTCGCAGTCATTCTGGCTTCTTCCTATGGGAGGCACTGCCCACCTCCTGGACAACAAGGTAGCTGCGGAAAGCTGACCAGTCACTTGCTCTGACAAGCACTCCCTCTCACACCATCCCTGAGCAGCAATGCTGACCAGCAACAGTCTAGGGTTTCTGATTCTTCCAGTCATTTCTGGACAGGGATGAAGCCCCACAATGAAGGTGTGGGTTTTAGCATCTCAAGCCACTAGAGCAACCAAGATATGGAGGAAGATTTAGTACCCTGTGAAGTAAACTCTCACTAACTGGAAACATGAGACAGAAGGAAGCTGGTGGGACAAAGTATCTCCCATTCCTACTTTTCAGGGGCTATTTGGACATAAAATTTCTTTTTGTAGTTTGTGGACAACCCACATGATCAGACTTGTTCTATCTATTCATGGAAGTTTGTGAGTCAACATGGTTGTTATAAACTAAATTGCTCCCCCCCCATCCATATGTTGAAGCTCTAAGCATCAATGTGACTGTATTTGGAGATAGGGCCTTTGTGGGGCAGGTAATGAAGGCTAAATGAGGTTGCTAGGGTAGGGCTCTAATCTAATAGGACTGGTGTCCTTGCAAGAAGAGGAAGAGATAGCGTGAGCACAGAGGAAAGGCCATGTGTGGACACAGAGATAGGATGGCCATCTTAAAAGCCAGGAAGATAGCCTACCAGAAAGTGAATTTGTGGGCATCTTGATCAGGGGCTTCTAGCCTCCCGAATATTGAGAAAATAAGTATCTGTTTTTAAACCACTCAATCATTGGTATTTTATGACAGCAGTGCAAGTTGACTAGTACAATACACAAAAATTATTCACTTGGATATCACTTAAATGTGCTTATTTTTTTCTATGAAATGCTCTGCTGAAAACTTGCCCACAGAGCCACATATTTTTTCCATCAAGACATGGACATTTTTGCAGAAAAATTGTTAGGGTATAAATTCTTAATATGAGCATAACTAGAAGGTTTAGAATCTTCTTCTGGATTGCCACTTAATACTCCATATCTTTTCTCCAGACCTTACCCTTGTCATACTTTTACTCTGTCATGCTTTTACTCATTTTTCCATGACCAACCAACACAGCAGAGTTCCCTATGGAACTCCTGAGATCACACCCCATCATCTTCTCTCTATTCCACGGCCATAGAAAATACTCTTCACCTTCGCCTAACATACTGCTGGTGCGTGCTGGAGGCCAAGCGGTGGTCAGCACAAACTTACTTCTACTATTAGAAAAAAAAGAGCCCTAAGACCCAGGAATTCCACTACTAGGTATTTATCCAAAGAATAGAAAAATGCCGACTCAAAGGGGAACATGTACCCGGATGTTAGTAGCAGCACTATCAATAACAGCCGAACTATGAAAAGAGTCCATATGTCCGTCAACTGGTGAATGGATAAAGAAGATGTGGCATGTACACACACACACACACACACACACACACACACGCACGCACGCGCACACACACACATACATAAACACACACAATGGAATACTACTTGGTGATCAAAAAGAATGAAATCTTGCCGTATGCAACAATGTGAATGGAACTAGAGTGTACTATGCCAAGCAAAATCAGTCAGCCAGAAAGACAAACAAATATCATATGATACCACTCATATGTGGAATTTAAGAAACAAAACAGATGGACTTAGGGGAAGGGAAGAAAAAACTAAGATAAAAACATAGACATAGGCAAATCATAAGAGACTCTTAAATACAGAGAACAAGCTGAGGGTTGCTGGAGGGATGTTGACTGGGGGGAAGGGTTAAATGGGCAATAGGCACTAGGGAAGGCACTTGTTGGGATGAGTACTGGGTGTTACATGTAAATGAATGAATCACTAAATTCTACTCCTAAAACTGTTATTACACTATATGTTAGTTAACTAACTTGGATTTAAATAAAAATAAAAAATAAGAAGATAAATAAAATACTTACTCTGGGGGAAAAAAAGAGACACTTAACTGACTGAGCCACCAGGCGCCCCTACAAGGAGATTTTTAAACATGTCTTTCCATCTATTACATTTCAAGTGATGGTTATTTTAAAACGTCTCATTTGGTATTTATGAAAATAAAGGCATGTTTCCCATGCGAAAGAGAAAAAAAGAAAAAAACAGCCCAGATGCATGGCCTAGCAAGAAAAGACCAGGAATGTTGTCTTTGCACAGAGACAACACCTTATAAGCACAGGCTCAGGTTATTACTTCCATATGGTATCTTCTCTTTCAGCACTATGTGGGCCCATCGCCTTCCTTTGATTCATCAAACAACCACTCAGGACCTTTCAGATAAGCTTAGCAGGCAGCATGCATGGTTGAAATATCATGGGTTTAAAATTCATACCTGAACCTGTCACTGCTTTGTGATCTTTAGTTCCCCCAACCCAAAATGACAATAGCAATCGCTACCTCATTGGGACATCCTGACAATAAAATGAACAAATGGAAAAAAGCCTGGCACAAAGCAGGTACCCAACATCATGTATTACTTCCTCTTCCATGTTTCCTTCTTCCCAGATAAAATTCGCAGGCTCAACATGCATGTATTTAGCTGTGCCTCTTTCCTGAAACAGGAAAAGATGTTTGTCCCAGCTTCCACGGATAAAAAATAAAATATTTACTTAGTACCTTTGTCACTCTCTTTATGTTGTAGCCTGCTTGACTCTTGACAACTCTATCTACTAGAGAATATCACTATTCTCATTTTATAGATGAGAAATTAAAGCTAAGGAAAAACACTGAGATGCCCAAAGAGTTGGAAATTCAGTCCTGCTCCTACATTCCACTCCAGAGCTCTTTCCACTGGACCACACTTTCTCTACATCTCATCCACATCACCCTTCCTTGCTGGGCTGACAGAGGCCACCTGGATTGTCAGACTTAAGGAACATCGGTTACAACCTGGGAAAATACAACCTCAATCCTCAGAATATGTTCTATTGACATAAGTGGGGACAGGTGCCACTGTAGGTGGATCATGTGTGATACTCTTTGTTCACTTGTCCAAGAAGCATTTATTAAGCTCCTACTAAATGCATACCAATTAACTGTAAAGGAACCATACAAGCAAATACATAGTCCCCACCCTCTAAGACTTAACAACTTAGTTGCTGTGTGGACAAAGGCACAAAAAGTTCAATTAACGTATAGGAATCAGGTAAAAAACAACAACAACAACAAGAACAACAACAAAAAAAAACATTGCAAACATAGAGACTGCCTCAAAACGTATAGAATAAAGTGTTAAATGGGAGCTAGAAGCCTAAGCCCTCTAGCAGAGTTTCTCAATCTTGACACCATCAGCGATTTGTACCATAGAATTCATTGCTGTGGTGCGCTAGCCTGTGCATCTAGGGTATTTAGTAGCATCCCTAGAGCTGCTATAACAAAGTACCATGAACTTGATGGCTGGAAGTCTGAAATAAAGGTATCCGCAGACCATGCTCCCTCCCAGGTTTCTAGGGAAGAATTCTTCCTGGCCTCTTCCAGCTCCTAGTGGCTCCCAGCAACCTGGTGTCGCTTGGCTGTTGGCAGCCTATCTTCAGTCTGTGTCTCTGTCTTCACACGGCTCTCTTTCCTCTGTGGCTGTCTCTGTGTCCCAATTTCTCTCTTCTTTTAAGGATACCAGTTATTGAATCAGGGCCCACTCTAATCCAGTATGACTTCATCTTAAGTCAATTACATCTGCAAAGGCCTCATTTCCAATAAGGTCATATTCACAGGTTCCAGGTAGACATGGATTTTGGCAAACACTTAACCCAGGACACCCATTCTTTACCACAGCATTTCCCCCACTCCCTCCCCTCCCCCACACACAATTATGGCAATTGACAATGTTTCCAGACATTGCTAAATGTCCTCTGGGTGGAAGAAATCATTACCTGTTGTTGAGGACCACTGTCTACAGATATCAGGAAAGGGGAAAAATTAATACAAGCTGAGTATTGAAGAAAGGCTTTAACAGAGCAGGTAGAGGTAGAAGCCAGGGCTCCTCTGGTTTTTCATGGTTGGATCGCCCTCTTGATTTCTCTTGCACCTTCGTTGTTATCTTTTTCCTCCAGTTTTTTGTCCTTTGATTTTATTTTCCCTGCCTCTTTTTTACTCCATTTTCCTCCCTTTCTCCCATTTCCTGCCATTAACTTTCTTTCTCCTTTCTTAAGGGTACTCTGCAGGCTAGCATCAGGAGGAAAGGTGCCATGGAAAGTGTCCGGTCTCAGCTAGCAGGTGAAAGGCAGGCAGGGGTGAATTGGAAAGGAAGGGGTTCACAATGGGCTCACCTCCTATGTCACCTTGTAAAGAATGGCTTTCGCCCAGTCTTTTCTCTTTCAAGAGTTTATGAAGTTCATTCAGTGAGAAAAAGAAAAAGAAATGTAAAAGGAATTATGAAGTCTCGGGGAAAATTACTTTTTTAAAGTTAAGTAGCATGACAATGGCGGCTGATAGAGTGAATTAAATCCTAACTGCACCAGCAATTTGATAGATATCATTTTGCTAAGTGTTACTGAGAAAATGCCTTCTTGGGAATCCAAAGTTCAAATTCAGAATGAACACATGTCTGTGGTGACATCTGATTCAATGAGGTGAAATTCATTAATACAAAAAGGGAAAAGGGTCAGGTGGAAATTTAAAATTTGTAAAGTGGATTCAGAGCATTTTTATAGAAATCCTACATGCAACATCCTTAGTAAAGCACCTATTTATTTAATTTAGGGTATAAAAAGAAGGAAAATATTTCACTTCCATATCAGTGGCAATCACAGTTGTAGCTTGAAATAGTTCTTTTTCTTGTGACATTTGAAAAATATGCACAAACTATGCTTTGTCTCTGTGAACCCAATACAAAGCTTGTCAGTAACTCACTTGTCCCAGGAAAACACTCTCAGTCATTGGACATGGCTCTGTTGCTATGGAGAGCAAGATAAAGCTAGTAATGACTGTAATTACTCTGTGGCAATCCTGCACATCAAGAATTTTGAACACCAAAGGCAGCTGCCAACAGAGACTTTCCAGTAACCATCTAGTTATCTTAAAAAAAAAAAATTAGTCAAATGGGTGCTGTAAAATGTTCTCCATGAAATATTTACCACCCATTTAGTAGATCACTTCTCCTAAGGCATTCGTGTAGGGCTGACTAAAAGAGTTTCAAAATCTTATTTTGCCTAGACGCAAGCAAGTCCGCCTCATTAGTGATCAATTACCAGCCAGGTCTGCCCTAATAAGTCATTAATATATACCTTATACTGTCAAATCCTATAATTGTGCACCACATGTCCAATAAACCATCAGATGCTATTATTAATAAAGCCCTCAAAGCTCCACCAGGATCCATATTGTGTAAACGAGGTACCAAATGGGGTAATTTTTCACTGCCTTCCAACTTGGCCTATAATAGATCAACACAAAGCAGCCAGTGCTCGGACCCAAAGGCAGAGTCTTGCTCTGTGGCACATCACTAACACTGATTCTCAAAGCGTCCAATAACGATGTCATTTACACAAGCTTCTTCCTGGAGGCTGGTGATCCACGACCAACTTAAAGGAGTCCACTGTTCAGAAGTTCCTGCTTCCTCCTCTTCAATGGGCAGGAATGTCAGGTCAGAGATGTTGCTATTCACGGGACCATGAAGAATGAGATCACATTCTGCATCAGTTAAGCACTTTTTTTTTTTATTTTTTTTTTCAACGTTTTTATTTATTTTTGGGACAGAGAGAGACAGAGCATGAACGGGGGAGGGGCAGAGAGAGAGGGAGACACAGAATCGGAAACAGGCTCCAGGCTCCAAGCCATCAGCCCAGAGCCTGATGTGGGGCTCGAACTCACGGACTGCGAGATCGTGACCTGGCTGAAGTCAGACGCTTAACCGACTGTGCCACCCAGGCGCCCCAGTTAAGCACTTTTTAAAAGAAGGAGATGTTCATGTCCAGTGACAAGAGGAGGAAGGACTGAAGAGAGATATTTTAGCAGCCAAAAAGCAGCAAGAAGAGGACGAAGGAGTAAGGATAGTGAATAACTTCCTCCTCTCATGCTATTGAGATCCCAATTACCCTAATCCAGAGAATCTTCCAGGGTTTTTTCTACTATAGAATTTTAGTCATGCATGCAGGCATTCATTCAATGATTTATCCATCCATTCATTCTGTCACTTGACAAATATTTATTGAGCCAACCCATCATCAGGATACATGCCAGACCCTTGGATGCAAAAAGACTCCTTTGAAAAACAGCTCTACATCGTTATTCTTTTCAGAATGGTTAGAGACTTCAGAAGATTCTCTCTCTCTGTACCTGCCCTTCACCTGCTACTCCAAGGCACCCTTCAAGTCTCAGATTACATATCATTTCCTCAGAAAAGCCTCCCTTGACTGCTCCTCCCTATTTTTTTAAGTGTTATTTATTTTTGAGACAGAAAGTACCAGTGATGGAGGGCCAGACGTCGGGGAGGGACAGAAGACCTGAAGTGGGCTCCACAGTGACAGCAGTGAGGCTGATGCAGGGCTTGAACCCATGAAGTGTAAGATCATGACCTGAACCGAAGGCAGATGCTCAACTGACTGAGCCACTCAGGTGCCCTGCTCCTCGCTATTTTAAGTGTCATGGCATTCTGTACTTTTATGCACATTTGCTATTACTGAAGAAGTTACTTTCAAACCCTCCTTCATGTCTGTGTTCATTACTAAACTTTGTTTCTGATGTGTTCACCACAGTCTGCCCTGGGCCTAGTGCATTGCCTGGCACATACTAGGTATGCAATGAATTGTTGCTTATTCATTGACTGTTGGTGCCACAGATAGAGGAGCTCACTGCTATGGGCTGGCTTGTAGGCAACAGTCTCTGCAGGTCAAGATCTTGACTAACAGTTGTAGCTCTCCTACCTATAACAAGTCTTTGCTGAGTGTTGCCCGCTGCCTCCCTCCCTTTCTTCCTTCCTCTCCCCCTCCATCCTCTCCCTCCCATCCTCCCTTCTTTCTCTCCTCTCCCCTAGTCAACTGTCTCTCTGCAGGCAAAATGAGAGCAGGGGCATGGAAGACAGTTAATACAAGTACTCAAGCACACAAGTAGGGGCTGTGTAAAGAGCCTTGGATGTGACATGCTTATGGTCTTCTCTGTTCACTGCTGTTCTCCAGACCCTAAGAGGGTGCTGAGAAGGAGGAAATGCTCAATTAATACACTTTGAAGAAATGAATGAATTGGCTGATTGAATTATTAGATGTGGAAAGATATGCTCCTCCGTGCTCACCAATGCGTTTTATGAATGAGGAAGGACAAGGAGTCAAGCACTGACGAAGGACACAGAACAGGGTTCCCTTCTATGTTCTCCATTTAATCTTTATCATTTCTGGCCATGTTGGGGCCGGGTCCCAGGAATTGCCTACATTTTAAATCACAAGAACAGTAAGAGCTAGCGTTATGGAGTTGTATGTCCTGCCGAGCAAAGTGTCTAACTTACATCATCTGATTCATCAAGACCACACCTGCAGGTGTTATCACGACTCTTAAAGTGAAGACCCTGAGGCTCAGAGAATGTGTTCTCTAGATCGGACAGCTGGAAAGTAAAAGATTGGGCTTCCCTCCAGGTCTGTCTGACCTCAGAGCTCTCCCTCTAGCCACCTCACTGTGCTGCCTCTTCTAGACCCACAGTGGAGGCACAGCCTGTACACTGCACAACACCAGGGGGCTCCATTCACATGGATGATGATGTGAATGGTGCCCTCTGGATTTGTGCAACACAGTAGTAATGCTCACACTTGAGGTGATCCGGCCACATGACACCAAGCTATCAGCTCAATCCCTGGCAGAAGTCCAATCCGCACCTCCCAAAGGAAGCTTTGCAGAAAGTCGTGCTGCCATTGCCTCATCATGCCACTCCAGTGATTACTCAGCATGACAATAACAGCGATTCTAAAGCCCGTGGTACAATTCTGCTTTTTTGTCCAAATCACCCTGGCACCCAAGCCAGGCCCCCCACCTGCGGCTCTGCCCATCAATACACATTTACAATAGATTTCATTCGACTCCAGTGGTCCTCTGGTTAATTTACACAGTGCCAAACTGACCTTTCCAAATGCATCCCACAGCACGGTAAGAGTGAGGGAAATTTACTGCCAGGAACCAAAAATATGCTACCTTGTGAAATATGGGTTTTTTCATGGCTTGATTTGAACTTCATATCAGAAACTGTGGAGCAGTTCAATGATTATTCACCATTTGAGGAAGGGAAAAGGCAGTTCGGAGGCCTTCAGGGGCCATATTTCATAGCCCTATCAGACGTTCACACAGGTGATTAAAAGCTCTGCAAGCAGCAGTAACCGCAGGGCCTGCTGGTCACATTCTAGAGAAAGAGATGTATTTCTCTGAAAGAGAAGAAGCTAAAGAACCCACTGCCACTGAAAAAGCTGGTACAAATTTCCCCGGTGAATGCATTTCAGAAAAGAAAGTTCTCCAACTTTCCCTTACCCTTCTCATCTTTCATTCTTCCGTGAAAATCCATGAAGGCCCCTTTAATCCATGCTTTTCTGAGCTCAAATATGACTTCAGTGATGTTTGGATTAGTCCACCATGCCTATCCTGTGAGGAGAGGCAGAAGCAAGAATAATTCCTAAGACCAGGGCATCACTTAGGGCATTGGCAAGAAACAGCACAAGAAACGGAGGGAATCAGCGAGGAATGGTACAGGATCCTGGAGCCAGCTGTGACCAGAGGCAGGCCTGGACATGCAAGAGAAGGAGCCATTACTGGTACCTAGAAAAGACAGTGGTATGGACAGAGAAGTCAGGTAGGAGTTGCTGCCTTCAGAGGAGGCATACAGCCAACCCACAGCCAATGAGGAAGCGGGGAGAACAAATATTTTGATCTCACTCTCCTCCCTTCTACAACCTGTTGGATTGTCTTCCATTGGCCAAGTCAAAGGAAAGCTATTCCAGGTAAGGGACAAATTGGTATAAACCATAAAGGTCAGCCTGCCAGTTCATAAAGTCATCCTCCAGGGCTGGAGATAGATCTGAGGAGCTTGAGTGGGTAACTTGAAAATGTCCAGCACACCAAGAAAATTCTTAAAACCCACCTTTATCCTTGACCCCCAATTCCTCTTTTGATTTAAGGAAGACCATTTTTCTGTGCACCCCAGTCCAACTGGGGTGCAGCTGTACACTAGATTTAAGTTATACAGCCCATCACCAGTTTAAAGTGAGTGTTCTTTGAATTCACAAAATGTTGCTCGTGGGGTATATTCTAAAAATGTTCTAATTACTTTGAACAGAAGGATATTTTCTTCTCTACCATACTAAAAACTCCTTTGAGGCAGAAAGCATGATTTGTGAATTACCAACATAAATCGAGTACCTCCTTATGCCAGGTATCCTATACATTTGTTATTTCATTGACTCATCATAACAAACATATAGATGAAGAAATAAAAGCTCATAAAAACTAAATTTTGCAAAGTGACACAGCTAGGAGGGGACATATCAGAGGTCAAAACTCAATTCTTTCTGACTTAGAAGTTCAAGCTTCTAACCACCCCATCACTCTGTCTCTTGTTCATTTTTGAAATTTCTACAACATGCTTACTAAGGTGCCTAATACACAGCAAGCTTCTATATATTCATTGGGCACATAAATGAACACTGCCTAAAGGACTAAAACCATAATTCTTCAGTCTCTATTACTATCCCCTAGGCTAGATTCTCTTGATGACATCCATTAATTCATTTCACAACCAATTATTGGGACTGTACTTTTTTAATCATCCCAAAAGTTAGAAAAGAAACAGGAAACATAGCCCTAAGTCTCACATAGTATATAATACTTCTGAAAAAAGCAACATACACAAGTCAAGGAACATAACTGAATTCCTAATCAAACAACTATATATAGAAAATGACCAGAATTCAGCCATTCCCAAATGCTCATTCTAGCTTAAATAACTCTCAAGAACACAGTGGGTGCTCAGCAGAGAGAAGTGGCAGTAAAGTGAGGATATTAGATCACAAGGTAAGAACAAGATTTGGAAAGGAGCTGTTTTAAGGTAGTAGCATTTATTAGTATGAGAAAAGCATGAAGGAGGAGGGCACAAGCCCAATGCCTTTCACAAGCCAGGATTTCAATAAGTAATTGTTAGTTTTAAAATCTGTGTTCATGAAAACATTCATGTAGCTGAATAGTATTTTATTCACACTGAAAGGACTAGCTTTTTAAAGAAATTCTATGGTTAAGAGAATTCTAAAACGAAGTCTCTTTAAAAAAAAAAAAGCATTATTATACGTTTTCCTTCCTCCTTAAAGTAATGACTCAAGTGGCTAATTCATAGGTAAAGGCAAAAGACAAAGGAAATTTCTGACCAAAATTCCATTGAGGTTCATGGTTCTCCTAAATCTGGGGGACTTGATTGGCCCATGGGCTTATAATTAATGTGCTGATCTAACAGGATTCCCTAGATCTCTGTTGGGTCTGATACTCATCAAGAAAGGGCATGGAATATAAATTCTACAATCTAGCAAGAGTAAAGGTATGAAGACTTAATAAGGCATCTAAGCACTTCTACTTCGGGAAATATACACTAGATACATCTTTTCCAAAAGGAGCACCTCACACTAAGTGCAATTAAAATCTCTGGTCGTGATGGATGAAACAAATATAAGGTGACTATGACAAAGGCAGAGAAGGAATTGTACTTTCTAGAGACCCCAGGACCCAAGGAATGACATAGAGGGAAGGTCCCTGGGTTTTCTTTTGCCTCATACTTCCCAAATGTGGAGCCAAATAAGTCAGCAACCCAGAGACCCAACAGGCATGGGGAAAAAAAAAAAAAAGCTCAACAAAAGCCTGCTTTGTCTAGTCATAAAATCAGGAAAAGGGGGGGTGCCTGGATGGCTCACTCGGTTAAGCATCAGATTCTTGCTCAGGTCATGGTCTCACGATTCACGAGCTCCAGCCCCACATCAGGCTCCCTGCTTTTGGTGCAGAGCCAGCTTAGATCCTCTGTACCCGCCCCCCACTCTCTCTCCGCCCTTCCCCTGCTTGCATTCTTTCTTAAAATTAAATAGACATTTAAAAAAAAGATCAGGAAAAGGGCAGCCTAGCAAATCAGAAAACTACTAGATAATGACCACTCTACTCCAGCCAAACACCACAGAAAAAACTGAGGCTCCATCCATACCAGCAAATGGCCTGGATAGGGCCTAATGAGACACCCCAACTCCCTGCCCCTTCTGCCTGCAGTGGTGTGTCAGAGAAGGCCAGGTTGGGAAACTGAAGTGTTGGGGAGACCACATGGGAGCCAAGACTTCCACTCCTACCCCAGCAGTAATGAGGCATGTGTTCCCGACCTGCTGGGGTAGTGTCAGGAGATGTGATAAAGACTCGGGACTCTGACCACTCTTAACCACTGCCCAGTGGTATTCCTAAAAAATATTAGAAGTAATAATGGCTGAAAACTTCCTAAATTTGACAATAAACAGCAACTTACAGATTCTAGCTAACTCCAAACAGGATAAACCCAAAGAAATCCATAGCAAAATACTTTATCAGCAAACTTCTGAAAACTGAAGGGAAAAAAAAACTCTTTTTAGTTTATTTATTTTTTTGACAGAGACAGAGTGTGAGCATGAGCTGGGGAGGGGCAGAGAGAGAGGGAGACACAGAATCCAAAGCAGGCTTCAGGCTCCAAGCTGTCAGCACAGAGCCTGACGCAAGGCTCAAACTCACGAACTGTGAGATCATGACCTGGGCTGAAGTTGGACGCTCAACCGACTGAGCCACCCAGGTGCCCCGGGGAAAAAAAAAAAATCTTAAAAGCAACAAGAAACAACACCTTGCCTACACAGGGGGAAGAAAGACTTTTTCTTTCCATCCTTAAACACACAAATGTCTCCTAGGAGTGAAAGGCAGCACACTGTATTCTTGCAAAACATGGGTGAAAAGTCTGTCTGTTTTCTGCAAACATTCAGGCATGTAAACAAAATATCACACGAGAAGCGGGCAGCAACCCAGCTTATAAAAGTTTCACTAGTGTAAATCTATGCAAATTACTACAGAAATGAGCAGAGAAAAGGAACAGAGAGGCATCGGGAACACAAGAGCTCCTAGGATTTCTAAATTATTTTGTACGTCCATCTAATGCTTCACTATTGAGAGTAATGATCATTCTTGTCCTGATTCCTGGACACCCAGGCTTTGGGAATGCCTCCCAACATCCTAGAGACAGAGTATACATCCTCTGTACCCAGACAATTTATCTGCACTCCAAGACTATTCATCCTGGAGAGGTGGGGGCAGGGTAATTCTTAAGTCAATGGTTTTCAAACACTACGCATCCAAAATAGGAGCCAGCCTTGCACCTCTTTCATCTGTCTCTCTCTTAAGGTAATGGCCTGTCTGATGTTCACTTTCAGACTCATGAAAAGCCCCCATTAAGTCTCTGTCCCAAGGGGCTTAGAGGGTAAGTCTTCATCTACCTGCAAGATCCCGGGTAATGTGGAAAGTCTTGCCTGCTTTTGTCATCTTGGGATAAATCAGAGCTTGAGAGTGTCCAGCCAATCCAGCAACCTTGCCCTAAACACACAACTCTGCCCTAAACACACACCCCTCACTTCTCTCCGTGCTGAAGCCAGCACGATCACATGCTGACTTGCATGCAACAGCTGTCATTCCAGTTGTTATTCCAGACAAGTGCTTTTTCCAGCCAGCCCAAGAAGTGGGGAAGATTATTCATTTAGCTCTAAATGCAATTTATTTTCTGAACTTGTTTCCGTTTGATTCTCTCATGTTTTATGCTCCATAATAAGTTTATATTCTGTTCTACTTGAGTTGGCGAAACCTCAGGGGCATCTCTTGCAAGTTACAGAGACTGATGATTAGCAACTCAAAACGGAAGCATGCTTAAGACTTCCAGAAACAGAGCTCAGCCTCCATGGGGCAAAATGCAGCTCTGAGGAAAAAGCCTGGGGCAGAGGGAGCAAGAGTCTTAGGTTTGGGAGATCAACTGGGCAGCTCTGCTCTGTGCAAATCCTTCCTCCACTGATCTCAAAGCTCCAGTAGGACCCTACCCACTGTGACGCTCTGAAGCAACAGGTGGAGGCTGGTTCTCAGCCTCTTTCTAGACTCCTGGATTCCTCCACCCTTTCTCCCTGCCATATGGCAGGCTGATCACATGTCTTCCCACCTCTCTGTGTCTGTGATGTCACAACTCAAGCACACTGGCTCTGTGTGAGGGAAGAATAAGCGCTGTGTATAATGAGTTGATGGCTTATGGTTGAAGCTTATCAAAACAATGACAAAAACAGAAAATATCCTGTGCATGTTCTTAATCAGAAAAGTGACAGACCCAGAAAGAAGGGGCTCCCAGATCTAAGTTTTGTGGCTCTCCCTCTATTTAGTGCCCTTAAAGCTGCTCCTTTCTTTTATTTCTTACATGTGCCTCTCTCTCCTGTCCTATTCTTCTGCAGTTTTCTCTCTCTCATAATAACGCTTCATCTTACTTTTGGATTTTGAAAAACAATTATCAAGCACTCTAGCATTGTGGGTATTTTTCCCTTGGGTTGCTCCTAAGAATCTCTCTTGATATTTAGCGCCCTGTCATTTCACCTCAGGGTGTCCAAGTGAAAAATCATTCTTATCCTTAACTTGAGGATTTCTTTCTTTCATTGTTCTGGAAAATTATCTGCCAATATCTATAGAACTTTGCCTCTTCGTACCCTCCATTCCCTTTCTGCACCTGCTTAGACCTGCACCACTCACTCTTTCTCTACCTCTTGCAGCCTTGGTTGAGGTTTGAGGTCATGTATCCTAGGTTATGACCTCTAATTATGTTATTTATTTTCTTAAATTCTTTCACTGTGCCTAAACTTTTTAAGTTTTTTAAATTATTTTTATTTTTTATCACTGTTCTAAACTTCTGGCTTCATTTATCCATTGTGGTTTTAATTTCAATGGATTTTTTTTTAATTTCTAAAAGGTGTATTTCCTTGATTTTCTTAGATATGCCTATTGATTTTCATAACTTCCTATTCTACGTTTGTGATCGCTGTCCCTTCTTTCATTTTGTTGATCGTGTTAATGTGAATAATTTGAAGCCTCTTTCAGATTATTCTATCCTCTCAAGTTCTTTAGGGGCTAATATTCCTAAGTAGTGTTATTTTTGGTTTTCCTTCATGGTGCAGCATTTCCTGGTGTGGGATATGTTTAATCATAGGTGCACCTTCAGCAATAGAAGTCAGGTGTGCCTGGCTATGAAAGTATTGTTGAAGAGTGGTTCTGCAGTGCCTTCTTCTGGGTACAAAATGAGTTCCAATCGGATCCGTCTTTAATTTATCCATTTCCTTCACGCCAAGTTGGTGTCAGGCATTTCGGCAGAAGTCTGGGCTTCATTGCTTCTCAGGAGATATTTTTCTTCCGGATCTGAGCTCTGAAAAGAGACAATCTTCCTTTTTGCATCTCTAAGCTGGGGGGACGGGTCCTTTTACTTGAACCATTAATAAGGAGACATTCCTACCAGCCTCACATCCTGTGTATACACAGTTGTCTTACTGCACACAAATGCAGGGCACCTCACCTGTCTTCCCAAGCCTCCATTTGTAATGTGGTTCGGGTCTTACATCAATCCATCTTCCCCAACCTCACCAGAAGGGCTGTTTCTTTACCTCCAGCACCCAGATATTTTCTCTTATTTGAGGACTGGATGTGTTTTCTTTTCAAATTGTGGTTCTTTTTAACTTTCGCTTTTTTGAAATAATATCAGATTTGCAGAAGAGTTGCAAAAATAGTTCAAAGGGTTCCCGTGTACTTCACCTAGATTCCTCCAAACCTTAACATGTTACCACACCTTTATACACACAATGGAGTACTACATGGCAATGAGAAAGAATGAAATATGGCCCTTTGTAGCAACGTGGATGGAACTGGAGAGTGTGATGCTAAGTGAAATAAGCCATATGGAGAAAGACAGATGCCATGTGTTTTCACTCTTATGTGGATCCTGAGAAACTTAACAGAAACCCATGGGGGAGGGGAAGGAAAAAAAAAAAAGAGGTTAGAGTAGGAGGGAGCCAAAGCATAAGAGACTCTTAAAAACTGAGAACAAGCTGAGGGTTGATGGAGGGTGGGAGGGAGGGGAGGGTGGGTGATGGGTATTGAGGAGGGCACCTTTTGGGATAAGCACTGGGTGTTGTATGGAAACCAATTTGACAATAAATTTCATATATTGGAAAAAAAAATGTTACCACACTTGCTTTATCATTCTTTCTCTTTCTGTTTAACAATTGTTAAATTGTGATATTTTGATCCTGTAGTTTTTGTTCTTCTTGTGCTAGAAGAACCACAATAAGCCCCAACTTCATCTCCCGTGTCTAGCTGCTACAAGTCCTAAAGGTGGGAGTCAAAAGAAGGAAATGAGGAGGATATATACAGGCCAGGAACTAAGCTTGGTGCTTCAAATACTTGATGCATTCAGTCCTCAGAATAAGAACAATGACAAAAAAAAATGTATTATAGGGCTCATTTTTAAGAAAGAAAAACCAAGGCTTAAAAACAAAGACTAGCTCAGGGAGCCTGGGTAGCTCAGTCAGTTAAGTGTCCAACTTTGGCTCAGGTCATGATCTCACAGTTCGTGAGTTTGAGTCCCGTGGCAGGCTCTGTGCTAACAGCTTGGAGCCCGGAACCTGCTTTAGATTCTGTCTCCATCTCTCTCTGCCCCTCCCCTGTTCTCACTTTGTCTCTCTCTTTGTCAAAAATAAACACTAAGAAAAAAAATCTTTAATAAAGAACAAAAACAATGACTAGCTCAAGCTTCACGTAAATATGAAGTCCATGTAACTTTAAAGCCAAGATTCTAAGCCATATCTTGCTTTCTTTTAAAACACGCTGCCTGTGGGCGCCTGTGGCTCGATCAATTGAGCGTCTGATTCTTGATCTCAGCTCAGGTCATGATCTCACGGTTCGTGAGTTTGAGCCCCACGTTGGGCTCTGTACTGACAGCATGGAGCACACTTGGGATTCTGTCTCTCCCACTCTCTGCCCCTTCCCTGCTTTCTCTCTCTCTCTCGCTTTCTCTCTCTCTCTCTCTCTCTCTCAAAAATAAATAAACTTTAAAAATAAATAAATAAAATAAAATAAAACCCACTGCCTGAAGCTACTCAGGGAGACTGATATCATGACTAGAGTATAAATAAATTAGAATAGGTGTGCTTTTCCCATCAGCAAGTAATTAGGCAAGTCACACCTGCCTCGGGTTCATTTGTAGATACATTCTGGCTGCTTTCTGGGTTTTATACCTGTCTTTTTTGGCAATTAACAGACTCAGCTGAATTTTCTATGACTCATCTCAAAATGCCATATGCTCACAAAGGTACATGCACAGAAAAAGCAGCTGATGCATAAAGGAAAACATAAGCAAACACTAAGTATACAAATACTTCTGCTGGGCATATATGCCTAAGATTTATCTTCTCCTATGTGGCTTCCATCACGCCTCAAAATAAATAAGCAAAACTAAACTAATTTCCGTTGGCATCTGAATTAGGACCAGAACATCTGCATCCAAAGAATAAAATTGATTATCAGAGAGTGAGTCAGAGGTGTTGTAACCTTCAGCTTCCCAAGTGAAGCACAGCATGTCTAGCTTTCATACATTCAGAGAAAAACTGTTATCTGGTGTTGGGAATGTCACAAATTTATTGGAGAAGAACTTAGTTGACTCTAACTCCATAAAACAAAAGTTTATGACCTAAGTCATCTTTTCATCCCCAGTCTTTCCCCTTCCTTGTCCCACACACCTTCAACATTGGATCAGTCCATTCGTTGACTTTATCACCTCTACCAGCCCTGTTGGGCACTGCTGGGGAAAATCGCCCATCCACATAGATTGGAACCACACAAATGCATGGTCTCCCTTATCACTGGTCCTTAGGCCCCTCTCTGTCACCCATCTCTCTGTCACTGGTCAGTTTTTTCTCCCATCCCCTTCAATGACACTTTCTACTTTGACCATTCTCCAATTATTCTCCCAGCCTACCCACCATCAGTAGATGACCTCAGGTTACTCCATGAAGAAAGTCAAGGCTGTCAGGAGTGACCTTGTACTACCTGCTGATTCCCATACACATAAACTTTTCTTTGCATCTAAACCCACCTTCTTCCCTTCAGTCTTAAGGCAGAGAGGTTCCTATTCAATTGTTTATAACCTATTCTAATTTCCTTCCAGCTTCTTTGGGACATTTCATCACCAGTCATTCCCAGTCTAGGCTGTGTGTTCAATCTTTTTTATCTCAAAACTGGCTTCTGTTCTGGCCAAAAGTTTTTTAGAGGATTTCCCAAATGTTTTCATCTTTAAATAAAACAAGTTAAAAAAAATCAGCAGCAAAAAGCCAATGTATAGTTCTCTCAATCCTAAATCCCCCCCCCAATTATTGCCCTGATAGTCTTTTCCCTTTTAACAATCAAGTTTCTCAACAGAAGATCATATCTACTGTCTTCCTTCCCACCAGCCAACCTTCCCAAGGCATGAAAATGAACCTCTTTTTGCATCCTCAAGTTACTTGGCCTCACTCTAGTATTTGACAACGTCATTCACATTGAAAAATAAACCAAAAATCATTCACTATACCCCTCTCCTCTCTAGCTGGAAGAAAACATATAAATAAAAAAGAATTCAATGGAACTATTTTTTACTCACCCGAGGTAGCTAAGAAAGAGACCCTAATAGCTAGGATAGCCTGACAATTCTGCATTTCTTGCTTCACAAGGAGGTAGGAAAATATCTTCTTAAGAGAAAGACTATCCATTTTTCATATGGGATTGATCTATGTTTTCCTGACAAAAGAAAAGAAAAGTTCTCACCCTGACAAAGTTTGCTAGCTGCTCACAGAACAGTGAGGAAATCAATGATAGCACTTGTTGAAAGAGAGAACAAGTAAGAATCGGAGTATCTATCCATCTTCACTCATATGACCAGAGCTGAGCTCTTCTCACTGGGACCTAAGAAAAGCTCTTTAGCACCTATATGAAGCCTTATGTGATCAAGTTTAGAAGGTTCAGGAGGTTGTAAGGGAATAGAATTTCCTGCTCATGTGGGAAGAGTGGAAATTTTCTCAGGGAGCAAGTCGGGTACTGCCTTTGCAGACCTGACTGTAGGAAATTTAGGAGAAAACTGGAAATAATTAAGAAGTAATATTTGAAGTAAAGGATCATTCCTGTGAGACACCATGTGTTCAAAGTCTATTAGGTGTTTCCACCTGGATGCAAGATAACAACTCTATCAGATAAAACATTAACGTCCCCCCAACCCAGCTCTCATATTATCCCACTCTGTGAGATTTGTAAGATCAACGAGAAAAATATCAGCCTACATTTCCATTTAGTCCAGTGTTTTGCCTGAAAAAACAAACCAGGAGGTCCTAAGAAAAGAGACATTTACTGATCTGTGCTCACCTTGCCCAGGGGGCTGAGAGAAGGCAATGCAACCAGAGATGAGACCTGGGGGACTGGCCCATCCCGTGGCACAACAATGCCAGGCTGTTGTGCAAGGCCAGCAGTAGAGGCAACAACCCCTCAGGTGTGGGACCTGATTCCCCACCAGGTAGTTTAGCAAGTCATAGAAAAGGAGGGGCCCTGCCAAACCTGTTTATCCCTAATTCAGCCCCAACTGCTCTCATAAGCTCCAAATAGATCTGCATGTCCATTGAATACTATTCTCTTTCCTCTGGCTCTCGGGAATTCAGATGTTACCCATCTGATAGTAATTCATTTTCCCTTCTCTAAAAACTACTCATCCTGCTGAATTTAGAGATTTGAAAAAAGGTACCACCATCTATCCATGGATCTCACCTGCAATCCCTCCTCTTTCTGTACCCAAACATTTCTCACGTCTTTCCTCCTCTCTACTCCCATTTATACTCCTTATTTACTACTCGCATACTTACAAAAATCACTCCCTGCCTCTCTCTGGTCTAGCTTTTCAATTTATTCTGCCTGCTAATGGCAGAGTAACATTTCTAAGATCTTAGTTGTTAAAAACTTTTTTTTTATTTTTTTATTTTTTACATTTAGTTACCTTTAAGAGTCAGAAAGAGACAGAGCACAAGTGGGGGAGGGGCAGAGAGAGAAGGAGACACAGAATCCGAAGCAGGTTCTAGACTCTGAGCTGTCAGCACAGAGCCCAGCGTGCAGCTCAAACCCACAAACCGTGAGATCATGACCTGAGCCGAAGTCGGACACTTAACCAACTGAGCCATGCAGGGGCCCCTAAAAACTTGTTTTTTAAATCCAAAACTCTTTAAAGGTTCCAGACAGCCAGCAGAATAAAATCAAATCTCCAGCTTCGCCTGGTCTACTGTGCCTCCAGGGTCTGTCATCTACCAGCCTGCTGACGTCATGGGCTGCCACCTTCCCCTTTGCCCATGTGGCTCCATTCAGCCTTACTTCCTTTTCATTCCTGGAACACACTGCATTCACTCCTGATGCATGGCTTCTCAGGCTGTTCCCTTCGCCTCTGACCTCTAGCCTCTTCCCCACACTCCATCTTCCCTCACTCCCTTCTCATATAGCACATCCTGGTTGTCAGGGCATTGGTCAAAATGTTGTCTCTTCAAAGAGGCATTCTTGTCTAGGGGAATTACCACTATCACCCTAACTCATTTTTTTTTATCACTACTATCTATTTATTTTCTTTAGGGCTATTATCACACCTTGTGACTATTCACTTATTTGTTGACTGGTTTATTGGCTATCTCCCCTTAATCTGAAAACTCCAGAAGGTCAGAGACCGTATCTATATATTTAATACCTGATATAGTCCCTGGCACCTGACAGATACCCAGTATAAATTGGTTGAATGAATGGTGAATAAATGAATGAATAAATGAATGCAGGCTGTGTGATGTTCACAGCTGCCTCACACCAGTGGACTTTTGCTCACTATGGTCCCTCAGCCTACAGAAGACCCTTTGTCCACTCCACTATTCTGGGGAATGTCTATGCTGATTCCATACCTTAGTGTGTCATTACCTCTTCCAAATCTCACCTGATTTCCCCCCTTCCTTCCCAGGTGTCATTTCAACTTTCTCCATTATACATCACCTCTAATTTGCATCAGCTTCTACTGTCACACTTGCAACCCTTAAGCATATTATTTGTGTATTTCCTCTTAAGAAAACATCATTGCCCAAGGATAAGGACTATGTCTTAATCACCACTGTATACATAATACCTAGCCCAATGCCTGAAACTAAATAAACACTCTTATAATTATTTTTTTGATTAGCTCAATAAGACATGCTGTGATTCTACTTTTTTAATAATACATGAAACATTGGGGTGTCTGGGTGGCTCAATCGGTTAAGCGCCCAACTTCGGCTCAGGTCATGATCTCATGGTTCGTGAGTTCGAGCCCCACGTTGGGCTCTGTGCTGACAGCTCAGGGCCTAAAGCCTGCCTCTGATTCTGTGTCTCCCTCTCTCTAGGCTCCTCCCCTGCTCACACTCTGTCTCTCTCTCAAAATAAATAAAGATTAAAAAAATTTTTTAAATCATAATAATAATAATAATAATAATAATACATGAAGCATCTAACTATACAAATTATCAGACAATCTTCTCAGTTCACACCACCATCCGTTATTTGGGGTACAAAGGTGTACAACAGTGCAACATATAAGTTAATACCTAGTAAAGTGTATCCTTTCCAAAAAAAGCTTTCCATAAAAGCAAGATATGTCAGACTACAAAGAGAAAAGGAGAAAGACCATGAAGAGAGGTCAGTAGTGAGTCCATTAAATTCGCAAAATACTATGTAAAACTGAGCACCAATGGCCCATGACCTCAGTCAAGCAAAAGGAATCGTTTCAGAGGTCATATGGCAGTGTTAAACACAGAGGCTGCCAAGCAACGTGGAGTCAGAGGCATTAGCCCTTTACACCTGGATGAGGGGTATCACAATTAAACCCAGAAATCCAAACACATTTCACACAAAGGTCCAAGCAGGGCCTTGCACTGGCAGTTATTTGACTTCTGATGCACTTGCCTCCAGTGAGAGTACTCTCAGGATCATCTGCCAATCAAATGATGCCCTTCCCAAACAGTAGCTGGAGCTTTATCAGATACCTTTTGAACATAATGATAGGCAATACCAAGGTTCATATAGTCAGTTTACAATACACTAAACTGACCTGATAATTTTTTTCCAGGTATGAAGTCTACTTGACATGTTTTATATCAATTACTAATGTTATTCAGGTGTCTATATAAATGGATATGGAAAAGCCAAATACTTGATTGCTTCTAAAGCTGTTTGGCACATATTACTGTCTTGATTCCCACAACCACTCTGAGAAGAAGTCCTGACAAATATGTGTCAGCCTTACATTTCTGGCAACATGGGAAACAGGACAGCTTCATTCAACCTTCCCACAGAAGCAAGTAAAATGGTGAGTAAAATGCAAAGCATTTCTCAGTCACCATACTGGACTGAGAAACGAAATATGCTGTATTCCAAAGTGAAGTGAAACCAGAAAACCTTGGGAATAAGTGAATGTCAAAGCCATCTTTGACCCTGAGAGTTTCCTGACACCCCCTAAAGAACTTGAGTTTCTGCTTTGACAACTATACATGGCCCAGGAGATAGAAGAAGCCAATGTCTGTCCCAGGTGTGGAATTTAATAGAATACTACTGCAAAAGGCTACTGCTTGGAAGGGCTACACATATTGTACAAAACTGAACCAGAAACAAAACTCTTTCCCAAATGGGAGAGCAAGAAAAATTACTTGATTTTGGTGCTACTCTTAAAAATGTGTCCACGTGTAGTTGTTTTTTTCAGCCAAATTCATATGACATATGTGGTTTGAAAGCCATAAGGCCAAGAATTTAACTTAAGGTGTATCCATGTTGAGAGGGCTTCTGGGTGACTTGCTCTCAGAAAAAAACCTCCATGCAAGTTACAAAGTATCCCTCATATGCAATTCCAAGTAAATGGGCATCTTACAATCAATAGGCATAAAGCATACTAGACATGAGATACTACATATGAAAACCAGCAGAAGTAACTGACAAAAAATTTAGCTCTCCAGATACATACATAATTGGAAACAGATAAGCCAATCAAATGCAAACTGAGGAAAACTTACAGTAGAGATATTAGTATCAGACAAAACTCGTTTTGAGACAGTAGAAACAAAGAAGATCACTACACAATGACCAATGTTTCAGATACCTAGGAAGATAGAATACAACTATAAGTTTATATGCAACCAACAACATAGATTCAAAAATAAGAAAAGCAGGAGTGGAGTTAAGATGGCAGAAGACTAGGGAGACCCTAAGCTTCTCTTGTCCCTTGAACACAGCTAGATAGTTATCAAATCATTCTGAATACCAAAGAAATCAACCAGAGATCTGAATGAACAAAAGCTGCAAGACTGCATGCAGAAAAGGGGCCACGGTTTGGAAGATTCTTTTAACAAGCAGACCAAAAAACACTCAGGATCTAGTTTTGTCTTGTTTTGTTTTGTTTTTGAGAGTTTGTTTTTGTTTGTTTCTTATTTTCATGGTTTTTTCCTTTGCTTTGCTATTTTCTTTTCTGGACAAAATGACAATGTGGAGAAACTCACTCCAAAAGAAATAACAGGCAATAGAACTCACAGCCAGGGATTTAATCAATACAGATATAAGTAAGATGTCTGAACTAGAATTGAAAACCACTATGATAAGAATATGAGCTAGGGCTGGAAAAGAAGCATAAAAGACACCAGAGAATCCCTTTATACAGAGATATAAGAACTAAAATCTAGTCAGGCTGAAATAAAAAATGCTATAACCAAGATGTAATCTCAAATGCATGCCATGATGGTGAGGATGGATGAAGCAGAGCAGCGAATAAATGATAGAGAAGATAAAATTATGGAACATAATGAAGCTGAAAAGAAGAGGGATACAAAGGCCAAAGATCAGCATACAAGACTTAGAGAACTCAGCGACTTCTTAAAAAGGAATAACATTTGTATCATAAGAGTCACAGAAGATGAAGAGATAAAAAGGGGGCAGAGGTTTATGAGAGAAAATTATAGTTAAAAACTTTTCTTATCTGGGGAAGGACACAGACATCAAAATCCAAGAAGCACAGAGAACTCCCATTAGATTCAACAGAAGCTGACCATCACCAAGGCATATCATAGTCAAATTCACAAAATACTCAGGCAAGGAAAGAATCATGAAAGCAGCAAGGGGGGAAAAAATGTCCTTAACCTATAAGGGAAGACAGATCAGATTCACAGCAGACCTATCCATAGAAAAGTTGGCAGGCCAGAAAGGAATGGCAGGATATATTCAACCTGCTGAATGGGAACAATATGCAGCCAAGAATTCTTTATCCAGCAAGGCTGTCATGCAGAATAGGAGAGATAAAGAGTTTCCCAGACAAACAAAAACTAAAGGAGTTCCTGACCAGTAAACTAGCCGTGCAAGAAATTCTAAGGGGGATTCTGAGTGAAGGAAAAAAATTAAAAAGACCAAAACCAACAAAGGACCAGAGAACATCACCAGAAACGCCAGCTCTATAGGATAGGGGCACCTGGGTGGCTCAGTCGGTTAAGCATCTAACTCTTGATTTTGGCTCAGGTCATGATCTCACAGTTTGTGAGATCCATCCCCGCGTCAGGCTCTGTGCTGACCGATTCTCTCTCTCCCTCTTTCTCTCTGCCCCTCCCCAGAACACTCTTGCATGATCTCTCTCCCTCCCTCCCTCTCTCTCAAAATAAATAAACTTAAAAATTTTTTAAACAATATTATTTAAAATACATAGGGTATCAGAATGGATTTAAAAAAAACAAGATTCATCAAATGCCTACAAAAGATGCATTTTAGACCTAAAGACACAAGCAGATTGAAGTGAACCATCTATCATGCTAATGAATATCAAAAGAAAGCTGGAGTAGCCATAGTTATATCAGAAAAGCTACACTTTAAAACAGACTGTAAGAGATTAAGATGGGAATTATACCATAATTAAGGGGTCTATCCATCAAGAAGATCTAACAATAGTAAATATTTATGCCCCCAACTTGGGGAACCCAAATATAAAAATAAATTAATCATAAGCCTAAAGAAAGTCATTTATAATAATGCAATAAAAGTAGAGGACTTTAACAACACTAGAAATGAGTCAATCAGAGAAAGACAAATACCACATGATTTCACTGACATGTGGAATTTAAGAAACAAAACCAATGAACACATGGGAAGGCAGGGAAGAGAAGAAAAGGAAACAAACCACCAGAGACTCTTAATGATAGAGAACAACTAAGTTGTTGGAGGACGGAGGTAGGCAGGAGATGGAATAGAGGGGTGATGGGTATTAAGGAGGGCACTTGTGATGAGCACTGGGTGTTATATGTGATACATCTGAATTCTACTTCTGAAACTAATATTGCACTGTGTTAACTAATATTTAAATTTTAAAATAAAAATAATATAAAAAATAGGTAAAGCATAATTTGTTAACTAAACAAGGGGAAATTAACAACTCAGTCACTGCAATGGGAAATCTTAGCACAATTCTCTTAAATATTATGGATCAATAAGTCAAAGAAGTTATTCAAGATACAGGAGATTCAAATACATAAATAAATGTTTGATTTAAAATATATAGAATAGTGCATCCAATAGCTGAAGTATACATGTTAGTTTCATGCAGATATTTACAAAACTCACCCAATACACCAGACCATAAGAGAACCCCGACAATAGTTAAAGGTTGAATGATAGGCAGATGACATTCTGTTTATAATCAACTTAATCTAATATCAATATCAAATAAATACCTAGACAGATTCCCTATGTATGAAAAGTTAAACTACTAAATCATAAGTCAAAAAATGAATACAGAATATTAGAAAAAGTTTAGTGTGAACAGAAAATGAAAATACCACATATAAATGCCAGTAGTATAGGGCTCATGTGATATTTAGAAGGAAATGGAGGGGTGCCTGGGTGGCTCAGTTGTTAAGGGTCCAACTTCAGCTCAGGTCACGATCTCATGATCTAATGGTTTGTGTGTTTGAATCCTTCATCAGGTTCTGCACCAACAGCGTGGAGTCTGCCTGGGATATATTCATATTCCTTCTCTCTCTCTCTCTCTCTCTCTCTCTCTATCTCTCTCTCTCTCAAAATAGATACACTTAAACAAATGAAGGGAAATGGATTGTCTTAAATGCATATAAAAGCATTTGGTATTTGAAAAAGCATAAAAAAATATAATATAAACAATCTTAACAATGAAAATAAAGACATAAGCACATAAGTTGAAACTTTTAAACAGATTAATAAAAACACATAATCACAGTTATGCCAACAATTTTAAAATTTTAGATAAAGTAAACAAATGACAGGGAAAGAAAAGACAACTTATCCAACTTGTCTCAAAAAGAAATAGGGAAGCCAAAACAAATTATTCAATCAAGACACTGATTCCACAGGTTACAAACTCTCACAAGAAAGCACCATAATCTAGAGGAAATCTAGAAGGAAATTCTCCCCAAATGTGCAGGAAAGATAGCATTCTAGTGTTCCACAAACTCTTGCAGAGAACAGAAAACACAAACAAAAAAAAACATGCCCTCATCTCACTCTTAAGGGACAAGCACAACCTTGATACCAAAACCCAGGACAGCCTAAGAGGAGAATTATAAGCCTCTTGCAATCGTGGACATATATGGATATCCTAAATGAAATAAGAGCAAATTGAATCAAGCAATGTATAAAAAATATATTATGACAAATGGGTTTATCCCAGGATTGCAAGTTTAGTTCAATACTAGAAAATCAATTAATGTGATTTATCTCAATAACAGATTAAAAGGGAAAAACTATCTGAAAATCACAATAGATGTGGAAAGAAGCATCTAATACAATACGACATCTATTAATTTTAAAAAATCTTTTAGCAAATGAGAAACAGAAAGACACTTCCTTAACCTCATAAACACACACATACACACACACACACACCCCTTCAGTAAATGTCATACTTAATGATGAAATGTTGAAAGAGCTGCTTTAACATCGAGAACAATATAAAAATGCAATCACCATTTCTACTAAGCATTGTTCTGAAAGTCCAAGCAAATGTATTAAAAACATGAGAAAATAAAAGATAAAACACTTAAATAAATGGAAAAATAAACCCTATCATTTGCAAATGATTATCCACATAGAAAATCCCAAATAACATGCAGAAAAATTATTCAAACTGAAAAAGTATTCATGTTTCTGAACATAAAAATTATATATAGAAAAGTCAATCTCATTTCTCTTCACCAGTATTTTAAGGGAATTTTTAAAGAATATATCATTTACAATAGCCCACAACTTTATAAAGTATTAAAAAATAAAACTATGGTGTATAAACAAGCTCTTTCTACAAAAACATGAAACTTTATAAAAACTAGTAAAGAATCTTACCAAAATGGAGAAATAGAACATGTTCTTAGAACCTTATTAGGAAAGAGCATTCATTATGATAGAAATGCCATTTTGTTCCTGGATAGGTATGTAGTTTCAATAAAATCCCCATAAAAATTATAGTAAGTGTTTATATTTTTATTTTGAAATAAGACAACTGGTGCTAAAATCTACGTAAACATGGAAAAGGTCAAGAATAATCAAAATACTCTTGAGGAAGCAAAACAAAGTGCAGGACTTCCCTATTAGATATCAAGATTTATTTAAAGTGATAGAAAGTTAAGTAATGTGATATGGGTGCAGAGATGGACAAATAGAACAATGAATCTGAAAGAATATACCAGAAACAGACCCACATGCCTATAAAAATATGATTTCTATCACAGCTGGCATTGCACTTGATTGGAGGAAAAGGATTCCATATAGAATGTAGGAGAAAGACAAACCAATAGCAAAGTGGATTAAAAAATGAACCGACACTTCACAAAAGAGGAAATCCAAAGGGCCCAAGAACATTTGAAAAGATGTTCAACCTTGTTTGTAACCAAATAAATGCCAATGAAAACCACAATGAGCAGCTTTGAAAACTACCTGATGATAATCACACACTCATCAGCAAAAATCAATTGAGCAAAAATCAATAAGTCTGACAACTCCAAGTATTAGCCAGGATGTGTAGCCATAGTAGCTCCCATCTACAACTGGCAGGAAGATCACTTTGTATAACCACTTCATAAACCAGTGCTGTATTTTCTACTGAAGTTAAATATCTATGTAGGGACGTTACCTCTACCTCCAAAGATCCCTTTTCCAGATATATACCCAGCCTAGAGAAACTTTTACATACATCAAGTCTGCTCATAGCAGCACCACTTATAACAGCAAATATCCAGGAGCAATCCAATTGTGTCAACAGTAGAATGGATAAGTAAATATAGATATATTCATACAATGGAATATTATATAGCAATAAAAATTAACCATGGTGATAAATTTTTGTATGTCCCTTCTGTCAGGGAGGATATAAGGGGAAACTGATCATTAAAGATAGAAGCCACAGGAACAACTGTGTGGTTCAGTTGGTTGAGCACCCGACTCTTGGTTTTAGCTTGGGTCACGATCTCATGGTTCTGGAATTCAAGCCCCACATCAGGCTCTGCGCTGACAGCACAGAGTCTGCTTGGGATTTTCTCTCTCCCTCTTTCTCTGCCCCTGCTCTGCTCTCCTTCTCTCTTGCAAAAATAAACATTATTTTAAAGAAAAGAAACAGAAGCCACAAAAATAAATTGTGACTTCACCAAGAAAGAAAGAAACATTTCCCTCTCTCTGCCCCTCCCCACTTGTGTTCTCTCTCTCTCTCTCTCTCTCTCTCAAAAATAAACATTAAAAAATTAAAAAGAAAACAAGAAATCAAGGAAAGAAACCACAACTTGCAAAAGGCACCCTGACTCACAAGAAAGATAAGCTGTGCCCAACTGAGCCATGATATCCATCACAGATCACATTAGCTCAAACTCTTTTCATACTAGTTTGTCTAGGTCCATATATTCCAAGATGAAACCACATACAAAATGATCCAAAAGAATCTCTACATGAACTCATATGTTCTAAAACTACCATCACTGACTATTCCAGCAACATGGTTTACCAATTCTGACCCATGCCTGCCAAGATAATCTATGACCAACTCCAGCCTCCAAACTCTAAGAATACCCGCCTACAACTTCCCTTTTGAAATGATTCTCCATTCTCTCCTACTGCAGGAATTTCCTACTCTTTGACTACAGGTCTGGCCCTACTGGTCTTCGGGCCCCAGATTTTATCGAGAGCTGCACATATCTATGTGGATGAATCAGAAAACACTCAAGTAAAAGATGAATGTCAAAGTAGAGCAGTATAGTTCCAATAATTAACAAGTCAAGAGGCAAAATTAAACTGTATTTTTTTATGAAATGTATGTGGTTAAACTATAAATAAAGCAAATAAATAATTAACACAAGATTCTGAGGGAAAAAGAAGGATAAGACTTGAGAAAGACACACGGGGGACTTCACAGGTACTGTAACACTCTCTATATTTTTTAACATGGGTGGTGGGCAAATGGGTGGTTATTTTATTCTTTTATATTCTATGTACAAATATTATAGATTTCATTGTACATAAATATGGTTCATGATTTTCAAAAAATTATATTTCCAAATGAGAAAACTGAGGTAATATTTGTTAAATGGTTTGCCCAAGCTAGCACAACTAATTAGAATACAAACCTTTTGATGACAGAGATTTGTTCACTGTTGTATTCCCAATACCCAGAACAGTAGATTTCATGAAGCAGATCCACAGAAAATGTTTGCTCACTAAATGGAGAAGCTGGAACCCATCTATTCAGTATCCATCCATTCTTTGCACTCATGGTACCATGATGCCTAAACCAGTAAGTGCCAGGAGGAAGTCTGGTGACAATACTACCATCAAGGACCTTTCCATTCAAATGTAATGTTTATATTCTATAATCTATTTCAAGAATTTCTTGGACCAAATCCAACCCATCTTGTATTTTTATAAATAAAGTTTCATTGGAACACAACTGTGGCCATTTGTAATTGTATTGGCAACAGCTGCTTTAGCTTCACAAAGTCGAAGTTGAGTAGTTAGGCATAGACCACCTGGCCCACAAACCCTAAAATATTTACTATCTGAAATAGTAAATATCTTTCCAGAAAAAGTATTTAAATCCCTGGCCTATTTCATTATGAATCCTAAACCAAACCTTTCTCTCAAAGCTAGCCTCTGTTGTGCTCCACAGCCTTGGCAAGTTCCTCAGCCACTGGGAGTTTTAATTTCCTCATCTTGCTCATAGTTCATCATCCCAACAGAATTGTGCAGATTAATCACCAATAATGTCTAGAAGAAAACAAACACTTCTCACAAGGATTTCTAATTTCTACTCCTAATTTCTCTGACATATTTTGGAACTGATTCTTCTTTCTCATTGCTTCTTTATTTATCTCTCCCTTGGTCTTTATTACCAAGGAAGTCTGTATGGAAAGGATATGGTTTTCCTTTTCTGTTTTTCCAAAATCCCTGCTTGCTACCTAACTCCCACCACAGGTTATCACTTCTGTTTGTGACATCGTGACCAGCTGCTATGGAAACACATGAGCTAGAGACTAGGTTGCTTTAAGGTGTTTGTGGAAACTTCCTTTAATAAAAGTATTGAGAGTCTGAATTCATGTGCATCTCCTTGGAAAGACCTGAGAGGAAGGGGAAGCAAGAGACCGATGCGAGGCAAGAGGTACCAAACTGCATGTGTATATGTGTTGTGACTGAATATGGCAAGAAGGAAGGATACAGACTGGCATCTAGGGAGGCTGACATCTTCTATCTGTCCACAGGACAGCTCATGGCCCTGAAAGTCCCACTTCAAGTTTCCACCATCATCCTACCTCTTCTTCTCTCAAGACTGCATCTTTCTGGCAAGGATCTTCATCCCTTGGAAGGGAGAATAGGAAGCCAGAGGTCAGGATTCATACCCAGCTAAGATTTGGGAGGAGGACACGCTTGACCAAATTGAAACGGACAAAGTAGAGTTCGGACTGGCACTACTATATGTGTGGCTCAGTGGGTTAAGCATCCAACTCTTGGTTTCGGCTCAAGTCATGAACTCATGGTTCAGGAGTTCGAGTCCCATGTCAGGCTTTGTACTGGCAGTGTGGAGCCTCCTTGGGAACTTCTCTTTCTCCCTCTCTTTCTCCCCCTCCCCTGCACATGCTTGCTTGCTTGCTCATTCACTCTTTCTCTCTCCTCAGAAATAAATAAATAAACTTTAAAAAAAGATGAGACAGAAAATGTGATGATGTCATCTCTACATCTTCTGACCCATTACGCCCTTTCCAGGAATGTGCTCTCAACTTACAGATATAATCTGGTCAGATAGGAAGAGCAAATCAGCCTGCAGAAAGTGAAAGGACCCATCAGTCCCCAAATCCTCCAAGGCAAGATCACCTCCTCTAAGACCAAATGCTGACAGACACTCCATTCACAAAATGGTAGACCTGGCCTGAGAATCAGGGCAGTCAGGCTTCAGAGACTACTCTTTTCATCCCTCTGTTTACTGCATGTGCCTATGCACCTGCGGCATGGATAGGTGTGCTTATGTAGCAAAACTGTGTGAGAGAGAAAGAGAGAGTACCTAGCAAAAATGAACAAAGCACAACTTGGAAAATGAATGGAGATTCACTCCAAAAATGAATGGAGATTTGTTTCAGCTCAGAAACAGCAGTTGACCCTATTGAGAGATTGCTTTCACACAATCTTCATATCATCAGGACATGTCTCCCTGTGATTTTATCTAAACTCTACGCTAATATAATGGGACCCTTTCAGACACTTGCCATGGGTCCACCCATGGTAGATAAGCTAGGTATAGGGAAAGGGGTAAAGGATACAAAGAAACCCATTGTCTATGCTAAAATCAGATACGCTTGGATTCATTTGGACAACATGAATAAGACAGAGTGCTTCAGTCTCTACCAAAAGGTGTCCTTAACTTGGTGTATTGAAAATAGACTTTTTGTTTTCTTCCTTGGGAGCTTCAGTCTGTTTGAGACAGGATGCTTTGTAATTCCTGCTACTTCCTGCCCACTGGCATTGTCTGAGCTTACAAACAGGAAATGTTACATTCTCCTCTTTGACCAATGCCAGTTCGGAGATAAATACTAGCTAGAGTATGCCCATGCAAAATGAGTAAGAGGAATATGGAACACCCACTATGTAACTAGCATGGTGCTTTATATGCACCGAATTTGTTAAGCTTCACGGCAGTCACAGGAAAAAATATTCCTGATGTCACTTCATGGATGAAGAAACTGAGGCTGGTTCAGTCCAGAGGTTGCCCAGAAATCAATGTTTTTACAGCAGCTGACCCCAGCCACTGTGAAGGCAAGCCCAAATTTTGAGTGCAGATCAGAATGACTCAAACACCAATGCTTGGGTTCTAGCTCTTGACATTACCTTGAGGCAGCTGGTCTCCCCACTTGAATCTCACAGTGTGCCCCTCAATTCAAAAGGCTGTGGGTTAACTGGGGTATTAAAATGGCACCAAATAAAATGGATGATTATACCAGCTTACAATAGACAGAGAAGATGGAGCGAGAGAATGTGTATGTGAGCATTTAACAAGGACCCTCTCTTCAACACCCTGTTAGGAAAGTAGACCTGACCTCACTAATCCCTAGCACAATCTTGTGAGGGTGATAACACCCCCATTTTACAGATGAGGAAGTTGAAGCTCAGAGAGAGTATAAGTCACTTTCCAAAATCCACACAGAGAATCCAGGATTCCAACCCAAGTCTGATGGTAAACCTATGCTTTATCTCTAATTCTGTCACAATGACTTCTTTCCTGGAAATATGCATTTGAAAACATGCAGTTTTTTATGCCATTCACACACACACCCAAAAAATGGAGCCTGAAGATTAGACTTTATTTGTTATTCAGCTGGTTTCTGGGCTGGGTGTTGGAGATGAAAGGGGAGTCCCACTGGGAGAGCAATCTCTCAGAAGAGCCAGCTTCAGTTCTACTGGGAGTCCCTATTCATCCTGGGGCAAGAAGCTCCTTCAGAGATGGCAACAGCAATACCCCCCAGGGTGTCTCCAACAAAACCCAAGCCGAGTCCTTCCAGGAAGAAGACTCACAATGTAGGAAGCCATGGGACTTCTCCAAAATTGGCTCTTGACTCCCAAATGTCACCCTCCCCATCAGCATGAAACCTGAATCCATTGTGCTACTATAACCATGTTGGCCTTGATATCACTATCCCTTCCTTTTGTGCTTGACCTCAAATATGGACTCCTTCCCAACCACTCCTGTCTTGACTTTTCTGGTGCAGCTGACACCAGGCAGGGTCTCTTAAGCAAGATTTTACTAACTGGCAACAATAACCATGTGGAGCCGGAATGGGAAATAACATGCAAAAGACTAACCTGGTTGGAGCACCTGGGTGGCTCAGTGTTAAGTGTCTGCCTTCAGCTCAGGTCATGATCTCACAGTTCATAAGTTCAAGCCAACAATGGGCTCTAAGCCCACTTCAGATCCTCTGTCCCCCTCTCTCTGTTCCCTCCCCCACTGGTGTTCTCTCTCTCTCTCTCTCTCTCTCCCCCCCCCCCGCCCCGCCCTCTTTCCCTCCCCTCCCCTCTCAAAAATAAATAAACATTAAAAAAGACTAACCTGATTTAGGTAGGATAACTCCTTCCTCAGCCCTGGTCCCCTCTTAGGGGCATTTCCCTGAACAGTCCCCTTGCTTCCCATCTCTAACCAAGAGAGGTCGAATCCTTCCACCAGAATCCCCAAATACCTTTGGGCATATCCAAACCTCAACAACAGATGCATTATCTCCAGAGTGACAGGAATGATGTCTGTATATCTGCTGTCTGATTGAGCTAGTATACAAAATAGCATCCTTCTCTTAGAATAACTTTTTGGTATGATCTCAGCAGAAAGAGAAGGTCATCCCCAGTGTCAACCCCAGCAGTGATTGACTACTGTATTTCCTTGATGTTAGAAGTTCCAAAGAGTCATTCCTCCTATAAGGCATTAAGGGTCATCTTGCACACTACCAATTTTATTTCCGTCTCTGAGGACCTACCTCTTCCCCTAGACGGCTGACAATGGGAGCATGCATGTCAGTCAGGGGACACCTCACTCCCCACTGGTTTGGCACTGTCTTGCTCAATAGGCAGAATCCACTGGCTTATGGCTCTGACATCACCTACCTCAACCCCCAACTCCAGCATGGTGCCCTCCAGCTCTGCCTTTTAATTCTTACAGCCTCAGCTCTTAAAAAGTCAAATACCTGCTCCCTCTTATTAAACAAGGCAGGTTGAGAAAGCCTAGCTCATTCTGACCAGCTCTGAACCACAGATAATCTCACTTCATTAAAAACCCCATCAGCTTTATCTCTAAAGTTATTCCAGGAAAAGGGCTAGAGCATTTCATAATTAACATGTGGCAGCAGGTGCTGTGAACAAAGCAGGCACAATTATAACTTGAAGTCAATAATCCATAAACGATAATGTATTATTAATCAATTATTGGGGCCTGAACAACATTTAATGAGATTAAGCTGATTGCCGGGCCGAACTCTTGGATACATATTGATTTAATCGGAGTGCTTAATTAAACTAGGTAAGTTGCCCACCAAATCATTACATCACAGCTGCCTTCAAAGGCAGACAGTTTCTATTTGTGAATCAGGAAAGGTTTATTGATTGAAAAGAAATTAAGATAAGGATTCTTGGTTTTCATAACAACTTAAGAAACTACCACGTGATCTGGCTATATTTCTTTTCGATTATAAAAATAAACGCTGTCTGCTCAAGCGTATTCAGAGTGCAATTTGGTATGTACAAATTCTGTTGTTTTTGTTCTTCCCAAAGAGTTCAGAATCTTAATCAACAGGACCGCATTAGATACCTAAACAAAGATAGTTGCTTACAATGTCCCATTTTAAGGATCAAAACACTGAGCCTCCCAAAAATGAAAAACTGCAAAATATTGAGACGAATTGTGATTTACATTCCAATGGCCCCTGAATCCCTTTCCTATCCTAAAGTGTGTCCAACATCTCAAATTAACCTTCAGTCAATTGAAAACCATAGGGGACTATCCATTCTACTTACGGTAGCATCTTCCAGAAGTTTCCAGAAGCATCTTCCAGAAACTGAAAGCTGCTTCCCCCGCAGCTGAAAGCTTGCAAAATCGCCCTTTACAAACACAATGCATACATCCTTGTCTTTTGACATGCAGGTCCTCCTTTTGCTTGTCACATTGCTAATGATGGGAGTTATTTATGTTGAACATGGAACAAAATGTTTTTTGCTCAGTGTTCCAGCACAATGATCCTGCCTGAGGGGAGACAGTGACGGCTCTGTTGAAGCATCCTGGGGTCCAGGGAGCCCTGCTGGTCTTTCTAATTAGGGCTTTACCCTGTCAGTTTTGTGAATAGCCACTTCCAACCCAGATGCACATCACTACGTGTTGAGGATGCCCTCGCCCTGTACAAATCTGGGATGTCAAAATCTACAGCTGCCACCTGGACTCAACATTCAATGAGCCACAGAAAACCAGCTGCAGGGAAGGTACACAGAACACTGGGGCACCACCGATTCCCTCTGAGTTGCGGCGTGCAAACTCTTAATGCCCTCATCTGTTGCTGGGGAGAGGCAACAGTGTACACACCAGCTTGAGGGGAGAACTCTATCACAAGATCATTACCAAGGTAGCTACGAGCATACATTTTAATTATCACATTTTGGGCAGTTAACATGCCCACTGGTTCAGCCATGCTGCTGAACGTCTCCTGCGACTAGAAACAGTAGCGTGATCTCCCAGCTACGGCCTCAAGATTCCACACACACTTGTCTTGCCAAACTCCTTCCTTTTTTACAACTTTGTTTGGGAAAATGTGTATATGGTAAACCACCACAAACAAATTGGAAAATGTATCAAAGGCATCCGTTTGCCTCCACTAAACCCAGTCCCAGGCTTGTTCGGTGTGACGGTTTTGTTTTGGAGTGAGAGGGAGTTCCTGCTATTGTATTTACTCATCACTCACCTCTACTGCAGAGGAATGAAGGATCCCAGGAGGTTTGTGAACATTAATGACGGAAGAATGGCCAGGATCCATCTCCAGGTTCTCCTGCCTCTCTCTATCCTGGCTTTAAGTCAATTTATTTTTGAGACAGTGAGAGAGAACCCTAAG
Organism: Acinonyx jubatus; assembly: GCF_027475565.1. Classification (NCBI taxonomy): domain Eukaryota; kingdom Metazoa; phylum Chordata; class Mammalia; order Carnivora; family Felidae; genus Acinonyx; species Acinonyx jubatus. Next base: position 8,940,144 of record NC_069386.1, read on the forward strand.
CATGCTTTGCACTGCCAGCGTGGACCCCGATGGGGAGCTTGAGCCCACAAACCACAAGATCATAACCTGAGGCAAAGTCGGACACTTAACTGATTGATTCACCCAGGTGCCTTTCTCTATTCTGGCCTTTTGAGAGCATGGGGAACACAGACCAGCTATGCTGAGAATCCTTCACTGTCCTGATTACATTAAGTGCCCCTGCCCTGCAAGTTACAATGTAGATATTTCCCCCAGTTCACCATGGGGACCAGAAGAATCTCTACCAGTTGCAAGAGGACAAAAATTTCCTCCCACAGCCGGAGTTACCTCAAGCAAGCCTCACAGGGTAGAACTACAGGGAGTGATTAAATGCAATGTCCTTTTGAGGTGGATGCAGGTGACTGAAACCAGATAGAGGTGCCTCTAGGTAAATCAGTCATCTTAAAGGCAACAAAACCAAATGGTCTTCTGATGACATTCATGATGTCAAAGAAAACAGAAAGCACTGGAGAAAACCTGGTCCCTTTGTTGGATTCTATATTCAGAAATTCCAAAATACTGCTTCACTAAAATTCTGACTTTGTGCTAGGAGGAAAAAAAAAAAGTATCCCAAGAGTCAGAAAAGAAAGAATATTCTTTCGGCAGCAGTAACGTCAATGCTAAATATAGCATAGCAGATCCGCTATTTCAGATTCTCAAACAGACTTTCAAATTCATATTATCCGTTATAGTAAACAAAAAAAGACTTTCATTTTCCCTTCTGATAGAAAGAAGTGGCACGTAAAGTGAAAGATCAAGGAGTGAGAACCTCCATTTCCAGCAGAATAATAGCCTAAATATTCTGAACAATCCTCTGAATTAAACAACCAAAATGCTAAAATATTTGTTTCAAAAATCATTTTGAATGCATTGCTGAGCCTCTCAGAAAAGAAGTCTGTAGATGCCAAAAACAAAGTGAGACCAAAAATAAATAAATAAATAAATGAATAAAATAAGATAAAATAAAATAAAATAAAATAAAATAAAATAAAATAAAACAAAGAAACCTTGTAAGATCAGCAAACATCAAAGCATATTTTCTCCTGGAGGGGTTCTACCAAGCCCTGGAGACCTTGAGCTTCTGCTTTGAAGGCTGCAGGAGACCCGGGGAAGTGAAACACAGGGCTCACTCATGGTGGGGCATCCCCAAAGGTCTTCATTCTCAATTCACAGAAAGGGAGAGCAAGAACAACATTTTATCCCAAGTTCTCCCTATGAATATACACCTACAAGCAAATCTTCACATCCATTTGAATGTATGATTCATATCCGTTTGTGGCCCCCCAAATCTGAGGCAAGGGATACAGTCATCTCACGTGCTAGCATCCTCAAATGGCAAACAGAAGCAAATATGAATGCTTTCTTAAATTAAGCGGCCTCAATTCCGTCCCTGAATATTTTCCACAGATAAAATTCCACGTACAATAAGTGACTTACTGTAAAAAAAAAATCACAAAGCAAACCAGGAAACAAAGCCCTGTAAGTCAGAAAGGAGAATCAGAAGAGCAAAGACTGGAGATTAATTTATGGAAATCATAGGACATAACTAAGCTGAACATCTCAAAAAATGAAATCAATTTGAGATATGAGCAAGGAATAAGGCCATAAAAGCAGACATACTGATGTGGAAATAAAATTTCTAGAAGTGAAAAATCTAATAATTGAAACTAAAAAGTCAGAGAGGAGGATGTTAAGTGGAGAGCCCAAGGGTGAGGAAACCCACTAACAGAAAAATAATAGACTGTTTTAAACAACCTTCTCAAGAAAACATGTGGAAAGCCACTGGAGAATGATCCTTCCACCCTATCCATACAAACAAAGGTTTTAAAAGTGCTCAACAATCCATTTATTATAACTTTCCTTGAGCCTATCAGAAGTCAAAGTCATAAGGCAGACAAATGAAGTGAATTCCAGAGTGGTAAGTCCCCTGCAAGGATAGACACACAAAGTTTTTACCTTTGTTGGAGCACAAGAGGAAGAAAGCAGCTGCTACATTAGAAGTAAAATGTTAAGAAATTCCTGAAAGCCCTGTGTAGGATAGCTATTGACTAGAATCAATCGTACACAAGAGGAGTTCACCCTTACTTGCAAACTCTTCTCTTTGGATCAGTTGTAGAGTAGGAGAATAAGAAAAATGCCCCCTGCACTGCCCCCCCCCCCCCCCCCCCCCGCACAGTGGAATAGGCCAGTTGAAGGTCAGTTGCTGCTGATGGACAGGGTAAAATACCACCTGCTTCTTTGGACCCTCTGCTACAAAGTAAGACCTTAAATTGCTGTGGGTGGACCAGCAGACCCTCTCACCCTCAGGACTCAGTACTCAGTGCTTCTGAGATGGGGGGAGGTACAAAAGTTGTCTGCCCCTGGGGGCAGAAACAGAGTGTGGAGCCTAGGTTCTCTGTGATGCAGACAAGCTGGTGAGGGCTCAGGGTGGGGCAGGAACACTGAGCATTGCGCTTGCCCCTGCCCCTCCCCCTGCCTTGTAGGCTCTAAGCTAATTACAGGACAACAGCAACCACCACTGGAAGAAATGGAAGCCAGCCGCACACACTAAGAGTAATAAGAACAAAACCCACTCCTGATCAGATCCACGGCACTCCATGTTGACAGAAGGAGGCAGATCCATTACTGAATGTAAATAGTATGCATCTCATTCTCTACTATTCTTCCAAACCTATTGAATTCCTAACATTCAATAAACAAACAAACAAACAAAACCACTATCAGGAAATAAGCAGAAATAGGCTCAGAGAAGATTTAAATGCTAAAATTATTAAATAGGGACTTGCAAAGAAATATGATTAATATGTTAAAGGCTATCATGCAAAAGAAGGAAAATGTGAATGACCAGATGGGGAATTTTAGCCGGGAGAAGGAAACTGTAAAAAAAAAAAGAGTCAAGAGGAAATTCTATAAATTTTTTTAAATTATATCAGACATGAATTCTCTTGGGCATATCAGAAGACTGGACAGATAATGAAATAATCAGGGAGTTTAAAGAACAATGTATAAAATTACACAAATCTAAACAAGCAAGGCAGAAAGAAAGAAAGAAAGAAAGAAAGAAAGAAAGAAAGAAAGAACGAACAGAATAAATCATTCAAGAACTGTGGGACAACAATACAAAAGGGTCTCACATATATATAATGGGGTTTCCAGCATGGGAAGAGAGAATGAGGCAGAATACATATTTGAAGAGATAAAGACTGAAATTTTTCAAAACTTAATGAAAAATACATCACAGACATAGGTAGCTCAGAGAAGTTTGAAATGATATGTGAATAATAGATACATACATATATACATCACACCTACATAAGTCATAGTCAAACTGATGGAAACCAAAGATAATGAGAAAATCTTGAGGGCAACCAGAAAAAAAGTAAAACATTGAAGAGGGAGACACAAAGATAAGAATTATACCATAGCTCCTGCCAGCCAACTATGCAGCCAGAAGACATTAGAGCAACATCTTTAATATACTGAAAGGAAAACAAAACAAAAAAAAACCTGTCAACCTAGAATTCCATACTCAGAAAAAAAAATTCAAAATAAAGGGAAATATAAAGACTTTTCTCATAAAAATAAAAGCTCAGAGAGTTATTGCCTGCTGTTATGCCAATAATACGAGAAGTATTAAAGTTCTTCAGAAAGGAAAAATTGCAGGTGAAAAATTGGATCTAAAATAAATAAAGTAGACCCAAAAGGGGGAAAATAAAAGAGATAATATCTGTTAGTTTCTTATGACTGCTATACCAAATTACCACAAACTTCGTGGCTTCAAATACCACCACAAACTACTTCTCTTATGTAGTTCTGAAGTCCAGAAGTACGGGTTCAGTGAGCCAAAGCCAGCGATGTGCCAGGATGATGCTCCTACAGGAGGCTCTAGGAAGGAATCCATTTCTTTGTCTTTTCTAGCATCTAGAGGTTCAGTCCTTGCATACCTGAGACCATGAACCTTTCCCCCATCTTCAAAGATGTAGCATCTTCTTTTTGTGCCTCTGTTTCTGCCCCATGACCTCTCTATTCACAATCTCCTTCGGCCCCTCACTTATAAATGTGCTTATGATGACATTTAGGCCCCATCCAAATAATCCAGTATAATCTCTTCATCTAGAGACCCTTAACTTAATAATAACTGCAAAATCTTTACCATATAAGGTATCATTCACAGGTTGCTAGGATTAGGATATGAATATATCCTAATATATGGGGGGGGGGGGGACATAGTCAGATTACCACAATATAAAAACACTTCCCACCTCATTTTATGAAGCCAGTATTATCCAAATACCAAAACCATACAATGATATTTAAAGAAAAAGAAACTATACAGATCAATATTCCTCATAAGTGTGGGGCAAATATTATCCCAAACAAATGGAGTTTTTATCAAAAAAGAGTACACTTATCTTGATGAGCACTGAGTAGTATATGGAACTGTTGAATCACTGGATTGTACACCTGAAACTAATATAACACTGTATGTTAACTATATTGGAATTAAAATAAAAAATGAAATAAAATAAAAATGCAAGTTTGGGTCAACAATTGAAAATCAAACAATATTCACCACATGAGCAGGTTAAAAACGAAAAATAATATGACCATTTTTGACAATTCTCGGCTTACTAAAATTGCAATTCAACTTTCTCAAGGATATCTATTTAAAAAACCTACAAATAATACCATACTTAACGGTAAAAGACTAGTTTCCCTCTACAATCACAAGAACAAGTTATACTATCTCTTATCACCACTTCTATTAAATATTATATTGGAGTTCCTAGGCAATATTATAAGGCAAGAAAAAATTTTAAAATACAAAATAAACAAAAATAAAATTCTTTATTCACAGTCAACAGGCATGCCCTGTATGCTAAAAATGTAAAAAGAAAAAAAAAAACTATGCAAAAAGCTATTGGAAGTAAAAACAGTAGCAAAGTCACATGAATCAAAGTTGTTACACAAAAAATCAACTGTATTTTCATATACTACCAATAAAAAATGAATTTTTTTGCCATAACCTCAAAGGTGAAATGGGAGGTACATCTAAAAAATATATAGGGGCTCCCGGGTGGCTCAGTCGGTTAAAAGCATCCGACTTCGGCTCAGGTCATGATCTTGTGGTTGTTGAGTTTGAGCCCGGGGTTGGGCTCTGTGCTGACAACTCAGAGCCTGGAGCCTGCTTCGGATTCTATGTCTCCCTCTCTCTCTGCCCCTCTCCCACTTATATTCTCTCTCTCTCTCTCTCTCTCTCTCTCTCAAAAATAAAATTTAAAAAAATTAAAAATAAATTAAAAAATAATAAAAAAATATGTAAGAAGTTTATACTAAACACTGTATAACACTTAAAGAAATTAAAGAAGGCTTAAATAAATGGAGAGGCATATCACGTTCACGTGTAGAAAAAACACAATATTGTTAAGATTTCAATTCTTCTCAAATTTCAAAATCTCCGTAGCCTTTCTTAAAAAGGAAAAGAAAAAGAAGAATCTTAGTTCTTGATCTACACTTCATGATGTAGGCTAAAATCAACTTGATATATACTTAAATTTAAAACTTAAAACTATTTTAAAACCTTAGAATAAAAATTTTGTGATCTTGTTTTAGGCAAAGGTTTCTTAAGCTCAGTACTATTAACATTTTGAGGTGGGTTGGGGGGGGCTGTCTGTGCATTGTAGGGTGTTTAGTAGCACACTGGCCTCTACACTCTAGATGACAGTAGAAATCCTTCCAGTTGTGACCATTGTGACAATCAAAAATGTCTCTAGACCAATTTTCTCCTGAGGAGCAAAAATATATCCCCAGTCAATAACCACTGAGTCAAGTAAATATGTCTTATCTAGAATACATAAATCACTAACCCTAAACATAAACAAAACCAAAAACAAAGAAAAACAAAAAAACAGTATTTTAAAAATCTCTACTCTTTAGGAGACACTTTTAAGAAAATGAAAATCAAGTCACAGATTGGATAAAAATATTTGCAAAGCACATATCTGATGAAGAATTTGTATCCAAAATAAATAATCGAACTCAATAGTAAGAAAAAATATTTGAAGAGACATTTCAATATCATTGATCACCAAGGAAACACAAAGTCAACTATCATGAAATACTATTTCATACCTATTAGACTGGAAAAAATTTAAAAATAAAAATGCGAAGTACTAGCAAGGATACTAAGCAACTGAAATTCTCATACAATGTTGGTAGGAAAGCAATACTTTGGAAGAACAACCACTTTGTAAAATTATGGGGCAGCTTGTTAGAAATTTAAACATACACTTAATTTCTTTACCCAATATAAATGAAAATATATATCCACAGAAATACCTGTATATGTGAATAGTAACTCTATTCATAATAACAAGTCTGGAAACAGCCCACATGTCTACCAACTGAATAGATAAATGAACCATGGCCCATCCACTCAACAAAATAATACTCAGCAATAAAAAGGAATAAGCTACTGATACATGCAAACAATATGAATGAATCTCATGAGCATTATGTTAAGTGAAAGAAGACAGGACAAAAGACCACATATTCCATCTATATGGCATTCTGAAAAAAGGCAAAATCATAGGAAGAGAAATCAGTTCAGTAGTTAAGGCTACCTTTGCGTACCCCAAGAAACAGGAAAGAAGTAACTTCTCAAGGGAGGTTAAAGGCCCTACATTATGGGTGATAACAAGAACAGATGCAGGGATTCCACTTATTTCTTCAATAAATATTTAGTGTGCACCTGTTTTGTGCAGGGACTCTTGGTTCGTAGAGATACCATGGTGACAAAATACAGCAAACAGTCTGTGTTCTTCATGGAGCCAACAGGGAGGGCCATGAAGAAAACAGACAGGGTCATGTGATAAAGAGGCTCTGGATGGAGGAATAACTCTCAATATGGTGATCCAAGAAGGCAGATGATATATAATAAGAAGAAATCGACCATGTCAAGCTATGGAGAAAAGGGAACAGCAAATGCAGAGGCCCAGGGGAGTGTAGTTAGCTCACTGTTTTCAAGGAATAGAAAGATTATTCTGGTTGGAGGATACTGAGTGACAAAGGAGTAAGATATAGGTGAGAAAGGTATGCAGTCTGGCAGAGGCAATAAAATTTCAATTTTACTAAAACTACAAAGGTTATTAAGGTTCACATGACCACATATGGATTCATACATTTGGAGAAATCTAGAACATATGAATTGTAGCATAAACAATTACTTTTACATATAGGGAATTGTATCTTGAAGGTAAAGGATCTTCTCTCATTATTACACAGTTGAAAGAGGTGGAAGATTATGAAGCTTAAGATTCATGGGCCACCTGGGTGGCTCAGTCAGTTGAGCGTCCGACTTCGGTTCAGGTCATGATCTCGCAGTTTGAGTTCGAGCCCCGCATTGGGCTCTGTGCTGACAGCTCAGAGCCTGGAGCCTGCTTCGGATTCTGTGTCTCCCTCTCCCTCTGCCCCTCCCCCACTCATGCTCCTGCTCTCTCTCTCTCTCTCTCTCTCTCTCTCTCTCTTTCTCAAAAATAAATAAACTTTTTAAAAAAAGATTCAGACAGGGGATAAATTGGAGCTCTAGCTCTTACTAATCACATGTCTTTCCAGGGCCTCAATTTTATCATCTAATAATGGAGATAATAAATACAATTCTGTTTTTTTCTTTACCTTGCAGAGCTGTTATATGGAACAATTAATCATATGGAAATACTCTGTAAAGAGTTAATTCCCTTAGCAGATATAAATTATTATACCTCATGAACATACTTCTAGAATAGAATGTTCTGTGATAGATTATGATTGATTCTGATACAATATATTACATGTTTCTGCTACAGTAACCACATATAGTCAACTTTTCATATCCTTGCTAATTGAGAAAATTTTTCAGGTAATACAAAATTTGTTTTATTTCCCTCTGAAATAGATTATATTTTATAGCATATTGGCTTTATAATTATATTTATCCTGAGTTCTTACATAATTTGCAGGCTTCTGAAAATGAACATTTCCAAAACTGAACTCATTATCCCTCCACAGCAGCCTTGTTCTCTCATATATGCCTTTGTTGGCATTATACTGTTCACCTATCACCCAAAGTAGAAATACTTCAACTCTGTGACCTTTATCCCTACTTCCAACCAACCACCAAGGCCTCTCAATTCTTAGACATCTCTTGTAAATTTAGACCCTTCCACATTTCCATAGACCTCTTCCTTGGAAACCACATCACCTGTTGGAAGATTAACAATTGCTATTATTTCTGGAGTACCCATGTGCCAGGCACTGTTCTAAGCCCTTTAAAATCTTTGGATTGCCCCAGGAAGAAGGTACTGGTTATGACTCACAATTTATAAATGGAGAAACCAAGGCACAGAATATTTAAGCACCCTTCCCAAGGTCAAGCTGATACATGGCAGAACCAAGATTACCCCCCCCCCCCCGCACACACACACACAGTGAGTCTGATTCTAGTCTAACTGCATAAAACCTCTTCTGTGTCAAGTTCTAGGTCACCTAACTTCCCCTCACCCTGGACTTCAGCTCCACATGACTGCCACAAAACTTTCTTCCAAAACAAGTCTGATCTTGTCATTTCTTCGCATTTAATAACATCCTATGAGCCCATTATTGCCTCCAGGAGACACTTCCTAACATGAAAAATAAGGGCCTTAACCACTTAGCCCAAATCACCTTTCTCATCTATCATCAGATCCCATAATCAACCTACAGTCCTGCAGTCCTGGTGCCCTGAGATTTCCACAGCGTTAGGTCCAGGCCCCCCAGCCTCTGCAAATGCTGTTTTTCTACTGGAGAAGATACTCCCCTATTTCTCTGCATGTGCCAGTCTGACTTCAAGATATAGATCAAATAGCACTCAAAATCAGTTTTATCACTATACAGTGGGCATAATTATTCTCTTCCTCAACTCCCAAGGGAACTATGAGGACCAAGTGATATTAAGTAAAAACTTTGTAAGACCAAAGGACTTATGTGGTAGGGAATAAGCAAAGCTATTCAACTATAAGGTTTTACAGTCTTCCCCACTCCCTCCAACTGGCCTTAGAAGGAGGAAGATTCATTCATAGTCTTCCTTTTCGTGGACTGATGAGGCAAACATGGGAAGCCTAAAAGAGATATTCAACCAGTCAAAATGCCATAGATTTTTGAGGGTTTGTACTGAAAAAGGAGGGGTTACCTACTATTTGTGTATGTGCAGACTGATAACAGTCAGAAACATGAGGACAACTTGTGGATGGTTTGGATGTGTTTTATATATTCCCTGTCATGCCTTCTTAAGAGAGATACAAATAGTTCTTCAAATGGTTTGGGGTTTCCTTTTTTTTTTTTTTTTTTTTTTAAAGAAAAGCACTATGTGTGAGCCCTGGGAAGCTGTGGTGGTGGAGTGAGATCACCTCACATCCAGAGCCATACAAAGGTTACGCTCTGCCCTTTTAGGGTATGATAAATGCAGGGTGGAGGGGTCTCCAATTGCAAGTTTTTATTTTATTTTGTTTTGCAATTCCAATTATTTAATTGTGAGAAAGAGAGCAGAGGCACTCGAGTAGGGGAGGGGCAGAGAGAGAGGGAGAGAGAATCCATGCTGTCAGCCCAGAGCCCGACGCGGCACTCGATCCCACGAACCATTGGAGATCATGACCTGAGCTGAAATCAAGAGTCAGATGCTTAACCAACTGAGCCACCCAGGCGCCACTTTAGGTTTCTGGCTGAGGTTTCTGTGAAAGCCATGTCACTATAAGACCACCATGCAGATGGGATTTAAATAGCTCCCCCCTGTGGGTGTAAGTCCCCCTTTGATCCCACCACACAGGCAAATGGTCTCTTGTCTCTGCTTGCAAGGCACTTTGTTTATCCCCCTGTTCTGGTATACCTTGCTGTATCACAATGTCCTGTTAACATGACTTCCACATACACACACATACCTTCCCTGGAGAATGCGAGTGCCTCAACAAGGATTAAATAATATTTACCTTCATATTCCTAATATCTTCCATGCTTCCTAGCCCTGGTTGCCTGGAGAGATGCAAATCCCAGGACAAGGAAAAGGCACAGCTCACTTTCTCCAATTCTAATTCCTCTTATTAAAAGTGTCCACAGAGAGAAGTCTTTATGTCCTTGTAGCCCCTTTGTTAGTTCTAATATTCGTCAGAAGTCCACGCTTTACAGAAAAGGAAAATAAGAGGTTTTCACCAGGCGACAAGGGGTCTGAGGTCTAGGGCCACCTCAGCCAGCGAGGGTCTCTAGACAGGTCCAGCCATGCCCCGAGCTTCAGTTCCTCAACTGAGGAATTGGAGCTCGATGATCTTTATGGATTTTTAAGCTCTAAAATTCAGGGCTCCCTTAGTAATACTGGGCCCTACATGCCTCTGGCAGGGGGCTGCAATGGGGGTGGAGGCCAAAAGTAAACAAATAAACAGAAAATTCTAGAAGTGAGAGGTGCTCACTTCACTAGAGTTTCTGTTTTCTTTGGACCACTTCTGTCGCTTCTCGATCTCCTCAGCAGAAAGCTCTGCTCTTCATTCCTGATCAGGTGTCTCCAGGACAGACAAAGGCAAAACGATTTGCAAAGAAGCCAAAAGGGGAATTCTGTAACTGTGTATTTTTCCACTCCGTTCTAATTTAAAACCACTTACAAGTGACAACTCCCAACCTGAGGCAGGTGCCTCCTGGTAGCTCATTATACCCTGGGGACCCCATGTAAATCTTTTTTTCTGAGAACAGCTATTGTCTTCCAAGGAAAAGCTTTTAGCATAATGGCAGGCTGAATAGAACATTGCTTTTGTGAGAATATTTTTAAGAAAAAGAAAAAGAGAAAGGTATTCTTTAGTAACTACAAATGTAGCTTCCTGCCTCCCCCACCTCAGGCCTCCTGGAAAGAACTGTGTGTGAGCCCCTGTGGTAGAGTGATGTCACCTCACCTCCCGAGACATACAAAGGTTACGCTCTGCTCTTTTAGGGTATGATAAATGCAGGGTGGAGGTGTCTCCAATTGCAAAAATAGCAGGTCCACCCCCTCCCATCCACCTTTGTTGTCTCCTGACTTCTCACAAGTCAGTGAGTCAGGCGGTGACGAGTCACTTCAAGAATGAGAGTTTCTAATAAGAGAACGGCATTTTCCCTCAGAAGATGCCCACAAATGAATTCCTCCTCTCAGGTAACTCTTGAGAACAGTCAAGACAATATTGTTACAGGGGGAAATATGTCCAAAGGGAGAAAAATAATTGGCAATAAAGCCCCCGAAAAAAAAATGAACCATCCATCACAGAGATGTAGCCCCCCAAACTAAAAAGGGACCCAACTTCCTCAGGACTGAAATGGGGATTTAGAATGTGAGGTTATGGGGGACGTGTGGAGAAAATGGAAGTCAACAAAATGGCGGTGGGCTTTAATAAGCAGCATGTCCTGTCTGTGTGCCTTTCTGGGGAATATCCCAGGGAAGGGCAGATCCCTAAGGAGGGGGCCACCCTGGAACTCTGGGCTAGAGGCCTGGGGTCTCTTTGCTGAGCCACCACTTACCACCCTGGTGGGTGCAAGCTGGTTATTTACCTTTAGTGAGCCTTAACTTTGCTGTCTGCAATATGGGGAGAATGACAAGAGTCTGTGAGAGCACACTTAGCCCTTCTGCAAGAAGCAGAAAGGAGGCCTGGTTTAGGGGGATGGCTGAGCCTCAGAGACCCCAGAACCATTCTCCTCTCTGGGCTTCTCGCCCTCATCCACTGGGGTTTGAGTAAACAATGACCTTCAGTTCACGGGGTGCCTGGGTGGCTCAGTCGGTTACACGTCTGACTCTTAGTCATGATCTCACAGTTCGTGAGTTCAAGCCCCACATCGGGCTCTGCGCCTCTCTCTCTGCCCCTCCCCCATTTGTGCACACATTCATTCTCTTTCTCTCTCTCTCTCAAAATAAACATTAAAAAAACAAATGACCTTCAGTTCAAATCCAAAAAGCAAACAACACACACACACACACACACACACACACACACACACACACCCCATCCCTGATAAGCACATAAACTTAAGAAAATATGAGTTCTCAACTCTCTACTTAGAAGTTGCATATTCCGAGCATCTACTAAAGTACCTATTAACACGTAACGTAATAAGGATTTAACCATGCAAAGTATAATCATGCCAGAACACCATTAGCCAATGGAGCCTAGTCCCAGAAAGCACTAGAAACGACTTCCTGGATCAACCTTGCCTTCCAAACCTATCCCCAGACCTGCTCAGGTGATGCCTTCTGCTCCAAACTGATGGAGCCCCAACTCCATTCTCCTGGACACTGTCCACTCCTCACTCACACTCTGCTCTCCAAATCCCAAAGGTCTGGGGTTCCTTTGACATCTGGAATCCTTCCAGTCAGGAAGGGCCTGGACCTGCTAATTCCCAGATACCTCATCCACCAGGAGCCTAAAGCTAGAATGAGCTGTATGTCCTTTTGTAATGGCTCCTTTGATCGTCAGTTTCTTATCAAGCCTGTCTCCTCCGTAATGATTTCAGGGACAATCTCTCAGAGAACGACCCTGCTCATTGTCCCACTGAAAAGGGCAGACAGTAACTTTGCTCTTGGAGCTCTGCCAGCATTTTGGCTCTGAGGGCTCAGATCTCAAAGTGTAAAGTGAGTCTCTCTGGGGACCACTGTCAGCACCCATCCTCAATTCTCCAGACACCCGTAAAAGATCCACCAGGGAAACTGGGCTACCACTAAGCTGAAAATATAGTTATCAAGAAAATAAGTCTAATTATATCCAGGAAAATACCTTTTTATTTATTTCTAAAAAATTTTTTAATGTTTTTATATATTTTTGAGAGAGAGAGAGACAGAACATGAGTGGGGGGAAAGAGCAGAGAGAGAGAGAGAGAGAGACAGAATCTGAAGTAGGCTCCAGGCTATCAGCACAGAGCCCAACATGGGACTCGAACTGATGAACGCGAGATCATGACCTGAGCTGAAGTCGGATGCTTAACTGACTGAGCCACCCAGGTGCCCCTATTTTTTAAAACTTTTTAATGTTTATTTATTTTTGAGACAGAGAGAGCACAGCAGGGGAGGGGCAGGGAGAGAGGAAGACAGAATCCAAAGCAGGCTCCAGGCTCCGAGCTGTCAGCACAGAGCCCAACATGGGGCTCAAACCCATAAACCATGAGCTCATCACCTGGGCTGAAGTTGGACACTTAACTGACTTAGCCACCCAGGAGCCCTGGAAAATATCTTTTTTAAAAAAATGCTTTCGAAATATACATCAAATCACATTATCCTTCTAGGAGACTCTCTGGAGCCCAGACCCCTGGAAGGAGCAAAAGTAATCAATAAATTGTCCTTGATAATCTCTAGTCCGGGACTTTTGGACCAGGGAACCAGTCTCAAGCAAGGGAACTACCTTCTCCCTGGGCCCCAGAGCCACACTGTTACGTCTTAGGTTTCTGAAATAAGACCAAAGTGATAACCCTACACGGAGGAAGGAACATGTTCCGGTGCACAAAATACCTCCTTATGAGGGGTGAGGGTCAGCCACTGCACTAGAAACTGGCCAAATCCCAGCTAGATACTCTGAAACTGGCCTGGCCCCGGGGAGGGAGGAAGAGGGTGAGACCACTCAAATTCACCTGCATGGAGGCCTGCAGGCAGGAGAGCCTTGAGCTCCTTTGCTATTTTCTCATTCTAAAACAATGCATCACATTTTGTGGTTGAAAGGAAGTTAAGTGGTTTTATTACTGATTTACAGACATGGTTAATTGCAATTTAGAGGGTAGGTGGTATTTATATTGTGCTGGATATTTCCTTTCTCAGAAACACAACATGGCATGTATCTGTATATACGTATCACAACCTGCTGAGAAAATTGCTTCTTCTGCAGCCCAGAATCCATAGCCCATAGTCTGAGACTATTCCCAGCACTGCAGCCCAGCCACGCAATCTCCACTCTGTACGGGGATCTGAGGAGTCTGAATCTTCTACCCCCACCCCCACCCCCGCCTTCCTGCCACAGCATCTGAAACATCCACCATGGAAAGGCTTACACTGAGTTGGGAAAGCAAAATGAAATTCACCGTGAGCCGGAAGAGGGTAATACATCTAGTTGTGGTCCACTCAGTGTGACTTGCTTTAACAACTAAGCTGGCTTCTAATAATGTGAGGACACAAGACAGCGAGGAGGGAAAGTTCTGGTTTTGAGTGGAACCTGAATGTAATGCTGAACACCTGCTTGAATGACAGTGTTCGGACATCTGTTGGGTGTATGGACTCTGCAATCAGAGTAACAGAATCCGAAACCTGGCACCACCATGGACCAGGGTAGTTAACTCCCCTTAGCCCCATTTACCTCATCTGTAAAATGGATGACTTCAACCACCATCACAAAAGATACCAACCAGCTGCATCGTCCATACAAATAAGACTCTGTACGGGCACCTGGGTGGCTCAGCTGGTTAAACTTTCGACTTTGGCTCCAGGCATGATCTCGCGGTTCGTGAGTTCAAGCCCCACATCAGGCTCTGTGCTGACAGCTCAGAGCCTGGAGCCTACTTCGGATTCTGTGTCTCCCTCTCTCTCTGACCCTCCCCCCCACCTCTCAAAAATGAATAAACTTCAAAAAAAATTTTTTAAGAAAAATAAAAAGATAAAGACTCTGCACTACCAAAGTAGGTTACAACTCATCTTGCATGACTTGGCAATAGAAGATGCTAGCATGGTCAGGACACTAGCTTCTGTCACATTTTTGCTGATGACCTCAGATTAGTCCCAGGCCTGGCTCCAGAATTTGCAGGGCCCGCAAAATGAAAATGCAGACCCCCATGTTCACAACCTTTTAAAGACGTGAAATGAAGTCCATGGCCCTTCTAAGCATGGGCTCTGAGCGACTGTGCAGCTGGCACACCTATGAAGAATAGCTCTCATTAGTCTTTTCTCATCGAGCACAGCCCTGGCTTCCTCAGGGTCCAGCTCAAGGACTGTCACTTGCAAGTCTATCATGTCAAAAGGAAAGTGAACAGCATGCTTTCCACCATCACATGGGTCTTCCCCATGCCTGCCTGGGCTACCTCTTGAGATGAACAACAGCTGACATATCAGCACATGTTGAAGAGAGAAAACTGTAATGACACACGAGAGAATGCACTTAGGATCTCTAATCTTACGCCGCAGACAGAAACCAGCCTCCTTTGATTCATATAAAGGTGCTTAAAGGTGCTTTAAGATTTCTTTTTTTTTTTTAACTGAACTATTTCAGAGTGTCAAATTATTCAGGGACCTTTGCCGTGTCTCCAGTCCTCTCCTTAAAGCAGGAATGATCTTTCTAGTTATGACACCAACCAAAGCACCTGTGTCAGCATATGAAAAACTGAGAGAGCAGAGGCAATCCATCCCATAATCGGACATTGGGTCCTGCCCAGCTCCTATTTAGAAACTGACACTTCAGAACACAGGCTCACATAAATCCACTTTCTTACATAAATTATTGTTTGGCCAAGGTTGCACTAGAAAAACTGCCATCTCTAACTTCCAAGAACGGCTCACATGCAAGCAGAGGACTCCGTGACTGTTACAGAAACTGCTCTTAAATTCATAAAACACGTAAGAGAAGTTTTTGGAAAATCCCTTATTATTCATGAAAGCCTTTCAGGGCTTCATTAATTCAGATGGGATAATCAGTTGTTGATTAGCCAGGTTGTTAAGCATCCATTGTCAGATGTTGATGGGGTGTGAGAAATTACATTTTGCACCCACCAAAGAGTCACCTGAACACAGTTAGCACTTCATCAGGTAAGGTTGCATCTTCTGGGGATAAATTGGCCAGATTTGTACTCCCCAGTCTTTTCTTTCATCTCGCAAGGTTTTCTGTATTGCAAAGCCCTCCTCATTCTGTTTGGTGGTTTATCTTGCCTATCTAAGGTCTAAAATATGTCAGAAGCCAACTTTGAAAGCTAATTCGTTACAGGTAAGTCAGATTTGTGGTCAGGGCTCTAATGTTACAGGGCCACTTGTGTGTGTGTGTGTGTCTGTGTGTGTGTGTGCGCGCGTGCACATCTGCATGTGTTGGTTTGGTCTGATGGTTCTTGGCTAGAGCCTCTTCCATATTGTCAGCCCTTCAGATCCAAATGGTGTTCAAGTCCTCAAGAGGATTCTTCAGCAAGGGCTCCATCCACTTCCTTCCTTCCCGGCCCTTGTCTGGCCGTGGGAGCAGTATAAAGGCAGTGAGCATGGGGAGGACAGGCCCTGGATTCAAGGTTGGAAAATGTGACTCCAGTCCTGGTTCTGTTTTAGGAGAGGAAGTGACTGTCACCAGTAAACTGTTCTCAATTCCAGCAAGCCTTCATCTCCCTGACAATTTTCAGTTTATTTTTTTCTCCCTTTAACAACAGAGCAACATTAACATTTATTCTTTGTGCTGTGCCAAGAGTTGGAAATGCATTTCTATAAACATAAACTGGTCCTCAGACCTTATGGAGCTTCTGATCTGAGGGACAGGAAGCTTCCAAGGCTGTGAGGACACCCCATAATCACCAAATCTTCAAAGGAGGTTGTTTTTTACTCACGGAACTGTTCCAGGTGGTCAGCACTATCGGACTCGGGCATGGCTGTGATGGTCACCAATGGACATGAATTCCCTCCCAGAGTCTGGCAGAGAACATCCTGGCGGAAGTATACTTGCTTGGGGTTCACGCTTTTTTCCAGGATGTCAAGGTGAGTCTGGAGCAGAGACGAGGCAGAAGTGATTGTTATTCATGAAATATTTTTGACAACCACAATAGAAAACAGCAGCAAAGCTTATATTCATGTAACTCCCTATAGGCTGAAAGTACTTTTGTTCACTTAATGTGCCCGATATTGGGCATTAAGTGATTAAAAAGGGGGCTATTCCTACTAGCTAGGAGTTCAGGGAAGCTGAACAGGAAACAGTTTCTGCACATGTCTGCACCAAGGATATCTGTTTCCGAGTGGTACTGAAAGCAAAAGGGCAGGGCAGACAGCAAGCCTCTCATCACTAAGGCATATAAAGAATGTAGCCGCCACGAAAATAGAGCACACCCAGGGCACTATGAGACAGAGAGCTGCAGCGGCACAAGGAACATAAAGAGCATTGTGACCCATCGGAGGACAGTACAAAGCACAATCCAGGGTGGAATTTGAGGTGAAGAGAACAATGACCCAGTAGTGATTAATTTTCCCTACCCTACCTTCCCATTCAAACACTCATTTAAAACACAGAAAGACACAGAAATGGAATAGTCATTGAAACTAAGACTCTTGGTCAACAATCTTTAAGACCTCTGACCATATTTTCGCCAGCTCGAACTGTGGGACTAATCAGAAAGAGGTGAAGAGACTTCCTCCCATCCACACAACGTATCCTGACAACGGTGACATAGCAACCTCAGTAACCAGAGGGAGAAGCTGTCCCCTTCAGCACAAGACCATCAGTGTACAAAAATTATCCTCCCAGCTGAAAAGCTCAAGTTTTCACCACAATCAAGTTGGCATCAGGGCCAAGGAGAAACTGCCCACCTTGTTCTTTTGAGAAATAACAAAAGAACATGATAATAACATGAAACAAATATGAATCCTATGAAAATATGTATAAAATATTCATAAAATATATTATTAAAAGGGAGTAGTACCTTCAAAAGTAAAGGGTGTGTTTGTGTGAAAAAGCATGCACTGTGGAAGTGGTAGGCAGACAAGTGGCTCCCCCAAAGATCCATGCTGTAATCTCTGGAATCTATAAATATGTTACCTTCCACAGCAAAAGGGACTTTGCAGATATATTAAGGATTAAGTTCTACTTGAGATACAGATTTTCTACTGCATTATTCAGCTAGGGCCAATCTAATCACAAATACTTAAAAGCAGGGAACTTCTCCCATCTGCAGAAAGCCAGAGACAGCAGCACGAGGACTCAGGCTGTCATTGCTGGCTTTGAAGATGGAGGAAGCGGGTCAAAAGCCAAGGAACATGATGTCCTCAAAGAGCTAGAAAAGGATTCTCCTCCAAGAGCCTCCGGAAGGAACATAACCCCAACACCTTGATTTTGTGCTAGTGAGACCCATGTTGAACTTCTAACCTAAGAGCTATAAAGTAATATAAAACAAAAGCTTATTATTTGAGCCACCAAGTTTGGGACAATTCGTTAGAGTAGCAACAGAAAATTAATATACAAATAAAGAAGAAAAAGACTTGTCTAAATTAAGTAAAAATTTTAGCATCTGCGTAAAAGTAGACTAAAACCTATTGTACCCCATTGAAATATCTGAGTTGCAAGGAGAAAGAAAAAGTCCAAAGGAAAGAAAAGATTACCAGATGACTCAGTATGACCTTTCCTCTAGCCTTAGGAATAGCTGAAAATGTGACCCTGAGTCATACTTTCTTTACAACTGAAACCCCAAATCATCTACCTCCACATAGCCTACTGACTTTATTATCCCCTGTCTGCCTCAACATAACTTTACTAGTCTAGGAAAGTCTTGCCCAGGAAAATATAAATCACAAATAAATTTATTGTTCATTCCAGGAACATCTCATCAACTCTTCAACAGAAAGCAACAACTGATTCTTTGATTCAAGATGCATGGAGACCCTGTCCTCATGATTCTTGCCTTACAGTGTCCCCCAATCTTAAACCACTGTGTCATGATCTTTACCCAATGCTAATCAAGCCCCCACATTTAAAAAAAATTTATTTATTTGAGAAAGAGTACATATGCACACACCAAGTGGGGAAACGGCAGAGAGAGAGGTAGAGAGAGAATCCCAAGCAGGCTCCATGCTGTCAGTGAAGAGCCTTAAGCAAGGCTCTAATCTACAAATGTGAGATTATGATCTGAGCCAAAATCAAGAGCCGGCGCTCAACCAATTGAGCCACTCAGGTGCCCCTGAATAACCTTCTTTTAACAAGATTTAAAGACTTAATAAACATCTCACCTTTTCCCTACCCCTTCTGAGATATTATCAAGACCCTGTCACATTCTTCCTTGTGAAGTATATTAGTTTTCTCTCGCTGCTATAACAAATTGCCACAAATTTAGTGGGCTAAGGCAACACAAATTTATTGCCTTCTAGTTCTGGAGGTCAGAAGTTCAAAATGGACCTTACTGGGCAAAAGTCAAGGTGTTGGGAGAATTACACTCCTTCTGGAGGCTCTAGAGGATAATTCATTTCCTTGCCTTTACCAGAATCTAGAGGTCACCTGTGTTCCTTGCCTCATGGTGCCCTCCTCCATCTCCAAAGCCAGGGATCCATAATTCCCACCTCTGCTTTCATGGTCACATCCCCTCCTCTGACCCTGACTCTTCTGTCTCATTCCATCATGTTTAAGGACCCTTGTGATTACACTGGACCCAACCTGATAATCTAGGACAATCTCCCCATCTCAAGACCCTTAACTCAATTACACCTGCAAAATCTCTTGTACTCCATAAAGTAACATCATCACAAGTTTCAGGGATTAAGATGAGAACACCTTTGGCAGTTGGGGTGGGGGGAGCCATTATTCTGCCCAACACACAAAGGGAAGCAATAAACTCAGATTTCTCTTAGAAACAGGTTGCTCTGGTGATATTTCTGGGACCAGAATTTGACACAGTATTAAGTAAAAGAATTAGAAGGAGCATGTCTATCCCAGATTCAAGAGAAGAATTCAACTGAGGTCCATGTACCTAACCAAACCTTTGTACTTCATTCCTGTGATTGTTCATTGAGTAAAGAGTACCACGTATTTTTGAGATGCCCTGAGCTGTTGACAGGGAGACAGTCACACCCCCCAGAGGAGACAAGGTGAGTAACAAAGTGTACATACACAAACACATGTAAACCAAAAGGTCTATGCAGATAGCTAGGTATGAACATGGAAGAAACCCTAGGGTTGATGGTTTTCCTAGGCTATGATCAGCTTCATCTCTCAAGACCACACATGTCCCTAGTTAAGAGTGACTAGGGCAAAAGAAGCCATGCCTGGAGTCTAGAGACCTTCGCTGAGCCCTTTCTGTGTATGTTGTGTGGTTGTTTGTGTCCTTCTCAAGGATGAGTCAGCTTGGCTCTGGTAAAGCCTAGTCTTGTGTGTTTGCCAATCTAACTAAAATCAACACCACTGCACCTTGTTGAGAAGAATGGGGGGTTGCACCCTACAATGAAGATTATTTTTAAGTAGTAGGCATGTGCATTTGTGTATGTGTGTGTGTGTGTAGATAAACATATAAATGTACATAAATGTACATGCAAACAATTATCCTTGGGTCTTACTTCCTTCTGCAACACTAGATGCCAGAGGAAAAGGATTACTGCTTAGTGTTTGACAGTAGAAAGGATTGTTACCCAGTGAACCTACAACCAGCCAAGTGTTTGCTCACGTGCATATGTGGTACATTCACATGTGCAAAAGCTCGAAAGCACATCACCTTATCTTTCCTGAAAATAATAACTGGAAGACATACCGCCCCAAAATCAAACTAAGAAACGATATAATAGGACAGTCCAGTTACACAAGGCTTGAGTCTACACAACAATTGAAATATGGTTACTACATAATACAAACATAAAAGACAAATATAATAATACAAATATAAAATAATAATACAATTACATGAAGCAAATATAAATATAATACAAATGTAAATATATACAAATATAATAATGCCACCATAAAATAATTATATAGGGAGAAAATACAGATTATCAAATCTTAATAATATCATCTGATTCTAAAATGAAATTAAAAAGAGATGTGCAAGGGAAGAATTAAGTAAAACAAAATATGAACTTTTTAAACTTTCAGACATAGTGATATTATATAATCTTTAAAAATGGAAAGGTAATATATCGAGATGACTAACGGGGTAGGCTCTTGCGTCAAACTGCCTAGATCAAATTTGGGCTGTGGGTTCTGGAAAAGTTATGTAAATTCTGTATTAGCCTCTTTGTGACTCAGTTTTCTCGTCTTTCAAATGTGTATAAAAATACCCACCTCAACCAGTGGTTGCTACTTAACCATATGCTGTATGTGAAAAGTGCCTGTCATATAGGAAACACTTAATTTTACTTGTTATTTTTGATAGAGAAGTAAAAGTTCAAATATGTTTTTATTATTAATTTATTGGTCTATTTTTTTTAATTTGAGGAAGAGAGCATGTGAGCAGGGGAGGGAGGGAGGGAGGGAGGGAGGGAGGGAGGGAGGGAGGGAGGGAGAGAGAGGGAGAGAGAGAGAATCCCCAATAGGCTCCATGCTCAACACAGAGCCCAAAGTAAGGCTTGATACCATGACCCTGGGATCATGACCTGAGCCAAATTCAAGAGTCAGATGCTCAACCAACTGTGTCACCCAGACAGCCCCAAATATGTTTAAGAACAAAAAGGGAAACACTAGTTGAATTATAAACACTAAAGAGAAAAAAAAATATGAGAGAAAATATGGTCGGTCCATGTTGTATAAGAAAGAGACAGTGGGGAGGGAAAAAGAGAGAGAAAAAGAGGAAGGAATGACAGAAGGAAGAAAGAAAGGAATGAAAGAAAGAAGGGGAAGGAAAGGAAGGAAGGGAGAATGGGAGAGGAAGGGAAGGAGGGAGGGAGGGAGGAAAGAAGTAAAAAAGGAAGGGAACAAGGGAGACAGAAAGAAAAGCAAAGAAGCATGGAAAATAGCATAAAATAAAAGTGACATAAGGAACACCAAAAATTGTTATAAGTAAAGATTAAACATCCTTATTAAGTGACAAAACCTTTCAGATTCATTTTTTTTAAATCCCATTGCATACTGTATATAAGAAGTACTTTCAGAGAAAGAAAAAAATACATAATGTGTATGAAAACACTCCTAAATTATCTATTTTGTTTGCCTCCACTAAAATATTTTAGGACAGAAATACTGAAACGTAAAGAATAAGCAAACATAAATTAAAGCAGGCACGGTGATAGTAATATATGACAAAGTCATATTTAAGACCAAGTACATTAAAAGGGATTTAAAAACCTTATTTTGATAAAGGGCAAAATTCACAATGAACATATAAAACTCATAAATCTTAAGAATCAAGTAACATAGACTGAAATATATAATGCAAAAACAGAAGAAGGGGAAAAATAGTACAATGAGTGGGAGAGTCTTTAAGAAAGCGTTGAATAAATCACTTCCACAAAAATAATGATATACAGCATTTGAACAATACTGTTTTTATAGGTAAATGTCAAATTTTGTCTTTACAGAGAGCATTATTTTTTTTTCTCAAACATCCTCGGAACTGTAACTAAAATTAATCATATACAGGGCCTTTTAAAAATTCCCTAAATTGGGGTGCCTGAGTGGTTCAGCCATTTAAGCATCCAACTCTGGATTTTGGCTCAGGTTATGATATCATGGTTTGTGAGTTCGAGCCCCATGTCAGGCTCTGTGCTGACAGAGCACAGCCTGCTTGGGATTCTCTCTCTCCCTCCCTCTCTGCTCCTTCCATGTCTCTCTCTCTCTCTCTCTCTCAAAATAAATAAATAAACTCTAAAAAAATAATGTAAAAAATAAATACATAAAAATAATTTTTTAATTAAAAATGAAAATGCCCTACAGTTTCCCCCCAAAAGTAGAAATTGTACCAACTACATTATCTGACAATTCAATGAAATTAGGCATATGTAAAAATTGTTTGAAATACAGCAAAAGTCAAACTGTTAGGGAATAGAACAATATCCTCCTGAAAGAAGGCTCATGGAAGAAATTCATGTATGAAAAGGAAAATCAATATTAAATCAGTGTAATTAAAGTCCTGGTAAGAGAAATGGACATCTGGTCTCCTGGGAAAGATGGCACAGGACAAGAATGGAAATGTCCCTTTCAGAATGTCAGCCATGTCTTGCCATCCCAGTAAAGGGAAATTGTAGAAATTTAGTTAAAAGAATGAATACAGTTGTGAGTTCAGATGATACTCTCTGATCATAAACAAATTCTTCTAATCACTTTCATAAGTTGCTGGGTGAAAGCTGCTCCCAGTATTGGTTATTATTGAAATCTGGATGGAGCAAAACCCATCTCATGATTACTCTCAAGATTCCAGGCCCCCAAACTGGGAAAGCAATATTCTCTTCTGCAGCATCTCCCCAAAATGTGTTCTGCAGGACGTTACTAAGTGCTGGGGGGTGGGCAGGGAGGTGGAGGGACGGGAAATTCACAGCCAAAGCACCCGGAACATGGTGAATTAAAATGATAACATTTTCATGGCTGCAGAACTTTTCAGATTCTTTAAAACAGTATCATCCTGGGGCACCTGGATGGCTCAGTCGGTTAAGCGTCAAACTCTTGGTTTTGGCTCTGTCATAATCTCATGGTTTCGTGAGTTCAAGTCCTACACCAGGCTCTGCACTGGCAGCGTGGAGCCTGCTTGGGATTTTCTCTCTGCCTCTCTCTCTGCTCCTCCCCTACTTGTGCTGTCTCTATCTCTCTCAAAATAAATAAGTAAACTTAAAAAAAATAAAACACCAATATGCACTGTAAACTTAGAAGAAAAAGTTAGCGAACAGTGTTTCATAAATTTATGTGACCAATAAATTCTTTTTCTCTAAAGATCACAGGATCCTGGAATGCTATAGAATATGCTTTGGAAAACATGGTCTTTGCTGAACTGCTTCTATGAGGAATTTTTTTTTTTCGTTTGACATTTCATTATGGCTACAAGGGTCCTCATAGGCATGGGGGAGCCTTCTCAACACAAGAACTGACCATCGTTCTGCGATGTCACAATGTTACAAATAGGCCACAGCTCTTTGGTGTCTGATGCCAAATCTAAAAAAAAATAATAGTAAAATCTAGATTTTATAAATCATGTCACCTGCTTCCCAAAGCAGATTTGGAGGCAGGTTGGTCTACTACAGAAGTCATCAAACACAATTGAGTGTGAAAGAAAAAAGTGAAAAAGAAGGGTACCTGGGTGGCTTAGTTGGTTAAGTGTCCAACTGTTGGTTTAGGCTCAGGTCATAATACCACAGTTCATGAGTTCAAGCCCCATGTCGGTCTCTGCGCTGCGAGTGCAGAGCCTGCTTCAGATCCTCCCTCTCCCTCTGCTCACTTGCTCTCTCTCTCTCAAGATAAATAAATAAACTTTTTTTAAAAAGTAAAAACTAAAAGCACCATTGTGCCCATGAATACCGCCCTTCAAAACAGCATCACCTTACAGACAGCAGCTACACTAATGGTGAGCACTGCATAATGTACAGAGATGTCCAATCACAATGTTGTATGATGAAGTTAATGTTGTGCGTCAACCATACTCAAATAACAAAAACAACACTGTGGCTTTAGCATGTCCCCCAGCAACAAATGCAGGAGGAAGCAAAATTTCAAAGTTTTCTTCTCCTATGAATTCTGTTAAATGTTTGATTATTCTATTTCTATGATTAATAATATCACAACTCAACAATGCCTACCATCTTTTAGCTTAAGCTCATTTTCTTGTAACTGTAGTTTTTCATGCAACCATCTCCCCAAATCCCCTCATTGAAATCTCTGTCCTGTTCCACCTGTCCCCAAATATGTAACACCTCTACCCTTAGGGCATTATTCTGGCTCCAGTCATACAGAAGACTTTCAGAAGTAAACCACCTATAAACTTCTGTGTGATTTCCTTTTGTAGAAATGGCTCTGTATTGTTCTCCAGAAAATGGTTTTGAGGTGAATGTTCCCATCTCGGATCCAGCAGGGCCACGTGTAATTGGACATGGCTGGGATAAATGATGAGAGAAACAGGGCTTCTGAATGCATGTGCCAACAACCAAGTATAATCACAGCCCCACAGAAGCCACAGGGGTGGGTTTCTTTACAAAAATGGGAATGAGTTCAAGGCAATTACGGGACCCCCTGAGAGGTTGTCTTCTTAGAAGAAAATCCTACTTCTCCATGAAAGACGCCAGGCTGATAAGGTAGGCTGCAGCCTTATGGGCGCCTCTCCACAGGAGTCTTCTGCTCCCCTTCTCCTTTAAACTTCCAGAAAAGACTTCACTTGACCTCAGCAGGTTACCCCGCAATGGCTATTGATAAGGTGAGAAGTACCCGCACTGAAAATCGTTCATTTGTCATTGTTATCCCCTAAACAGCTGTACTCTCTGTGCCCCTAATTCAGAAGAAAGCTCACCCCTAAGGAGATGGCCTATTTTATTTGTATACAGACTAGTTCTCAGTTGTCACTTAAATACACTCATCGGAGACTGGAAGGTCTCTCAGCAAAAGAGAAGGAGAGATGACATGTATAAGCTAAATAAGATCCAGACAGCCTGCTGCAGGAGGGCTCTAATGGGCTCTGTCCAACTGCCCCAGCCCGCCAGTGCCTCTCTCTCTACATTAAACGGACTTGCTTTAAGAAGGAAGAGAAATGCTTTGTCTCTAGGTGTCTGCTCATAGATTTGCTGATTAGGAAGAAAACATGAATTTCAGATCCTTTTCCCTTTAAAAATAAACGAAGTTATATTACTTATGATTTGGAAAAGAGAGTAAAAAATAATCACTTTAATCAACTACCCTAAGACAACCATAAGTAGCCTTGGCATTTATTTCTTTGGGGTCTTTTATTTGGATTTTTTACATAATTTTAATTTTATTATGTTACGGAATGGGTATCTTCCCATCAGCCCAATGGAGAAAATGATCACTCATCATTATCAAAAAGGGACTAAATGCCCTGATGCTTACCATCTAGTATTGCTTGCTACGCGCCCATACTTGGCTAACACCTTCCATGTATCAAGTAACTCAGCCTTCACAATAACCCACGTAGTAACTGCTTTTATATTCTGCACCCTTTTAAAAGACTGTGCAAATATATTCTAATTCTCTCTTTTCTTTCCTTCTCCCACTCTCTTTTTCTTACCCTACACTATACTCTATTTAACCTCTGAGAACAATGGTGGGAGCACTGGCCACCATACATGTGTATGTCTGGTGAAAAACCATGCTCAAACTTTTGGAAATTTAAGCTCTCCCAACATATGGACCCTACTTATGATCACCTTTTTATCTCTTGCCAACTCATACAGTTATAAATTCCCAGTGAGATCCTGCTTCCTTACCCTCTAAAATGTCCATCAGAAACTCTCTTGGGGCCCCATTGTCAGCCAATACTACTGGCTACCTAGGGGCAATACACAACATAATCCAGATACTTTAAAAAGTATTGTGAACACTTGAACCATCATTGCAATTATTGACAGCTTGATATGGATGATTAAAATAGAATTCCATTTGCTTGCTTCATAATTATATCATTATATTTCTTTCTTTTTGCTTTATTTTAATATTATAATTTGGACAATTATCCAACAGAGTTCCTGGCAAGCATCTGGAAGATATCAATTTGAAAGAACTAAATGCTAATTCTCTTATTATAAGAGAATAATAAAGTTTTTTAAATTGCAAAGTTGTATCCATGTTGAAAAACATCCAATACACATGTCCTCCACTATAAAAATGTCTGTAATTATTAAACATACTCCATATTATAAGAGATTTACAAATTGTGAATTCCACATCGAAATGTATTTTCCACCCCTCAGCATAACCCCCAAGTAACATGCAGTTAATTCTGCCCTTGGGGTATCATTCACATTTAATTTATCACTGATCTGTTGGAAGAAAAACTATTTCTCCCTAGGATGTGTCCAAAAATAAAAATGACTAGTTTGTACTATGGAATGTACTCATTGTGTCCAGGATGGGAGGAAGTAGATTTTAAGAGAAGTCATAGAGTCCATTATTGTGTTAAACCTAGAGAGAACAAAGACCATGCATTATTGGAAATGTAAAACCCAAAAGTGACTATATGCACTTTTCACTTTCAGGTAACAGATGTCTTTCTTACTCTGTTCTACTCATTTAGGAGAAACGATAAAGTGTCCCCTTTTCCTTTGTCTCTTTTTCATTAACTCTCCTCAAACTTCCCCAGCGGGAAAAGATTCCCAGTCAATAGGCTAAGCAACAAGCCAATAAGCATCAATTCACAAGATCTCTCTTTCCCTCTCATCAAGATCAAGTAACTGGGAGGGGAGGGGGTTCCTCTTTTCTTGTGTTTCTGTCCCCCACTCAAGACAAAATTATCTCCCCACCATTGACTACTGATTCCTAAGCTATTGGTTGATTGTAAACTTCAGACCCTGTGGTCTGACAAGAGCACAAAAGGTCAGTGGACCCTAAAGGCATAAGCTGTGATGTACAATAGTTGTAGTAGCTACGCTTTTATAGGTATACACAACCACCACGTTGTGTGGTTGTACAATCTCTGATAGTTGGGTTCGTGTCATCAACCCACGGTTTTTAGTTGAAACGCCTAGTGCCATGGATATGGTTTAGCTGGATAGTGTTGTTCCCCAAACACAGTCCCATTCTCATCTCAAGATGCTCTGACAGGTCCTGGTGAGGTGCCAGCTGGTTGATTCAAGACCTGACACTTTTTCAGGCAGGGCTTGACTGCATTTGGCATCTTACTTTAAGTTACACACTTCAAAACAACGTACAGGCACCTCACAAGAACCCATCAGAGCATCCTGGGATAAGAACAAGACTATGTTTGGGGCAAATGCATGGTTCAGTTGGTTAAGTGTCCAACTCTCAATTTCAGCATATGTCATGATCGCACGGTTTGTGAGTTCAAGCTCTGCACTGGGCTCTGCATTAATAGTGAGAAGCCTACTTGGATTTTCTCTCTCTTTGCCCCTCTCCTGCTCGCATTTTAAATACATACATACATACATACATACATACATACATACATACTTCAGGGAGAAAAAAAAAAGAATGGGACTGTGTTTGGGGAACAACACTATCCTGCCATACCACATCCATGGTACTTGGCATTGCAGATAAAAACCATGGGTTCGTGACTTGAACTCAACCATCGTACCTTATACAATCATACAACTTGATAGTATGTGTGCCTGTAAAAGTGGACTGTGGTTGTACATCATAGCAGGGAAGGACACTGATCTGATCCCAGAATAGTTCTTCTGAGATTCTCCTACACCTCTTCTATAGTCAAGTAGAAGGGCACAGGAATAGCCTTCAAAGGCTGGTGCTCTGTTCCCTGCTTGGCCACTAGCTAGATGTGGGGTGTCTAGGCCTCCATGTTTGCATCTGCAATGATAAGGGTGAATTAGACAATTTCCCAAACCCCTTCAAGCTCTCAAGTCTCATACTGACTGCCACCGAGAATCACATCAGAGTCTAAGATATTCCAACAAGTTTAAAGAATAGTGTCCGGGACCCATGGATTGTTCCCCCAATAGGAAAGGCAAACACACATGCAAAGAGGAATCCCCTTCCTCAGTTGACTGTTCGCATGCAGAGCTTCTCAAGCAAGACAATAAATGCAACTGTTGAAGGGGCTCATGAATCTTGCCTGCTCTAGGTCCCCAGAGGCAAAAAGCATGTTTTATAATAAACATAGCTTGTTACAGCATAGCTCGTGACGCACATTTCTTGGATTAACTTCTTGAGATCTCTAAGTGCGATACACAAATAATACTAGTTGTGTATCTTTTGCAATCTGGAAAACAGTAAAAATCTCTCTTTAGGCAAGACAACATATGGGGAGAAGGGCAGATACACTTTCCCGAAGCAGTTAGCCAAGTGGTTTAAGATATGCTTTCTCGATGGAGGAAAACTTTCATTTATACCTGAACATTTCTTTTGAAGGCAAGGATGTTCTTGGTTATTACCATTTCCAACTCCTTATCACAGCCTTATGATGAAAATGCTCATCCTTCAGGCTAAGTAGTAGATACACTTACATATAAAACACATATTATTATAAATCTGCTAATAACATTTTGCGTTAACACAGAGGATGAGAGTGCTTTATAGAAGATACTTTTAGCTCGTTAATCCTCAGGGGAGCCATGAAATTGCTGGGGGGAAAGGGACAGTTTGCCAACTTTTCCAAATGACATAAAAATGCATGGTTTCAGTAGTTTGCTCAAATTTGTCTATGGAAACTTTGTCAGAGCCTGACAGAATGCAGGGATGCTAACCTCAGGTTTGGACTGACGGACACCACAGTCCTCTCATAAACAGATTAAGGCCCTTGTCTACAGTGATTCGGCATTCATTTCGTCCACCCCTCTCCTGCACCCTGGATCCTTCCAGCGCCTCCCGCCATGGGAGCCACTGACGAGAAAAGCCTAAGTTGCTGTTTGCTTGTGGGCGCAAGGAATGTCCCCTAGCTTCATCTTTACCCTTTCATCTTCTGCTTCCTTCCTTTCCATCGGGGGATGTCCTTCAAATCTGCCTCTCGGCTGACCTTATGGTTTTTACTCCCATTTCAACCTGATAATCTCATTCCAGTCTCATGACTGCATCCTTCTTAAAGACAGAGTCCCCTGTGAAATGGCCATGCCTCCTGCCCATGCCATGCCCACGAGGAGCACTGTGTGCTACTTGGGGCTTCAGAACATCACTGGTCATGCCCCCAGCCTCCTGCTCTGCCCAGGGAAGAAGATGGCACAGATATCAAGCCACCAAGTTAGGGACAGCAAAGCCTGGCTCCCCTAGGAAGGTAACAGCTTCCCAGGATGTCAGGGTCTCCTGAATGTTTCCAGGGAAACCTCAAAGAGCCTCTTCAGCCCGGCTGGGGTGCTACTGTCAAGAGGAAGTTACCATGAGGGCAGTATAGGTGTAGGGATAGTGGTAGGCCAGGTAGCAGGCGTCCTCATTGTGGGGGAAGTTGACCACAAAGGTGAGGGTATAAAAATGCTTCTGAGATGCTCCCCCTGTGACAGCAGTGCTCTGGCGATAATGATTTCTAAAAGAGAAAGGAGAAGAGAGAAGATGAGGGAGAGGTTCCAGATGCTATAAACCTCTCATGTTATATACTGGCAAAATGTTCTTCACGTGAACCACTACGTGGGTGAAATTTAAAAAGCAGAGAAACTGCCGGGTCATGAGCCAATTCAGAGCATCTAGGCAGGTCCATCTGTCTCCTGATTGTGACATACATGCCATGAGCCTTTCCTTGCTGTGTCTGAAAATGAAACCTATAGAGTCACTGAGCTACAAAATAGATATGTGAATAATTCTGAGTATCCTAAGGTGCTATGGCAGACATACACTTTATTGCTCCAATGTGGGTTCCTCTGGCCCCTGCCTCTCCCCAGATCCCATAGAGCACAGCCTGTCTTTCCCTTCTGCCCACCAAGTGAGTTTATTAGTAACCACTGCTACATATTGAGTTCCTACTCAACACTTAACACATATCACCTCATGTTATCCTTGCAACAGCCCATTCTGTGGGTGAAGAAACAAAAGCTTAGAAAAATTAATTTGTCAAAGGTTGCAAGGATAGCAAGTGGCCAATATGGGACTTGAACCCAGATCGGTCTGTCTGCAAAGCTTTGGTTCTTTCCACTATACAATACTTGCCTCCCAAAGGAATACATTTGTCACCCCAAATGTGGTTTGGCTTCTTATAGCTTCAGAGTACACATTTTCCTTTGTCAAAGATGAAGAACCAATTTTGATACTTCAGAGAACAGTATCAAAGTAAATTGCACCCAGCAGTACATTCCGAGCAATATTTTCCCCACACGCCGCCAGTTATGCCCGCGCCTTGCCTGTTGATGCTGAGACAGCTGTGCAGGCTTTCCTGAGAAATGTTATCATCAAGACCGCATTAAGATGCAAAATACACCCGGACACCAAAAGATGTAATCCCACCTTTGAACATTTACAATGTTGGCTTACTTGTCCATTGGGCTTTTGGGTTTTATTGGGGGGAAAGATGGGGAGAGGGAAGAAATAGCAGGTAATGAATCTCTGTTCTTGCAAAATGTAAAAATCACAGATTATTCTTTCTGGCTTTTTGCTACCTACATGCCACCCTCCACCAAAAAAAAAAAAAAAAAAAAAATCAAGCAAACACTAAAGAAACAAAAAACCCACTGTCTTATTTCTTGTGGTTTTGTGGTTTTTCAATATTTCTAAAACTAGGAATGGTAGTCCCACAAACTATGCCCTGCACATTCCTCTTTCCTCAGCCTCTGCCTGCACAGCTCCCTGGAGCCCTCGTCATTCTAGGGACAGAAGATACCCCCTACAGTATAAGCCCCAAGTCATTCTCCCTGTAGCTCTTTAGCATGACATTAATAGAACCCCCCCTCCTTTGTAACTACAGCCTTAGAAACTTCCACAAGGCATCTTCACCCATGATGCCATTTGGGTCTTGATACCTAATTGGGTCTACTTTCTCCATAGTTCCCCCAAGTTCTGCACTTTCTCCAGGGTCAAGGCTCTGGCTATTAATAAGTATGTGAAGAAGCAGATGAAGGCTCAGAAAGCACACAAGCCACATATGCTCTACCTTTTATGCTCTTTCTGATTTCACTCGTAAAAGGCTCCATTGCAAATGCTCGTTGGGTCTACACCTAGCTGAACAACGGGTACTGATCAGTTACACTTCTCCACAACAGAAGAACCAAGTGAAATGAAATGAACCAGTCAAAATGATCAAAATGTTGACAACCAATCAAAATGTGGATGAGTGTTTCACCTGATAGAATACACATGTGAGCACACACCTGTGCTCACATATGCATATTCGTGAAGGCAAAGTCAGGTGGAAGCAAACACCTAGTACCTTCCCAATACCAAGATTTTTGCCTGCTAACACTAGAAACAGAACCTGCATCTTTCCTCGGGTATAATTGATTTCCCTGAGGGCCAACAGGGGTGGTCTCCTTGGACATGAACCTTGCTTCTTTGTACACTTCCCACTATGCTATTAAATACACTGAAGTCACATGACATGCGCACACATGCACACGCACACACACACACCTGCTGTAGCTTGGTGGGCAAGATTCTCATGGGCAAGACTAAATGCTCCCCATCGATGAGCCGGCCCTCCCCATAATGGTTGCAGACTGCTGGGATTTAAGAAAAAATGGGCATTACCCCACTTACAATGAGTTTCTGTTAAAGGAGGTTCCATTACAACCCTGGTTTGGGGGTCTAAACCCTAGCTGAACCTAAAGCAAATGTCATCTCCCCACTGGAGTCTCCTGGTGGCCATGCTGCACCAGGAGATGACTCTACCAATAGCAAAAACTTTCCTCTTCAGGGACCTCTACACTTTCCCAAGATCACCATCTTCATAGTGACATGTTCAATAAATGTCTAAAGTGAAACACTTGGCTTGCAACAATTCAATCTGTCCATGATAAAGTTAGATTCTAAGCACAAGTCATTTTTGTTTCCCCAGTTATGATGAGAATATGCTGGGGGATATTTGCAAGGTAGTAACATTCATCCTTTATATTTTAAGTGTTTCCCAAGCTCTTCCTTTGTACAGAAGACCCTTTCCCTCTTCCTCATTCAGACTACATCTTCCTTCAAGACTCAACCCAAGGGTTTCCTCTTCCAAGAAGTCTTTCCTGATTATCTGCCCTTTTACACACTTCTTGCCACACTCTGTCTCTCCCTCACTGCTAACACTTTATGACAGGGATTATTCTTATCCATTTGTGTACCTTCATATTTGGCATACCACCTGGACATAGCAGCTGTTCAGTTGAGTCTGTAGAATAAATGGACCTATGAGACTCCAGGAGTAATAATTAGAATGCCTAATATATTTCACCTCTAATCCTACTGGTATCTTTTTAAGGTAAGTGTTGCTATCCACACTCTACAGATGGGCAAATTGAGGATCACAGAAGCTAAGCGTCTTGAGCAACTCCACACAGAAAGCTTAGTAAGCAAGACTCAACCCCATAAGTGGGCTTACTCCAAAACCAAGATTTCTTTTATTGTATCACCTGTCTCTTGGGAATGGATAAGAAGACAAGAAGTCTTTTGGCCCAATTTAGCAAGGGAGAATGTGAAGTTTGGTCTTTATAAATTAGTGCTGCTTATAAACTTAAAGTCTAATGTAAGAGAAGGAATGTAAACTAAAGCAGATGACAGCTCATGAAAATGAAACCGATCACTGATTCTTTAAGTCACTGGTGCTGCTAAGAAGTTTCTACTAGTTATGAGCAAATGCTGACATTCACTGAACATCTACTATGTACCGAACACTGTTCTCAGCTTTCTACACACTTTTTTCCTCATTTCATGTACTCCTCGGAGCAGCTCCGTGGGAGAGATGCCATTATTGTCTCCATTTTATAGATGGGGAATCTGAGATTGAGGTTGGAAAAACCTGCCCCAGGTCATACCACTCACAAGTGGTAGAAATTTGATTCCAAGAACTTTCTCTTCTTGATCTGCTCTTCGAGATGGAGAAGAAGCCTGGTGAAAATCAAGCGCATTCTCAGATTTGCTGGATCCTCAATAGGTCCTGTTGGGTCAAAGATGACCCAGGATTGGATCGAGCCAGTTATCCCACAGTTAAAACGCTTTGCTTTTCCAGCCCCTCAACCATTTGTCTTAGGAAGAATCTGCACTTTTATAATCATAAAAACCTTCAATGAAGCAAGAAGCAAAGTACACAAATGCATACTTGCGAACTCAATCTATTTCCATTTGTACTTAACAATATGCCGGGAAGTCATTTTTTTTTTCCTGTGGATGCATGAAATGAGCAAATGCCAAGATACAGAGGGAAGTAGAAAATCTTATAATGGCGCTGGCTCTGTTTAACATGGGTGCATCATTTCAGTTAACAGGGTCTAATAAGGCAGAGCAGCCATGCCACCAGCTTCCCCATGTCCGCAGCATTACTAATATTCCCTCCAATGCCAAGTCTCCTTCCTGAGATCCCTCGGAAGGATGCACAATGGCAGAGTCCCTGTATGACATTCATCTTCATGAGTGAGCTGTTCCCTCTCCTCTCAAGAGCGGAGATAAATGTCAGAAGAGATCAGCTGTTGTGTATTACACGGCCACTCAGAGCACGCCGCTTCCCTCCCTCTGCCCTTCGGCACCAAAATTACTTTAGACCTGAGCTGGGAAAGAATTCGAAAAGGTGTGAGGCTGTGTACGTTAGAGGGAGAAGCAGGCCGCAGGGAAGTAAATAACACAGAAACGGAAACCGTCCTTGCTTACTTTTATGGAAGGTGTGGAAAAAGGAGGCTGCCCTTTTATGCCCTGCCCCTGCCCCTTACCAAGAATCCCTTTTATTTTCTGAACTACTGGTCTGCAAGGTGGGTGGGAGAAGGGGATGAGATAGAGGAGGAGAGGGTATTCTGCGGTGGGGAGCAAATTAGTCAACTGTGCATAGGAGAAAATATTAGAATTTTTCCTTCAGTGTATTATGATCCAGATACTAAGAAAGAAACTCAGTCGTCTGAGGTTTAATACAGTGACAGACACTACTGTCCTTATGACGTCCAAGTCAACTTCATGGGATGAATAGTTATAAAACCAATTTCAGTAGAGCAATCTTATCCATTCTTGTTTTCCAGGGCTGGAATATGCACACCACATTATATCTTACACCTACAGTTTCATGTGTCAGGATGGCTGTATGGGAAGAGTTCCACACTTCCCTCATTCTTTGACTTTTAACTTCTGGCAACGTAGTGAAGTTTGCAAAAGCCTACCTTAGATTTATAGATTACATTACCTAAATTAAACTAAACCTCACAATACAGACTATCAGGGTTTTTTTTTTAATTCTGCTTAGAAGCCACAGATTGATAGCAATATTAAATTTTAAGCACCAAGGGCCCAAAATACGAGAGAATGGACATGGCCAGTACCTCGTACTTTTCACACTAGCTCTTTCTCAAAGATTCTTATTTGTATAAAAACAAGCTAAAGACATCTGGGGAATTAATCAAAATCTTTTTAAAATCACGCCAAGGGCTACT
Organism: Acinonyx jubatus; assembly: GCF_027475565.1. Taxonomy (NCBI): domain Eukaryota; kingdom Metazoa; phylum Chordata; class Mammalia; order Carnivora; family Felidae; genus Acinonyx; species Acinonyx jubatus. Next base: position 8,974,951 of record NC_069386.1, read on the forward strand.
GATAATAGTATTTTTCATAGTTAACCCTAAGGGTATAATATATTCTGAGTTATCAATAGCATAAAGACACAAAAACTAGGGAGGAGCCAAGATGGCGGAACAGCATGGAAGTTGTTTGTGTGTCTCGCGTCCATGAAATACGGCCAGACCAACACTGAACCATCCTACACACCTAGAAAACAGATTGGAGGATTAACACAACAATCTGCACAACCAGAAACACAGAATTCAGCAGGTATGTGGCACCGAGAGGTGAGTTTGGGGAGCAAGAAGCCGTGAAGGGTAGGGAACCGCTTTTTCAGGGGAGAGAGGATGGAGACTGGGGAGCGGGGGGGGGGGGGGGGGGGGGGGGAGAATATGGGAAAAGCATCCCTCCACAAAAGCAGCTGGAGAGAAGGTGGAAAATTGGAAACAGCCGCAGGGACTAAACTAAAAAGGGAGAAAGAAGAAAGAAGAAATGAGAGGGTTTTAATTCCATTAAGACTGTAAACAAGGGGAGCACAAAGGCTGCAACTCCGCAGCTGGATACCTGGCAGTGCTCTGGTGGGAAGGGTGAATCCCCAGGAGCAGAGTGGGGTCCGGGAGGTTCTCGGGCCACACGGGGAAAAGCGGTTCCACTGCTGGAAGGACACTCAGTAGAGACTGTTGAAGCCACGTGGTCCCAGCAGACCCCAGAAAACGGCCACATTCGCTGGTGCGGGGGCAAGGTCATTAAGGGGGGAGTCTGGTGCCAGGCGTGTGTTGTGATTTTCCATAATCCCTGAGACGGTGCTGCTACACTATCTTGCGAACTTTTTCTGGGGCAGCTGGCACCTGGCTGCAGTCTCGGGGCACCGGCAGCAGCAGGGTCCGGCAGGCGTTCCTGGGTGCAGCCGACATTCGGCCATTGCTCGGTGAGACCCTCCCGCAGAGGGGCGGAACGGCTCAAAGCCGCAGTCCTTCGCAAGTAAGGGGCCGGGAAAAACAGCCGCGTCTGAGACAAAACTCCGGAGAGAGGTACGGCCTGGGGCCTGGTCACGGAGAGGGAAAAAGTGGGGAGTGGACGAGAGCTGAAGACAGAGGATGAGTGCACGATTGCTGAACGGAGAGAACAGACTGGGTGGCTGGGAGGAGGCATTTTCACTGCTCCAGCGCATGTGCATACGCATACGTACGCGCACCTAAGAGCGCGGCAACACTCCGCCCCAGTAGGCTAGCAGCGCCATCTAGTGGAGAGAGGAGCTGTTACACTGAGCCCCGCCCAACTGGGCGGACTTCGCTCTTGAAGAACACAAGTCTCACCGCCGGCTTAGTTTATGGACCATAAAGAGCTACATACACTGACTTCTAGGAGAAAATGAAGAAATTTCAGTCCTACTTCAATCTGTTAGCAAGTTCATCTACTCAATTTTCTTTCTTTTTTCTTACTATTTTCTTTTTCTCTTTTACAATTCTTTTCTTGAATACAGAAAGAGAAAAAATTCATTTTTATTTTCAATTTTTATTAAAAATATTTTTCTTTAATTTTTGTTACTATATTTTTTACTTTTGTGTAAATTTTTTCAAATTCTATTTTACTTCCATCATTTTACTTTAGTCTACTTCAGTGTATTCAACTTTTCAAATTTTTAAATAATTTCTGTTTTTTTCCTTGCTTTTTTTCTTTTTCGTTTTTCTTGAATGAAGAGAAAAACTTCATTTTTACATTCAATTTCTATTAAAAATATTTTCATTAATTTTTATTACTATTTTTTTTGCTTTTATGTAATTTTTTTCAAATTCTATTTTACTTGCATCATTTTATTTTAGTCTACTACAGTGTATTCACTTTTTTCAAATTTTCAAATGATTTCTTTTTTTTTATCTTTTTTCTCTTTTTCATTTCTTTTTTCTTAAATACAGATAAATAAAAAATTCATATTTATTTTTAATTTTTATTAAAAATATTTTTCTTTAACTTTTTCTACTATAGTCTTTACTTTTGTGTATATTTCTTCAAATTCTATTTTACCCTCATCATCTCATTTTAGTCTACTTCAGTGAATTCATTTTTTCAAATTTTCAAATGGTTTCCTTTTTTTTCTTTCTTTTTTTATCTTTTTCTTTTTCATTTCTTTTCTTTTTTCTTGAATACAAAAGACAAACTCATATTTATTTTTAATTTTTACTACAAATATTTTCTTTAATTTTTTCTACTATATTCTTTACTTTTGTGTATATTTTTTCAAAGTCTATTTTACCCCCATCATCTAATTTTAAGCTACTTCAGTGTATGCATTTTTTCAAATACTCAACGATTTCCTTTTTTTTTCTCCCCCCCCCTTTTTTTTCTCTAATCTTTCAAACCACTTTCAACACCCAGACCAAAACACACCTAGGATCTAGCATCATCTATTGAATTTGTGTGTATGTGTAATTTTTAATTTTAATATTTTTTTAATTTTAATTTTTTAATTTCAATTTGTCTACCTTATTAATTCCTTTTCTCCCTTCAAAATGACAAAACGAAGGAATTCACCCCAAAAGAAAAAGCACAAATGAACGACAGCCAAGGATTTAACCAACACAGATACAAGTGAGATGTCTGAACCAGAATTTAGAATCACAATAATAAGAATACTAGCTGGAGTCAAAAACAGATTAGAATCCCTTTCTGCAGAGATAAAAGAAGTAAAAAATAGCCAGAATGGAATTAAAAATGCTATAACTGAGCTGCAATCACAGATGGATGCAGCGGCAGCAAGGTTGGATGAGTCAGAACAGAGAATCAGTGATGTAGAAGACAAACTTATAGAGAATAACGAAGCAGAAAAAAAGAGGGAGATTAAGGCAAAAGAGCACGATTTAAGAATTAGAGAAATAGGTGACACATTAAAAAGGAACAACAACAGAATCATAGGGGTCCCAGAAGAGGAAGAGAGAGAAATAGGGGTAGAAGGGTTATGTGAGCAAATCGTAGTGGAAAACTTTCCTAACCTGGGGAAAGACACAGACATCAAAATCTGGGAAGCACAGAGGACCCCCATTAGACTCAAAAAAAAAAAAAAAAAAAAAAAAAAACCACAACCATCACTAAGGCATATCACAGTCAAATTCACAAAATACTCAGGCAAGGAAAGAATCATGAAAGCAGCAAGGGGAAAAAAGTCCCTAACCTACAAGGGAAGACAGGTCAGGTTTGCAGCAGACCTGTCCACAGAAACATGGCAGGCCAGAAAGGAGTGGAGGGATATATTCAGTGTGCTGAATCAGAAAAATATGCAGCCAAGAATTCTTTATCCAGCAAGGCTGTCACTCAAAATAGAAGGAGAGATAAAAAGTTTCCCAGACAAACAAAAAATACAGGAGTTTGTGACCACTTAACCAGCCCTGCAAGAAATTTTAAGGGGGACTCTCTGAGGGGAGAAAAGATGAAAAAAAAAAAAAAAAAAAAAAAAAAGAAACCCAAACCAACAAATAAAGACCAAAAGCAACAAAGACTAGAAAGGACCAGAGAACACCACCAGAAACTCCAACTCTACAAGCAACATAATGGCAATAAATTCCTATCTTTCAGTACTCACTCTGAACGTCAATGGACTCAATGCTCCAATTAAAAGACATAGGGGAACAGAATGGATAAGAAAACAAGATCCATCTATATGCTGTTTGCAAAAGACCCACTTGAGACCTAAACACACCTTCAGATTGAAAGTAAGGGTATAGAGAACCATCTATCATGCTAATGGTCAACAAAAGAAAGCCAGAGTAGCCATAGTTATATCAGACAATCTACACTTTAAAATAAAGACTGTAACAAGAGATACGGAAGGGCATTATATCATAATTAAGGGGTCTATCCACCAAGAAAACCTAACAATTGTAAACATTTATGCACCAAATGTGCAGGAACCCAAATATATAAATCAATCAATCACAAACATAAAGAAACTCCTTGATAATAATAGTAGGAGATTTCAACACCCCACTCACAGCAATGAGTGATCATCTAATCGAAAAATCAACAAGGAAACAATGGCTGTGAATGACACACTGGACCAGATAGAATTAACAGATATATTTAGAACATTTCATCCTAAAGCAGCAGAATATACATTCTTCTCCAGTGCACATGGAACGATCTCCAGAATAGACCACATACTGGGACACAAATCAGCCCTCAGCAAGTACAAAAAGACTGAGATCATACCATGCATATTTTCAGTCCACAACACTATGAAACTCGAAATCAACCACAAGAAAAAATTTGGAAAGTTAACAAATACTTGGAGACTGAAGAACATCCTACTAAAGAATGAATAGGCTAACTAAGCAGTTAACGAGGAAATTAAAACGTATGTGGAAGCCAATGAATATAACACCACAACCCAAAACCTCTGGGATGCAGCAAAGGTGGTCATAAAAAGAAAGTATATAGCAATCCAGGCCTTGCTAAAGAAGGAAGAAAGGTCTCAGATACACAACCTAACCTTATTCCTTAAAGAGCTGGGAAAAGAACAGCAAATAAAACCCCAAACCGGCAGAAGACAGGAAATAATAAAGATTAGACTGGAAATTAATGCTATCAAAACAAACAAACAAACAAAAAAGTAGAACAGATCAATGAAACCAGAGGCTGGTTCTTTGAAAGAATTAACAAAATTGATAAATCACTAGGCAGTTTGATCAAAAAGAAAAAGGAAAGGACCCAAATAAATAAAATCAAGAATGAAAGAGGAGAGATCACAACCAACACAGCAGAAATACAAACAATAATATGCCAATAAAATGGGAAATCTGGAAGAAATGGACAAATTCCTAGAAACATATACACTACCAAAACTGAAACAGGAAGCAATAGAAAATTTGAACAGACCCATAACCAGTAAGTAAATCGAATTAGTAATCAAAACTCTCCCAAAAAACAAGAGTCCAGGCCCAAATAGCTTTCCAGGGGAATTCTACCAAACACTTAAGGAAGAGTTAACACCTATTCTCCTGAAGGTGTTCCAAAAAATAGAAATGGAAGGAAAACTTCCAAACTCTTTCCATGAAGGCAGCATTACCTTGATTCCAAAACCAGACAGAGACTCCACTAAAAAGGAGAACCCTAGACCAATTTCCCTGATGAACATGGATTCAAAAATCCTCAACAAGACATTAGCCAACCGGATCCAACTATACATGAAAAAAATTATTCACCACGACCAGGTGGGATTTATACCTGGGATGCAGGGCTGGTTCAATATCCACAAAACAATGAACGTGATGCATCACATCAATAAAAGAAAGGACAAGAACCATATGATCTTCTCAATAGATGCAGAGAAAGCACTTGACAAAATACAGCATCCTTCCTTGATAAAAACCCTCAAGAAAGTAGGGATAGAAGGAGCATACCTCGAGATCATAAAAGCCATATATGAACGACCCAACGCTAATATCATCCTCAATGGGGAAAAACTGAGAGCTTTCCCCCTAAGGTCAGGAATAAGACAGGGATATCCACTCTTGCCACTGTTATTCAACATAGTATTGGAAGTCTTAGCCTCTGCAATCAGACAACACAAAGAAATAAAAGGCATCCAAATCAGCCAGGAGGAGGTCAAACTTCCACTCTTTGCAGATGACATGATACTTTATAGGGAAAACCCAAAGGATTCCACCAGAAAACTGCTAGAATTGATTCATGAATTCAGCAAAGTTGCAGGATATAAAATCAACGCACAGAAATCAGTTGCATTCCTATACACCAACAATGAAGCGACAGAAAGAGAAATTAAGGAATCAATCGCATTTACAGTTGCACAAAAAACCATAAAATACCTAGGAATAAATCTAACCAAAGAGGTGAAAAATCTATACACTGAAAGAAAACTATAGAAAAGTTATGAAAGAAATTGAAGAAGACACAAAAAAATGGAAAAATATTCCATGCTCCTGGATAGGAAGAACAAACATTGTTAAAATGTCAATACTACCCAAAGCTATCTACATATTCAATGCAATTCCTATCAAAGTAACACCAGCATTCTTCACAGAACTAGAACAAATAATCCTAAAATTTGTATGGAACCAGAAAAGGCCCCAAATAGCCAAAGAGATCTTGAAAAAGAAAATCAAAGCTGGAGGCATCACAATCCCAGACTTCAAGCTATACTACAAAGCTGTAATCATCAAGACAGTATGGTACAGGCACAAGAACAGACACTGAGATCAACAGAACAGAATACAGAACCCAGAAATGGACCCACAAACATATGGCCAACTAATCTTTGACATAGCAGGAAAGAATGTCTAATGGAATAAAGACAGTCTGTTCAACAAGTGGTGCTGGGAAAACTGGGCAGTGACATGCAGTAGAATGAACCTGGACCACTTTCTTACACCATACACAAAAATAAACTCAAAATGGATGAAAGACCTCAATGTAATACAGGAAGCCATCAAAATCCTCGAGGAGAAAGCAGGCAAAAACCTCTCTGATCTTGCCCGCAGCAACTTCTTACTCAACATGTCTTCAGAGGCAAGGGAAACAAAAGCAAAAATGAACTACTGGGACCTCATCAAAATAAAAAGCTTCTGCACAGCGAAGGAAACAATCAGCAAAACTAAAAGGCAACCGACAGAATGGGAGAAGATATTTGCAAATGACATATCAGATAAAGGATTAGTATCCAAAATCTATAAAGAACTTATCAAACTCAACACCCAAAAAACAATCCAGTGAAGAAATGGGCAAAAGACATGAATAGACACTTCTCCAAGGAAGACATCCAGATGGCCAACCGACACATGAAAAAATGCTCAACATCACTCATCACCAGGGAAATACAAATCAAAACCACAATGAGATATCACCTTACACCTGTCAGAATGGCTAACATTAACAACTCAGGCAACAGCAGATGTTGGCAAGGATGCGGAGAAAGAGGATCTCTTTTGCATTGTTGGTGGCAATGCTGGTGCAGCCACTCTGGAAAACAGTATAGAGGTTTCTCAAAAAACTAAAAATAGAACTACCCTACAACCCACAAATTGCACTACTAGGCATTTATCCATGGGATACAGGTGTGCTGTTTCAAAGGGTCATGCACCCCAGTGTTTATAGCAGCACTATCAACAATAGCCAAAGTATGGAAAGAGCCCAAATGTCTATTGATGGATGAATGGATAAAAAAAATGTGGTATACACACACACACACACACACACACACACACACACACACACACACAATGGAGTATTACTCAGCAATCAAAAAGGATGAAATCTTGCCATTTGCAAGCACGTGGATGGAACTGGAGGGTATTATGCTAAGGGAAATTAGTCAGAGAAAGACAAAAATCATGACTTCACTCATATGAGGACTTAAAGAGACAAAACAGATGAAAATAAGGGAAGGGAACAAATATAAGAACAAAGGAAGGGAACAAAAATAAGGGAACAAAAATAATATAAAAACAGGGAGGGGGACAAAACAGAAGAGATTCATAAACATGGAGAACAAACTGAGGGTTACTGGAAGGGTTGTGGGAGGGTGGATGGGCTAAATGGGTAAAGGGCACTAAGGAATCTACTCCTGAAATCATTGTTGCACTATATACTAACTAATTTGGATGTAAATTCTAAAAAATGACAGATAAATTTTTTTTAAAAAGATACAACAACTAGAGGGGCATCTGGGTGGCTCAGTTAAGCACCTGACTCTTGGTTTCAGCTCAGGTTGTGATCTCACAGTTTGTGGGTTCTGAACCCCACATCGGGCTCTGCACTGACAGCTCAGAGCCTGCTTGGGACTCTTTCTTTCTTCCTCTCTCTCTGCCTCCCCCCACCACCCACTTGCACGTGCGCCTACGCTCTCTATCTCCAAAATAAATAATAATTATTATAATTATAATTATATAATTATTAAAAAATAATTATATAATAATTATATATATAATTATAATAATTATATAATATATATTATATATAATTATATATATTATTATATATAATAATTATATAATTATATATAATATATATATTATATATATATAACTATATATATTATATTATATATATTATATATTTATTTATATATATAATTATATGTATGTTATATAATATATATAATATATATATTATATATATAACAATATATATTATATATAATATTATATAATTATATTATATATATAAATATATATAATTATATATATTATATAAATATATAATATAATTATATATAATATAATAATTATATAATATATAATTATAATATATAATTATAATAATTATATAATTATTAAAAAAATAATAAAGATATAACAACTAGGTAAACCTTTGCAGTTATTATTTGTTCCATCTTTTTTTTCATCATTTACGATTTTAACTCTTTGCATGTCTTCCAACATACATAATATATTAGTATAGTAATGCATGCATAAGTGATTAAAATAATTTAGGAACAGATTTATATTACAAGTACATGCATGACTATATCTTATCAAAACAAGCAGGAGATCGCTTTCAAACTGATGACAACCAGACCCACAAGGCTGTTAGCCCATACTCTTCACTGATCACTGTTTTTGTCACTTTGTGAAGGAAATGAGTATCTCATTCCTTTCAAGTGTCTGTTTCTCCTCTACCCTTCCACATAAGTACTCAGGTATAATAAGCACCCTAGGACCCCCTTTAGGACATCGCACTAAATCTAGGAACTTAATAGCATAATAGAAACAGAACTTCTGGGGTGCCTGGATGGCTCAGGCAGTTAAGTAGCTGACTCTTGATCTCAGCTCAGGTCATGATCTCAGTTCATGAGTTAGAGTCCTGCTTCAAGCTTTGTGCTGACAGTGTAGAGCCTGCTTGGGTTTCTGTCTCTCCTTCTCTCTGCCCCTCCCCTGCTCACTCTCTCTGTCTTTCTGTCTCTCTCAAAATAAATAAATAAACTTAAAAAAAAAAAGAAATAGAACTTCTGAGTTTCTGATGACATTTTGGAAACATGGAGAAATAAGGAGGTAACGTTCTCTCAAAGTAATACACCAGAGAGAATAAAGGCAGGGGTGATGCAAACACATCATTGAGAACAGATCAACTCAAAGACATTGATGGGTAAAAAGGGAGAAACATGTTACATAATCCAAGGCATTCTACAATAGGGAGAGGTGTCCTGAGTTGTGGCTGAATAGAGACACACACATCTATCCTGTCATTAAATCCCATTATTGGAAATATGTTAACATAATGTGGTGAATAATTGTAAAACAAACTACGTTACAATGTAGCAATCTTATCCATTCATCTCTGTTGTATTCATGACTGCAATATGAAAAATGAATTACATTACACATTCATGGTTTTCATGGTACCCCTCTGTTGCTCTTTAATCACATAACAATTGTCTTGTTAATGAATCTAACTAACAGCTATTAACATTAATGTTGGCTTTCCTTTAGGCCAAGGCTGAGCTTTTGCACGTGTGGCTTCTTCCTCCCTCTCTCTCTGGCAGATGCTCAGTGCTCAGTCCCCACAAGCCTGCTCTTTATTCCCCGCCTCCCAGAGAAGCAGCCTCTGGGGAGAGTTCTTCTCCACTGGGAGAGAATACTGAATGTTGTGTTTGTCCAATCTCTTAACTAAGCTCCAGATCCAAGCAGGTGGCAAGCCGGATCTTTCATGTGTATTTAGCGTTACTATTTTCACAGGACACACCAAGGTTCAAATTTAGGTTTCCACTGTTTCTCCCTGCAGCTGTTGGCTTCTACCAACTGGAGATGAATTTTAGTCTAAACCTCTTTGGAACATATACAGATCCGGACAGTTGCTAGATATGTAGGCCAGGGAGTAATTGCCATATAGGTGAATGGAATACCAACAAAACTATAACATTTTGCTGTTATTCTAAAGAATATAATGAAAATATCACCCAGGTCCATATCCTAACACATCAAGGGTTGAAGATGGCCAACTCTTTTATTACAAATGTAAGTCAGCCCAGTTCTGTATTTTGTAGACTAGACTTATCTCTATGGTGATTTTTGCCTTTGTGTCTGATGGAGCAACACAATTCCTGACCTTTCCTATCTATCAGTGCTCCTGTCCTCAGTCTCAAAAGCCAAAAGGCATGAGAGGATACACTCTCTTTCTTTTTGATTATTAATAACAATGCTAAACTCCAGAATGTCTGATAATACTCTTATAAGATCAGAAAGAGCTACAACTTGCTTTATCTAAGAAAACAAGTGCTAGCCTATCAGTTTTTACAAGAAGAAGCTAGCAGTGAGCTAATAATTAATTACCTATTTCCTGCCTGTCCTAACAATTCCTCTCCTTCTTTTATCTTATGAATTTGTATTTTACTTTCCATCAAAAGAAAATGCACAAATGAGCAATTCATGGCTTGGGAATCCATTTCTTTTATCAACAGATATGGATAATTTAGATTTCATTACAACCTTGCAGAATAAATTGATGAAACTGGCTACTGATCAAGGGTTGAAGATGAATTCTGGAAATGCTCCCTCTTTTGTTTTTTCCAAAACATCATCTTGCTGTGGAGGAGTAGTCCCTTAGGTATATCTGTCACAGACCCACTCCCATCTACTTCAGAAAACTGAAGCACTGGCTGAGTAAGAACAGGCCAGAACATCTCAGAATTTTTGTTCGCCAGGATACGTGGAAAGAGGTCAAGGTACTGAAGCTTGATGTACTAACCACAGGTTGAGTATGTACAAGTTCTAATGTGCAACAACAAGGTCTAAGAGTTTCAATTTGTCTAAGTGAGGACAGGTGAGTTTTCTGAAAATCAAAACATTTCTTGGGGTGCCTGGGTGGCTCAGTCATTTAAGTATCTGACTCTTGGTTTCAGCTCAGGTCATGATCTCACCCTTCATGAGTTCAAGCTCCACATTGGGCTTTGTGCTGACAGCGCAGAGCCTGCTTGGGATTCTCTGTCTCCCTTTCTCTCTGCTCCTTCCCTGCTCACACTCTCTCTCTCCAAAAGAAATAAATAAACATTAAAAAAATGATTTCTTGGGTTCCACTGCCAGTGCCATTTAATATGCCTGCGCTTCTGAAGGGCATTTGCCATCGGAACAGAGACAAGTACAGCAGACAAGCAGAGACGGCTGAGGTTTATAAGATCAACGTGAAGAGCAGGAAATTGAGGAAGAATGAAAGAGCAGAGGAAAGGAAGCTAGCAACACTGTGACTTACTTGTAATAGCAGATTTCATAGCCCATCCGTATCCAGGTGGGTCTGCCAAGAAGAGCCTCCTTCACAGAATACAGAGTTGGCTGCATTCCTGCATGGAACAAAGGCAGGATTAATCACTGGGGAAAGAGGGAATGGAAAGAGGGTTGTGGTCCTCCGAATCATGGCCCTCCAAGATAGCCAGATCCTAACCCCTGGAACCCATGAATGGTACCTTAGATGGCAAAAGGGATTTCATAGATGTGATTAAATTAAAGATCTTGAGATGGGGAGATTATCCTGGTGGGCCCTAAATGCAATCATTTATGTCCTCATAAGAGGGAGGGAGAGGGAAGTTCGACTGCCCAGGAAAAGCCATGTGATTGAAGCAGGCAGAAAGAGACTGGGAGAGGCTATGCTATCAGCTTTAAAGGTGGAACAAGGAGCCATAAGCCAAGGGATATGAGGAACTTAGCTCCAAAAGCTGGGGGGAGGGGTGCCTGGGTGGCTCAGTCAGTTGAGCGTCTGACTTCGGCTCAGGTTATGATCTCACGGTTTGTGGGTTCGAGCCCCGCGTCAGGCTCTGTGTCGACAGCTCAGAGCCTGGAGCCTGCTTTGGATTCTGTGTCTCCTTCTCTCTCTACCCCTCCCCCACTTGTGCTCTATCTCTCTCTGTCTCTCAAAAATAAATAAATTAAAAAAAAAAAAAGCTGGGGGGATAAAAAAGAAAAAAGAAAATCCCCAAGATGCTCCAGGGGGAGAATGGCCTTTCTGGCTCCTTGACTGTAGCCTTGTGAAACTGACTTTGGACTTCCGGACTCTGGAATTGTAAGAGAGTAAATCCGTCTTGTTTGAAGCCACCAAGTTTGTGACAATTTGTTACAGCAACCATACAGAGCCAATGCAAGAGTTGAGGTTCATATTTTCTCTTTCTATTTAAAAGAGTCTATTTAGTCAGTACAAAATAGAGGCGGTAACCTGTGTGCAGACATAGAGATATGGGAACATTTATTCCTTACTCAAAGCCACTCAATAAATTAGGATATGACCTAGCACTTACACGCATAATTTTCCATTCCTGGAAATGTTCAAAATAAATGTGGGCTGCTAGTCAATTTGTCCCTTAAATCTCTCCTCCAAAATGGCCACAGGTATTCAGTAGAATTTGAACTTTCCCCATGTTTTCTTGGAGTTTAAATCAGCGTTGTCCAATTGGATTGCACTGTTTTCCTGTCTGGGGCAAATAGGTCGGTATATTTGCTACTGTAGGATTTAGGCAATGGAGAGAAGAAATAAATGAGAGTGCTCAAGGACCTCAAAAAGTTCAAGGTGGGGCAAGGCAGTCAGGAAGGGGTGGAATGTTGTGTATGGCGTTAACATGCCACAGCAGAGTGGAACTTCCAGACTGCCTTCCATGGTGACTGTTTGCCATAAGATGGCCACCACCTTGCCACGTCTGGGACCAAAACATTCAGCCCAACTTCAAACCCTTTGGGAACCCAAACAGAGCTTCCAGTAATAATCCAAACAACCAGAGGGGCATCATTCCTGGTGTTAGCCAGAAGACCTCTGTTCCCCAAGAGCTCATACCGTAATTAAACTGGCTGTTGGGCTTCTCACAGTTGATGACGTTGAAGCGGTACGGAACAGCAGCTCTCATGCCGCTCACCTTGAAGTAGAACCACTGTTGATGTTGGCTGCTATTCACATCAGCGTTGACCAGCAAGTCATATTCCAGCCTGCAAAGTCAGAAGCAAGATTGGAGGGCTAAGAGTCTTTGAGGTAACTTCCAACACTGAAGAGCCTACAAATGTCAGATTCTAGATGACAGATCTAAGACCCAGGATCTCAGCTGGCCAGTAAGTTACAACGATCATACTTACCTCACAATATCGGACACACTGGCTATAGAAATTTGGGGAGAGGAGAGCAGGCTCGTGGTATTAAGAGAATCAATTATGCAACTGTAGCATATCTTTTTATTAAACTGTAATGGATTTTCTCTCCAGCAGGAAAAAATGCAAGTGCATGATACCCCAGAGAAAATTCAATCACATCTGGTTGGATATGTCATTATTATTACACATTACTTTTGAGCCTCAGTCTCCTCATATGGAAAATGGAAATAGTGTCTAAATTCGCAGTGCTGTTCTTAAAGATCAAGCAGAGAGTTGATGTAAACCCCCAGCAAAGCAACAAACGTGAATTAGACTAGGAAGGCAGGAGTTGTATGTTCATTTTGTCCCTTTTTAACTGATTTAACTTACATGCAGTGAAGAGCACAAGTTTTAAGTGTAAGAATCAGTGAATTTAAACAAATTCATCTGGACACTCCTCCTTGACAATTACCCAGATCAAGATACAGGCCATTTCCAGTACCCCCAGGAGACTCTTGTGTGGCCCCTCTCAGTCACTATCTGCAAGGGGAATCATTTTTTTTGCGCTTTAGCAACAAAATTAGCAATGCAGCTTGGACTTCAGCATTCTTACCGGTATAGTTCATTTTCCAAAATAGTATCACTCCATCCCCTTGGCATGTTCTTTGAGTTTCTCTTCTAGAAGGGGTGATGTTTTTGCCCTGATCTGTTCATACTCTGCTGCTCTGGAGCCCTGACCCCTGGCATTTGCAGTGAGATTTGTGGAGGGGTGGGGCTTTGCAGAATGCATAAAAGTAGGGCTATCTGATACAGGTCCACTGCCCATGCTGTCCTTCTAAGCATCTCAATCAAACCAAACCATCCAGCCCGCCATACAATGAATGAAGCATAATCCACGGAGTGACATTCATGAGGACAAATTTGGAAAGATGATGACCCTCAAATTGGCTGCTATGCCCACAATCCTTTCCAAAAACTGGTCATAAAAAGTCCTTGCCTAGAAGTAGGTTTGTTTTCTGTCATTTGACTCTGTTACCCTGACCAAAACTAATCAGTGTAGGATTCCACCACTCCAGCCAAAGGCAGATATATGGTATATGGAGAGAAAGATCAGCAACACAGGCACATCATGGACTGACCACTGTACCACTATGAGACCCCGGATTAGGTTTTCTCTCCTGGTCCCTTAAATATGACATATAGAGAAAAGGAGTAATAAAAGCTGGCACTATAGCAAGAAGTTAGAAGCTGAGCTGGTAATGAAAAGAGAAGGTGGAGAAGGAATCTCAACATAATTGCCTTTCTCTTCTTCAGCCAAAGTAGCTCAACTTATATTTGTCTTATATGTTGGGCTTCCTTAAAACAGTTCATGCACAAAACAAACAAAAAAGGATCACCGCTCGCCTGCCCCCCAAAAAACAGAAAAACTTCAAAAATGACTCCTCAGGTAGGGGTGCCTGGGTGACTCAGCTTGTTAAGTGTCTGACTTCAGCTCAGGTCATGATCTCATGGTTCATGGGTTCGAGCCCCCCATTGGGCTCTGCACTGACAGTGTGGAGCCTGCTTGGGATTCTCTCTCTCCCTCTCTCTCTGCCTCTTCCCTGCTCTTTCCCTTTCTAAAAATAAAATAAATTATATATATAAAATACATATATATATACATACCCTCAGATAGATACAAAACAGGCCAGACTATACTAAGTTCTATGCTCTAGCTATGGTGAATACCCATCTCTGAAGATAAGCTAATGCTGACTGAGGGCTTACCATGTGCCAGGTACTATTCTAAGAGCTTGATGTGTTTTTAGTTAAGTCTCAAATACATCACTATAATGTGGGTGCTATTACTGTCCCCATTTTCTGGGTCAGGAAAGAAAGGCATGGAGTTGGTTAGGTAATTGCTCAAAGTCTCCTGGTTGGAAAGGGGTGAGGCTGCCCCTGGCAGTCTGATCCCAGAGTCTGTGACGACCACCCCCTTAACTGTTCTAACTGTTGTTTTCAGGAGTTTACACATAGAATATTGATTGTATATCCTGATTCTGGCAATGAAAAATATAGTTCACACTGGTGTAGAGGAAAGAATTATAACATAGCAGTCTCTTCTGCACTGGAAATCTATGTTTTGTTTCCCCCCTCTTTTAGTTTGTGCAGCCCTAGGCTTTCCTTGCCTGTGAAATACTTTTCCTTTTTTTTTTTTTTTTTTTAATGTTTATTTTTGCAAGAGAGCATGAGCAGAGGAGGAGCAAAGAGAAGAGGATACAGGATCTGATGCGGGCTCCGCGCTGACAGGAGCAAGCCCAATACAGGGCACAAACTCACAAACCATGAGATCCTACCTGAGCCGAAATCGGACACTCAACCCACTGGACCACCCAGGCGCCCCTGAAATACTTGTCTATTAACAAGAGCTCATTGAGAGTTTCTGGCAAAGAGGCATGGCACTAAATATGCCCTTGAACTAAGGATAGTGAACCTCTCCATGGGGAGCCCAATGTTCTTGCCACCTATGTACACAGCTGTAGGAACAACAGACATGAAAAGGTACAGGACTAGGGGAGCCCATGTACACTTCCGAGTCAACAGAACCAGCCCTGGCATCAGCCTAAGTACAAACATCCCATTCAAAGGACTCCCACGCCCAAGTATGGAGCCATGATCTTGAACATAGGTGTATTGGCAATTTTCACCTCTAGTCTCCACCTTGCTATGACATTGGCTAGTGAGCCCCCTAGTGGTGCGCTGGTAAATGTTTAACAACAGACTCCCAGGAAAACTTTCACTTGCAGTGTTTGCCAGTCCTCAGGGTATAAACACTCCCACCATGGCTGATTTCACACTACCAGTGTGAGGCCGCTGTACTGAGAGTAGGGACGAGAGACACAACCCGCTCTCTTAAGCTGCCAGCAGCTACCTTTGTGGGTTTCCTTACTTACTCACGCACTTGGATGGCTTTCCGGAGATTTCCTGACTCAAACTTGGAGTAGAACCGCAAGCAATCGGAAGCAGTGTCTTGCAAAGGCCTGTAATGAAATAGGAAACATGTGAACACATGCGTTACTGCTATTCTTGGGCATAGCCTGACATTTCTTAGAGATAAGGTTTTTCTTACAGATCTTCAACATAAATTTTCATCATGTTTTTAGTAGAAGGGATGGATTACTAACATAAAACACTCTTATTCTCATGTCATCAAGAGGATATTCCACACTCCACCCCCACCCTCCACATTCCACTGACGCTCAAGACCACCTACCAAGGCTCATCTAAACTGAAGACGACTTTATTTATAATATCAGTTGGCTGGATGAGCCTCCGGACATCCTCAAATATCTTGATCCTGGAAAGGAAAATTGGAAACATTTTAAGTGTTGGTTGGCCCTCACTCCTTACCTCATTTATCCTACAGTCATCTGGGAAGGGTTTTGGGAGTCATCAGATAATTATGAAAGAAAAATTTAATAATGCCCCAACATGGGGCTGAAAGAGTGGAAAAAGCACTGCCTGTCCTTCCTTTTCTTGTGTATCAAAAAAAAAAAAAAAAAAAAAAAAAAAGAAACTACATTGAGCAGTAGGAATGTAGGAAGCAGATTTTAGTTGGAGGATTCAGGACTTGAAGAATTTTTTCAAGGGCATTTGAACTAATGGGCTCTGAAGGTTTCTGATGGTATCAGAGGGTCCTTTGTAGTGAGACAACTTTGAGGGAGACTTTAGGATTGTTGACTGTTAGTACCCTCAAGGCCTGGGAGGATTCAGTAAGCCTTTGAACTCTTGAGTCATTTCAACTCCTTGGGTTCTGTCAGCTCTAGAAAACTAAGGTCAGTTTTATGAGAAACACCCATATTCAGGAGGTTTAAGTAAGAGGACAGAAGGAAGCCCAAAGGAACTTTCAGATTCCCTCCTTGAATTTCCAATCCAGGTATTCTGGGTGGAGTGGGAAGGTGAGGGAAGATAGGCACGAGGCCTGGACTCAAGGGGAAGATGTTCTGTCAAAGGGGGAGGTGTTATTGGGCCAGCCTCTATGGTGCGTCTCTCAGGAACTTGAGCTTGGCAGATAACGTGCAGGGGGTAAAGTCAGAGACATCAGCAGGAACCCAAGTGCGAGCAGCTCTTGGGATCCACCATCAATTTGCTGATGAAATGGAAAACAAGTTAATGAAACTTTCTGGTATGCACACTCAGCTCCATTGACTTAGTGCATGCATAATCAATGTCGTTGGATTTTTTTCCCCAGGGAAAATAATTTTCCTTGGTTTATCAATTTTCGTTCTAATCTCACTCTGCTTATCCAAAGGCAAAGCTTCCTTTCCAACATTCTGGGAATAAGCCATCACCCAAAGTTTCTTCCCTGGAGAATGCAGTTTCTCCTTACAATCCTCAGTGATGCAGAACTATTCTAACCCAAGTCAGGTTTTTAAGGTTGGGACTGTGAGATAGGGGCACACCACCTCCTTTCATCAATGAGATCAGACACCAATTTGTAGTGAATTTAAAAAAATATACCCCAATTAATCCACGTTTGTTTTTTCTGAGAACCTTCCTGGGGACTGATGTCAGTATTTGAAGAAACTGGGTTATCTTTCCCCATCATGGTCTGCAATGGTTATGGGGTAAGGGGTTACACTGGAATCATCGAAGGAATTCTTTTCTGGCAACACATGCCTGTCACTACCCCACGCTTACTTCTGAAATGTCCAGTAGGGAGGCAAGCTTCTGTGTTTGGCAAGAGCTTCCCAAAGGATTTTAACACGCTCCTGACTGATTCTCACTTTCCTACAGACAGTTGAACTATCTGTACCAAACACTCTGCCTATAAAAATATTAAAGAAGAGAAAAAATATAGCTTCCAAATCAGCAGCGCCATCACCTTTGGACTCCACATTTGCGTTCCAACATCGACTGGGCAGAGGGTGGTGGACGATGTCCCCAGAGGTCAGGAAATGCCATCGTCTTGAAGTCGGCCACAGATCTGGTTCTTCTTGCTTTGGCCATATAGAGACAGGGGTCATGGAAGGGGACAGGCTTGGGATGTGTCTGCAGAAGCTTATCTATTACTTCATCAGTTTCTCTAGGCCTAGCGGAATTGGAAAAGGAGGCACTAATCATTGGGCAGGAAATAACATCTATGTCCCAAGCATCCTGTTTGAGGGAAGCTTGAATGTCAGGGATTTCTTTTCCAGAAGAATCTATCCCAAATCCATTGGATTGCATGTTTTGGCATGGGTTCATCCCAGGTCCTTTTCTGGAGGCTGGATGCATGGTGGACCTCCCCATCTTCACCTTGCTCAGAAGGGAAGTCTGGACCATGTCTTCTCTTCCTTGCTTCCAAGAACTTTGGTCCTTATTCAAACCATGCCACTTTGGGGAGGCGACAGTTGGAATGTGGTGATGATTGGCATACTGAGTCTCTTCGAACTTCAAATCATCTCCAGATTGAGACTTGAGTTCCTTCGGGTTTAAAATGGAAAAGAATATGTCAGTGTTACCTTCCTGGTAGAAAATACAATTTGACCCCAATCCTCACTCTCTGAGCACAGAGTTAAGTGTAAATCTTGTTGTTGTTTTGTTGTTGTTGTTGTTGTTGTTGTTTTAGCATAAATCCTATGAATTGGGAAGCTTTTTTCAAGGCCAAACAAGAAAAGGCTAAGCTTCAACAGTCAAATAAATAGTAGAATCATAGAAACTCATGTTTGGAGGGAGCATTGGGTGGGTCTAGCACAATTCTATACATCACACAAAAATGCCCTTTGCAATACCCCCAAAAAGTCACAGCCTGGTTAAACAAACTCATTAACAGGGTTTTCGCTACAGCCCAAGGCAGTGCCTCTCATTTGGGGATCATTCTGATTGTTTTTAAAAAAAAAAAGTCTTCCTTATACCAAAATGAAATTTCCCTTCCCTGAAATTTCTACCTACTGATGCCCTTCAGCTTTCTGAAGTAAAACAGAATATACAGACTCCCTTCTACATGTGACTTAGCTGGTACCCTTGGGTGGGGCAAATTCATGATATATCATGGGTCATAAGAAAATAACAGAGATCCAAAGGCAGGTCTAAAATCTTGACGACAGCAATAGTAGTAGGAGCAGCAAGTAGCCACTGTATCATCAGGTGTGAGGTTCTCAATTTCTTTCTACTAACAAAAAACACTGGAATCAGACTAACCACCTTCAGAAAGCCATCTAGTACAACTTACCCTCTTTGTAAGGGAACAACTAAATCACCAAGAATTTTCACTTGTGTTTTTAGAACGTGAGGGCAAGTCAGTTTGCCCTGCCCCAACCCCACGGCGGATCATAGGCAGCGATGTGTACACCCACACTTCTTTCATCCTAGGTTCCAGGGGTCAGATTGCAGGAGACTTGCATGCATCCAGCCCAGCTACCTTTTTCACATTTTGCTTGGATTTCTGCTTCTTTCTCAGAAAGACCTCAGAAGCAGATTGCTAATGATGAACAATGCTTTCCATCTGGAGATCCCCTGCTAGGCCTCCCAGGCTCTGCAAAAAACCCATCATGCATCACCGTGGAGCAGACCCACGGCATATGTCCTACCTCGAAGCTGCAGGAGAGCTCAAGACACATTGCCTCGTACTGCATCAGTTCCTCCTCGGGTCGGTCAAGACCAGGTTTGGAACTCAGCTTGTTCACATCTGTTTCCAAATCATCATCCTACAAAGGAATATCCAAAAATATATAGGTGAAAGTCAAGGCAGCCACCCTGAGAAGCATCGAGACAAGCTACACATGTGATCTTTCAAAATCTTGGAACATGGTTTCCTTGCCTCCAAATTATAGTGCTAGCCTATGAGAAGGAGAATCTAAGATGGTGGGTGGTATTTTTCCAATGAAAAGAAAGAAGGTACACAACTTTTCTAAGCATCCGTCTCAGGATTTGTCAGCCTTTACCATGAATAACTAATTTATATAAAATGAGATGAACCCTGTAAACAGTAAAGCACAATATAAAAGAATTTTGTATCTCGCCACCACCATCAACATAATTGTAATCACTGTACCTGTTCTTCCATCATCTGTGTCATTCAAAACTGTTTAATGAGCACCTACTATGAGCAGGTACCACTGTAGGTACTGAAGAGTTAGTGATAATGGAACAGACAAAAGTCAATGTTCCCATGGAATCTGCCTTAGAGTGAGAGAACGAAGACAGCAAACAAATGAAGAACGTAACTTCCAACGGTGGTAAATGCCATGCAAAGGGGATCGGTGGGAAGCAGTTTAGACTGGGTGATCTGAGACCGCCTCACTGAGGAGGTGACATTTTAGCTAGAAGAGCCAACTGTACAAAGCCTTGGGGAAGAAATTACCAGCAGAAGGAACAGCTGACATTGCCTTTCAGAAAGCAGGTGGTTGGAGCACAGAGAATAGGAGGAAGATCGCAGGTGTCAACACTGGAGAAAGAGGCACTAGGCAGGGCCTTCCAGACCCAGAGAGGGGTTTGTCACCTCCTGCTGCACCTTACCCTGCTGTACATTTACATCTACCCGACCACCACCAGTCTTTCCTTCACTGGGCTGAATAATCCTAGATCCTTCATTTTTATTTCTAGATCATCATTTCATAATAGTTTAATGGTGATGGTGACTCTCCTCCCAAATCGTCTGTATTTTCCAAAGGCTATAAAGTCTTACAGAGAAAGGACACCAGGAATCAACCAGTCCAGTCTCCTCATCTTTCCATGTCTCTCCTGAACCAAGTTTCCCTAATAAGATAGGGAAGAGAAACCTACCCTATGTATTAGGAGAATATTTGGTTAATTAAGGAAAAACCTGGCATCTCTGATAGCCTGGATTATTCTTCTTTAAATCAAATAAATAAACACAATAAATGTTTATATTACTGATCCAGGGTTGGGGGGAGGGAGAGAAAATGCAATATTCTGTCCATCTTCTGGAATTTTCCCCCAAACTTCATTTTTTAGTGTTTATTTATTTATTTTGAGAGAGACAGAGTGTGTGTGTGAGCAGGGGAGGGGAGGGAGGGAGAGAGAACCCCAAGCAGGCTCTACACTCACCGTAGAACCCAACATGGGGCTCACTCTCACAACCATGAGATCATGACCTGAGCCAAAATCAAGAATTGGACTCTTAACAGACTGAGCCATCCAGGTGCCCCTCCTCCAAACTTTAAATTAAAAAAAAAAAAAATAGACCTCATGATGTTGATTTCATGGTATTTTCAGATACAGTGCACACCAGGCCCAAATTCCTCAGCCCGGTAATGAAGATCCCACTATTCTTGTCCTTTCCAGCTTTCTCTATCAGTTCCTGCTTGCCTGCATCCTCTTCTGTGCAGCCTCAGCCATGCCCCAGGGTGGTATCAGTAGAAACGCAATCTGGTATGTGCTGTTTCGAAGGGGCACACGCACCCCCATGTTTATAGCAGCGCTATCGACAATAGCCAAAGTATGGAAAGAGCCCCCATGTCCATCGACATATATATATATGTGCGATGGAGTATTACCCAGCAATTAAAAAGAAGGAAATCTTGCCATTACAACTACATGGATGGAACTGGAGGGTATTGCGCTAAGTGAAATTAGTCAGAGAAAGACAAGTATCATATGACTTTATTCATATGAGGAATTTAAGATACAAAACAGATGAACATAAGGGAACGGAAGCAAAAATAATATACAAACAGGGAATGGGACAAAGCATAAGAGACTCATAAATATGGAGAACAAACTGAGGGTTGCTAGAGGGGTTGTGTGTATGGGGGGATGGTCTAAATGGGTAAGGGGCATTAAGGAATTTACTCCTGAAATCATTGTTACACCATATGCTAACTAATTTGGATGTAAATTAAACAAAAAAATAAATTTTGAAAAAAGAAATACAATCTGGTAGACTACTGGGAAGGGTTTCCCCACCAGCGAGTAAGGTTGGTGTGTCTGGAGTGAGGAGTATTGTGTATCCCATGAGCTGCAACCTAATGCATTCTACATGTGGCTATGTGACCTACTTAGCTTTAGAGCAAGAGTTGGCTAACTATAACCCACTGTCTGTTTTTGTAAATAAAGTTTTATTGTAACACAGTCACACCCATTTTTTAATATATTGTCTATGGTCGGTTTCTCAGTATAACAGCAAAGTTGTAACAGAGACCATATCTGGTCCCCAAAGGTTTGTATCTCAGTCTCTGAATCTCCAGCCACTCAGGTGGGTTCTCCTCTCTTCTGTATTTCTTATAAATACAATTTATACTTATTCAGGGATGGGCCCGCTTCTGTGTCTTTACAGCAACCCAGAAAGGCTTTGTCATTTAGAATTCTGGTACCCATCTAATCCAGATAATGCTTTCTGGCCCTTCTTCCTCAGACTGAAACTTTCAGATATTAGTGACTTTCCCCAGCCTTACACTTGAGTTTACCACCCCTTCCAAGATGGTGATTTGAACTCTGGTAGGGACAATCTCCAAGTTCACTAGACTATGTACTCTTTGAAGATAAAAATCAATGTCTTGTTTGCTTTTGTATCATATTACCATCCCTAGGAACCAGCCTGCTGCCTCACACATGGATCATATCCAAGGGGGAAAAAAAAAAAAACTAAAAAAAGGAAGGAAAGACAGAGCAAAGGAAGGAAAGACAGAGGAGAGCTTGAATGCAGTCTGTTTATCCTCTTCTTCAGTGTTTGTCCAAATCTAACAGTTGTGTTTGTGAAGGAAAACAACAACAACGACAAAACATGACCAACATCTGGTCTCTACTTGTTTCTCTTTTCTTATGCTGACTTTGAAAGTTTTCAAAGAACAGCACCCAACTTTCCATTCTCAAGACACTTTAAGATAAAATTTCCTTTTAATCATCCTTTATAAATATCTGATCCCAATTTTATTTTCAAATGAAAAGGCCATCAGTTAAAGGACTGGGTTGGATCTATGACCAGAAACAAATACTCCTGGCTTCTTGCCCACATTCCTTGCAGCAAATGCTCCTGAGTTCACCAGGGAAAATCAGTTTGCTGGAGCACTAGTTCCTTTACTCTGGCAACACCCCAGAATCAAGCCCTGATTCTGAGGTGCCCCATTTCTCTACAATTCATGCTCACACACTGACTTCTCATCTTCCCCTTGGCTCGAAGGCTTTTGATAAATAGTTTCCAGGCCCTCACCCATTTGTCTTGAGCTTCTGTCCCAGATGGATGTGTTTATTTGTTTTGGTTTCATTCCACCCAACCCACTATCACCTGCAGTGTGGGGGAAAAGAGACTATCTGAATGCTCTCTGTCCCATGCTGTATGAAGTTAGGCACTGGCATACAGCTGGTCTTTCCACATCAGATACAAGAGGCGATTGACACTCGGCATCAGACATTCAGTCATCAAAGGGCAAGTAAGAGGGTAGGAGAAAGTGGCATTGATGAATGATCACTGCAGCACAGTATTATTCAAATAATACAGTAGGCACTCAATAGGCCACTACTGCCAAGCCACAGCAAAGATTCAATTTACTACTGATGACTTCAGAAATGATTCCATTTATCAACAAAACCCTGAGAACACTGGAAGGTCAAGAGCAGTCTTAACCTAGAGACTGAGAGAGCAGACAGATAGTCCCTCTGAGTCAGCTGCTACCATCTTATGATAGAGAACTCAAAAGTCTCTTTTTCTCTAGATAGGTAGGTAAGAGGGTAAGGAAGAAAAAAGAAAGGGAGGGAAGGAAAAGGGAGATGGATGGATGGATGGATGGATGGATGGTTGGATGGATGGTAGATAGGTAAATAAATTGGTGGTAGATTTTTTAAATTCAGGTTTCACCTCCACAAACATTATAAAAAGTAACATTTACTTCTCATTCTTATTTTACAGATGACAAAATTAAGGAACTATAATTTGAAGGGGTTTGTCAAGTCCATGTCTGCCAAAAGAAATGGAAACAGAATGATAACTCATAGATAAGTCATCATTATTCTAGAGTGATATTGTCCCCTAAAGGACACTTGGCAATTCCTAGTGACATTCTTGGCTCATGACTTGGGGAGGAGGGGGAAACCGAGGGGTAAGTGCTACTGGCATCTAGTGGGTAGAAGCCAGGACACTACGAAACATCCTACTATGTAAGATAATCCCCCACAACAAAGAATTATCCTGTCAAAAGGACAAGAGTGCTAAAGCGTAGACACCCTTTTCTAGAAATGCAGTCAGTAAACTATGTCCCATTGCCTGTTTCTTGTCAATAGATGTTTCACTGGAACACAGCCATGCCCTGCTATTTACATATTTTCTATAGTTGCTTTTGTGCTATAACAGCAAAGTTGAGTAGTTGTGATAGAGGCTGCATATCCACAAAGCCTAAACCAATTACAGCCTGATCTTTTACAGAAAGTTTGCTAACCTCTGCTGTATATCATGGGTCTTTTGGGGATAAAGACCAAAGGGCACCACTCCCCTGCTAGCCAAGGTGTACATTATGCAACTCAAGTGAGCACTTCACATAGACTCCAAGGTAAATGGAAGTGTACAACACAGTGGTCCTCAGCAGAGTGGGTACCTACGAAGAGTGACTTGTGGCAATAGGGGAGATCTACCAGAAGAAGTTTCCTAGGAAAATCTTCCATGGTCTCGTTCCCTGAATGTCACTCACACGAATTACATATACGAACCCGAAGCACTAAGGGTCTATCTAAAGCTCATCCGGACAGAATATTACCGCCCTGTTAATGGACAGCCTCTGACTTTACAATGAGATTTTGTATGGGACCCACTGGGATGAAAATCAACAAGCACATCCAGCATTTACTGAGCAATCACTGTAGGCCAGGCACTGGAGTGGAAGTACAGAAGTGAGTCCTTAAAATGTATACTGGTCTCGGGGCATCTGGGTGGCTCAGTCAGTTAAGCGTCTGACTCTCGGTTTGGCTCAGGTCATGATCTCACAGTTTCTTGGGCTCAGGCCCCACATTGGGCTCTGTGCTCTGTGCATGTTTCTCTCTCTCCCTCCGTCCCTCCCTCCCCCACTTACACTGTCTCTCTCAAAATAAATAAATACACTTAAAAAATTTTACACTGGTCTCAGCGGGACATAGTGATATCTCCCTCGGAAGATGTGAACATGGAGATCACTAAAAGTGAGGGCTGGTGCACCTACTTGGTCTTTCACCTCTTCAGAATCTGAATCTTTATCAACTTCTTCATCAGCGTCATCTTCAAAATCCTCTGGGTGGAGAAAAAGAGATCAAACAGATGAGGCTTCCCTTATGCCTTGGATTTGGATTGCCACCACACAGTGGCTAGTACTCCCTTTGTCATAAACAAGGGGCTCATTATGAAGAGCACAATATCCCAACACACTCTAATACTTATTAGTACATGCAACTCGTATACACACAGACACATGGAGCACTATAGCATGAAGTCTAAATTGCCCCACATTGAATGCAAAATGACTGCAGAATAAAATGACATCCAAATACCATTCTGGTGTCCCCCACCCACAGTTTACACGAAGTTATGCAAACAGCATTGCCAACGTTTACAGATCACATATAGGCAAAATTTGCTATAACTGAGCACCTTCACTGACTCCCTAATTTTGATAAGAAGGTACTTATTTACAACAAAAGGCCACAGAAAGCATCCAGTGCTGTTGTAGCAAGATGATGCCAATGGAAAATCTGTTCCATGAAAGGAGGGCAGTGACAGTGGAATCTTCACGGAGATTGAATAATCACACATTCAGACATTTAATGGACTAGCTATTTTGTAAATAGCACAAGTTTTATTCCAAGTTCATCCTTAAGGCAAATGCATTCCAGAACCAGTCAGTACAGTCAAGAGACTCAATTGTGGAATTGTGAATATGTATGTTTTTTTTTTAAATTAGCTGAAATGACTGTACAGGCACTGAATAGCCACCAGGCAAAGTGGCAACAGTTAATAATTAGGAACAAAATAAGTGACTTTAGTATTTGTTCATTCTGTATATGAAAAGCTTGCTTTTTTATACATTTCTTTAATTAGATTATGGACATTTACAGTTGGGCTCTAAAAGAACTGATTCTACTTTCATCCACATCCCTCTGAAATATTTCCAACATGCCAAACACGTCAGAAAGCTCATCATTACCCACTGACATTACCTTCAGTTAGAACACACGGAGGTTCGGAAGGGATGCTCCCAGGGACTGGGAAGGCATAGGCACTGGTGGCTGTGACCAAGGGAAGTGGGCTCTTTGGGTAGCACTGTCTCAGGATCTGAACTACGACGGAGACGATGGGTTCCAAACTTCTGTCATCCAGGCAGTTCTGAACGAAGAGGAGACTGTATCAGACACCGACACCTTATACAGGGTTCCCTTATCCTGTCAGTATTTTGGGCAGTGAATGACACATGGCCCCGATGGACAGTAAACATCCTTACTGTAGAATGCCTGACTTGAACATTCAAATGTAGCATTTTGTCTAAGTAGAATCGGCTTTGGTCTAGGGTATAATCTGCATTTTTATTTCTTTTTCACAGCTCATATGTTACTGGAAGGAATTTAGTCTGAAAATAGACTTAAAAAGTCTTTCAAGGGATGCTGTGTCTAAGGGAAGCATTGTCCAGGGTAGCCAGGGGGAGAGGAGATGAGCATCTTCTCAACCATCTGAGTGTCATTGTGAATTATTGGCTAAATTAGAGAATGAGTAGCCAAATTGATGGAAGTCTTACTTTTCTCCTTCAGTCTTTATCTGAATAGAAAACTATAAAGGAAAAGCTAAAATATGAAATCAGAAAAAAAAAGGCTAA
This sequence comes from Acinonyx jubatus, assembly GCF_027475565.1. Classification (NCBI taxonomy): domain Eukaryota; kingdom Metazoa; phylum Chordata; class Mammalia; order Carnivora; family Felidae; genus Acinonyx; species Acinonyx jubatus. The sequence continues at coordinate 9,001,710 of NC_069386.1, forward strand.
GTGAATCCCAAGTACCTAAATTAAATAACATGCCTGTTCTCAGAGCCCACAGTGTTGATCTCTTGGTACCTACCCAAAGCAAAGGAAAATTGGGTTTGCAGATGGAACATTTTGATGCTGATGGAACATGACAAGACCCTTCTTTTCAGACACTTTGAAAAATGCAAAAACAAGTTTACTAAATTGAGAGAGAGTGTTGGGAGTAGTTCGGGAACTCTTTGGCAAAAACATGCCATTTTCTTGAGGCTCTTGGTAAATGCTTTGTCTACTGACTTAGTACGGAAAGTTGACAAGTGTGAGCCTCCAATTTGATATTCCTAAGGGGTTCCAAGTAAGGTCTAGAGCCAATAAGTCATAGCAGTAGCCATGGAGGACGCTGAGCACCTGCCACAGGGCAGGGTGACTGTCTGTGATGATGTCATGCGGTGGTATCCCCGGGCCCACATTACAGGTAGCTCCATATATATATGTTTTTATGCCATGAGTTCAAACTGTCCCAATGATTCCCTAATATAAAAATGTAAGCCAACTTTCAAAACAGGAATGTTGTAACATGATCAAGAATGCTATTTCCCCTTCCACATGCTCAAATGATACCCATCAGTTGTCCTGAAAACACTCTCCATGGGAAATAAAATACTTGAGGCTATTTCATCCCTGGCACTGGCCAAAGGGCTTGGTGAAAAGTATTAGTATCAGAAAAAGAGAGAACTGAGCATGGAAGAGGAAGAGAGGGGAGGTAGATGACCCATCATGGATGATGTTCTGAGCTTAGTTTTCAGTAGGTACAGAGCAAAGGACAAGCCAAGGAACTCAGTCAAAACCACCAGCATTTTGGAAAGTGGTTGTGTCTGTGATTGTCGTTGGTATTGTTATTGATGAATGTGAAAACATGTTTTACTTTGCATAGGATGGTGCAGGTGAAAAGTGAGAAAAAGGATGGAGGCATGTTCACCTGTCCTAACAGGTCAGGCCATGAATTTGGGGGATAGAGGAGATTAAAATCAACAGAAACCAAGGCATTGGGGTTATAGTGAATCACTACCTAAATTAGGTGGATGGTAAGTGCTTTAGTAGACACAGTGTTCAGGAAAATGTTTATGAATTTTAAAATAATCCGTGGTTCCAAAGTAACAGAAATGCCTAGATCCATCTGCCAACGTTTCCCTAGTGTTAAGGGAAGGGTACTGTGGCAGGGCCAGGACTAAGGTAAAGTGAGGGAGGCACCCAGGATGCAAAATGTAAGGAGGCACTCCCTCAGGCTCCTGCAGCTGCAGGGCACTTATGCTGTGTATCAGAGATGACAAGAGCCCAAGAAATAGGATCCCTGGAAACAAATGGCTCAGAATTGGGGCAAAGGTGAACATTTTTGGCTCACTTTTCCCATCACTTCCAATAATACACCTGCTACCTGGAAAAGATGATGAAATATGACAGTGCCTTACATATTCAATTCACAGTTAACATCTCTGAATTAGCATTGGAATAATAAATACACTGCTTCTGGCTAAAATTAACAACTCAGGAAACAACAGATGCTGGCGAGGATGTGGAGAAATGGGAACTTTCTTGCACTGTTGGTGGGAATGCAAACTGGTGTAGCCACTCTGGAAAACAGTGTGGAGGTTCCACAAAAAAATTAAAAATAGAACTACCCTACGACCTCAGCAATAGCACTACTAGGAATTTATCCAAAGGATACAGGAGTGCTGATTCATAGGGGCACATGTACCCCAATGTTTATAGCAGCCCTTTCAACAATAGCCAAATTATGGAAAGAGCCTAAATGGCCATCAGCTGATGAATGGATAAAGAAGATGTGGTTAATATACACAATGGAATACTACTTGGCAATGAGAAAGAATGAAATCCTGCCATTTGAAACAACATGGATGGAACTGGAGGGTATTAGGCTAAGTGAAATAAGTCAGTCAGAGAAAGACAGATACCATATGTTTTCACTCATATGTGGAACTTGAGGAACTTTACAGAAGACCATGGGGGAAGGGAAGGGGAAAAAATAGTTACAAACAGAGAGGGAGACTCTTTAAGAGACTCTTAAATACAGAGAACAAACTGAGGGGTGGTTGATGCAGGGGGTAGAGGAGAGGAGAAAATGGGTATTGGGCATTGAGGAAGGCACTTGTTGAGACAAGCACTGGGTGTTGTATGTAAGCAAGGAACCACAGGAATCTACCCCTAATACCAAGAGCACACTGTAAACACTGCATGTTAGCCAATTTGACAATAAATTATATTAAATACATACATACATACATACATACATACATACATACATACATACATACATACACTGCTTCTGTGACACACAGGCAAGAGACAGAGCTCCTCCTCATCCACGGTTTTGCTTTTCCCAGATCTCATTTACCCATAGTCAACCATAGCCTGGAAGCAGATGACGCTCCTCCGAGGTATCACCAGAAGGCCGATAGCCTAACGCTACATCCCAATGCCTCCCTTCATCTCCTCATGTGGGCATTGTATCACCTCACGTCATCACAAGAAGAATAAGATATTTTGAGAGAGAGACCACATTCACATAATTTTTATAACAGTATATTGCTATAAGTGATCTATTCAATCATTGTTGTTAATCTCTTGATGTGCCTAATTTATAAATTAAACTTCATCATAGGCACGAACGTTCAGGAAAAAACAGCGAATGCATGGTCAGTGCTACCTGTGGTTTTGGGCATCTGCTGGGGGTCTTGGAATGTACCCCCCAGGATAAGGGGGGGGGGCTACTGTACAGCATAAAGCTCAGACCCTGGAGCAAAAGCACCCCAAAAATTCAGATCTTGAGCTGATGATCACTAACTGCATCACCGGGGCAAGTTACTACGCCTCTGTGAGCTGCAGCTTCGTCTATACATCAGAGATCATAACGGAGCCTCTCTCATAAGGACGTGTGTGAATTTGAGTTAAAATAGGCAAAGTGCCTGCCCAATACTAAGCACTCAGTAAGTGCTGGCTAGCAGGATGTTAGCAGGCATCATTACACTCTTAAAATCTCATAAGAATCTGAAAGAAGATCCCAGTGCAGAGCCCTAGTGACAACCTTCACCATAAGAAAATGAGACACTTTAGTGGAAAAGTCCAGGAGTCCCAGGTCTACTTTCCAGCCCTCCTTTTACCAGCCAAAGCCATCAGCATCTCTGCCCGAGCTCCCATGGTCTAACCCCCTCTAACCGCCTTGCCCTCTCACCACTCCCTCCTTCCTCCTGTGCCCTCAGATACTCTCCTGTCCAAACAGCAGCCAGAATGGTCCTTTAAGATCATAAATCAGTTTAATGGGTATAGAGTTTCAGTTTTGCAAGATGAAAAGAGTTCTAGAGATGGGTTATACAACAGTGTGGACGCACTTAACAGTACTGAACTATACACTTGAAAATGCCCAGCATGGTCAACTTGATGTTGTACAAATTTTATAATTAAAATTAAAAAAAAAAAAGCATAAATTATATCAGGTCACGCCCCTGCTTCAAACCTGATGGAAATAAAATCTGAATTTCTTTTCATGGTCTAGAAAGTTCTTCCCTCCTCTTATCCTCCCCTTCCTCCTCCGCCTCTCCCTCCCTCCCTTCCTCCTCCTTCATATCTCTCTTGTCTTTCACAATTATTGGCATACCAGCAGCAGCAGCAGCAGCATCATCATCATCATCATCATCATCATTATAATTTGCAAATAACCACTGAAATGATACACTAGATCCAAGGTTCCCTCGTTGGCAATCCGGTGACTCCAATACCTTCTCTGGCAGGTGGGGGAGAAGACTGACAGGCAGCTCAAACCAGCACAGCTATGATGGCGTCTATGCTCACAACACCCAGCCCAGGTGCTGGAGGCTCCACAGGCTAGGGCAGCCTCGAATACAGTGCAAGTTCAGCCTCTGCTCACATCCTGCATCCATTGCCAGCAAAAAATGGAGGCTGGAGGGTTGGTGTGAATTTGTTTCCTGAACAGTTGAGGTTTTCACTGACCTGCTGAGAGACTACTTTAAAACCCTCCTTGCAGAAACAGACTTTTTACAGAGAACACACGGCTGGTACCTGAGGGGAGGTGGGTAGAGGTATGGGGGAAACAGGTGATGGGGATTAAGGAGTGCACTTGTGATGAGCACCGGGTGATGTACGGAGGTGTTGAATCACTATATTGTACACCTGAAACTAATATTATACTCTGTTAACCAACTGGAATTCAAATAAATACTTGTAAAAAAGATGAAAGGAAAAAAACTAAAATGAGGTTATTATGGTGGGCCTAGTCCTATATGACTGGTGTCCTTATAAAAAGGGACATTTGGACACAGACAAGCACATAGGGAGAATGTCTTGTGAAGACAGAGGCAGAGATGAGGTGACGCTTCTACAAGCCAAGGGTCACCAGGACTGCTGTGACCAGCAGAATCTAGGAGAGCACCTGGGGCAGGTTCCCCCTCATGGCCCCAGAAGGAACCACCCTGGCGCCATTTTGAATTGGGACTTCTGGCCTCCAGGGCTGGGAGAAAGTCAATCTCTGCTATTTGAGCTGCTCAGTTTGTGGTGCTTTGTTATGGCAGCCCCCAGGAGACTCCTACAGGGAGGTCCCCGCGCCACTCTTGGGTGTGACAATTCCCCAGAAAGACTCTAAAAGCTCATTAAAAGCTGTTGTAGTTGCACTCATGATTTACAGGGACTCACATTACAGATGAAGATCAGCCAAGGAGAGAGGCCCACAGGGCAGAGGGCAGCTGTCTCAGTCTGCTCAGGCGGATCCAGCAGGACACCACAGACCGAGTGGCTGATGAACAAACACATTTCTTTCTCACAGTTCTGGGGGCTGGAAGTCCAGGTTGAAGACACCATCAGGTTCCCTCTCTGGTGAGAACCTGCTTCCTGGTTCACAGATGGCCATATTCTCACTGTGTCCTTACATGGAGCAGGGACCAGGGAACTCTCTGAGGCTCCTCTTATAAGGGTGCTCATTCTGCTCATAGGGACTGCACCCTCATCACCTCATCCCCTCCCAAAGGCCCTGCCTTCCCAAACCATTACTCTGGGGAGTAGGGTTTCAGCATATGGATTTGAGGGAACACAGGCATTAGTCTATCACAATCAGAGAGACACCAAACATGACATAGATAGATAGATAGATAGACAGATAGATAGATAGGAAATAGATACATAGATACATACATAGATGATAGATAAATAGGAAATAGATATATAGATACATAGATAGATGATAGATAGATAGATAGATAGATAGATAGATAGATAGATAGATAGGAAATAGATACATAGATACATAGATGATAGATAGATAGAAGTTAGATGGATAGATGTATATATTTTATATACATCCTGCTTCTAGCCTCACAGACCCTCTTTAATGCTTGTGCTTCCCTTTCTACTGTCTCCACCCTCTTCCTCTAACAGACATGTAATTCAGGGATCACGGTTTTCTTCCTTTTTTGCCCTTTTAATTCTTCTTAACACAGAGCAGAGAAGCAGCCAATAAGGCAGAGGGCAGAGGAACCGGCTGGAGCACACGAATTGCTGGTGTGAGAGAGCTTCTGGGTATCAGCAGTGGAGGGGGGTGTTTCACTAGAGATTTGGGGGACACAAGCTTACAAAGTATGGGGAAGCTTAGAAAAATTCAAAGCACTGCTTCATCCAGAGAAACAGAATGTTTGATGCAGCTATTTCATGACTGAGAGGCTCTGAAATCTGGAATGATAGCAAGAACCCATAGGTGATAGCTGACAGAAAATTAGATATTGGTTTGCAGCCCAACATTACGTGACTGTTCAGAGTCGGATGTGGGGGAGACGCTATTATTTGTTTTTAATAGGAAAAGTCTACAGATGCCGTTTTTGGAAAACAGTATTGTCGTCGACTGCCTCATTGCCTCATGTACACAGGTAGAGAAAAAGTGAAGGGTGTCCAGAGGGGAGCAATGAGACCGAGGAAAGGGCTATAGAGACAAGTTAACGTGAAGACAGCAGGGAGCATGGTGCCTGTGGAGCACGGCTGCCGTGGCCCCAGGTGAAGGGGAGTGAGCAGACGATGGCTATTTGGAAGGCGTCCACATCCTCGATAGAGAGGGTGTACATAGCTCATACTACGGTGTTTAAATTAGTCCTAATCAAGTGCAATTAAGGAATCTGTTGTTAGGGTTGAAATCCCGGAAACCTTAAACCACATATTCCACTGGGGTGCGGACAAGTAACGGCCCTTGCAGGTGCTCACTCTGGCCCAGGATGCTTTTCCTCTTGAACTTGGCCTGATAGCCTTTTTCAGTAATTCAGATCTCAGCTTAGATGTCACCTGCTCAGAGAAGAACTTGACCTCTCTCACAGAACACTTTCTCCCTCCACCTATGGGCGTCACTGCGGACAGCCTGACTTTAATGATGTCACAGAGCAATATGAAATTCTCTTCCTCATTGAATTCTTTGCTTCCTTAGTATCTGACTCTCCCGCTAGAATGTTTACTCCATAAGATCAGGGGTCTTGCCTGTCATATTCATGTCCAGATTCCACGACTCTAATTATTCCAATCACTGCTCACACTCATAGAGCAGCCAAGTCATGGCAAGCACTCCATTAAACGGAAGACATTTCCACATTAATATACTTAGGCTGTGCAATAACCTAGATTTTGTTATTTCCATCTTTTTGGAAAAGAAGAAACTTGAGACCCAGAAAGGTTGGGTGACTCCTCCAAGGTTTCACAGCTGTAAGTGCCTGGGCTGGGACCTGAACCCAGGTACTAGCTTTATAGTGAATACTGTGAACCACTGCACCACACAGTGTGTAGCCAATAAACATGTATTTTTTTAATTTATTTTTATTTATTTTTAATTTTTTAATGTTTATTTATTTTTGAAAGAGAGAGACAGAGCATGAGCTGGGGAGGGGCAGAGAGAGGGAGACACAGAATCTGAAGCAGGCTCCAGGCTCTGAGCCATCAGGACAGAGCCCAAAGCAGGGCTTGAACCCATGAACCATGAGATCGTGACCTAAGCTGAAGTCAGTCACTTAACCAACTGGGCCACCCAGGCACCCTGCCAATAAACATGTATTGAATGAATGAATCAATCAGCACAAGAGTGAACAAATGCATGAGGTTTTGAATCCAGAACCTCTGCCCATAGCAGCCAGTAAGAAACGTACTGAGGTTCTCACAGCTCTGTTCAGCAGGAACCATCCAGATATCATCCAACTGCAGAGGTGTTCCCAGGGTTAATTACCTGTGTGGTGCTGAAGAGGATCTCCATGCCCTGAGCTGCCAGGAAGGCCTCCCTGCCAGACCGGAGGTTGGCAATGTGCTTGAGGCAGAGCAGAAGCGTCCGGCGGATCAGCACATAGGTATTGGCTGTGTCATGGCCGTGCCAGTCCTGATGCAGCCTGAGCAAGCTGGTGACGTAGCCTCTGTTCACAGCCCTGCGGCTGTTAGACTCTGAAACCAATGGGAAAGGTGATGTCAATCACAGGTTCTCCTGGCTGTACCTGCCTGAGGATGCCCCGATGTACCTCCCGCAAGATTCTTATTATAAAGGGACTAATAATAACTTTCCACTGGAGAAAACTGGCAGATGTCACCTTCATCGAGTGATCAACATGGACATCACCATGTGTGTTGTGCTGAGAAAAACACAGCATCATTTCTATGGTGTTTCTGCCCAAAATGTATAGTCTGAATTTAACCATGAGGAAAACCAACAAACCCAAAATGAGGGGCATGCTACTAGTGATCTGATCTATACTCTTCAAAAATGTCAAGGTCATGAAAGGAAAAAAAAAAAAAAGAAGGGAAAAGACAAAGAAAAGAGAAATGAAGAGAGAAAGAGAGAAACAGGAAGGAAGGAAGGAAGGAAGGAAGGAAGGAAGGAAGGAAGGAAGGAAGGAAGGAAGGAAGGAAGGAAGGAATTTGGCTAAAGTATTTATATAATATGTAAGTACAATGTAGAATTATAATTTAGATCCTAGGCTAGAAATCATTTTTTTTTCTTTTGCTACAAAAGGCATTAGAGACGCATTTGGTAAAATTTGAATAAGGTCTATAAATTAGAAGTATTGTATCGATGTACATTAGATTTTGGTAAACTGTGGCTATGTAAAAGAAAATCGTGTGCTTAGGAAATTCACAATAGGAATATGTGAATGTCTGTAACTTATTCTTAAAAAGTTCAGAAAAAAACTGTAATAGTTAGGGGGATGGGATGAATGAGGGAGAGACAGAGACATTTCCACCAGATTTCCATTCTTCTTTTCCTAAATCTCAGTGGACTTAGGGTATTGTCATTGGGTTGAGCAAATTATAAGATTTAGTCTTGGAAGAAGACCCTGAATGAGACATGATATCTGAAAGGCTATCATGTGTAACAGCTATATTGTGTTTTTCCTAAAGAGCACAGAAGCCAGCTTATGGATAATCAAGGTCTGGCTCAGTCCAAGAAACGAATTCCTCATAGTCAACACTATTCAACAAAAGAATGGACTCTATGTGGAAATGGACATCCGGGCACTAACAATGTTAAGACAGGGATGGGAAGCCCACTCAGCAGGATGTGGTATGGGGTTTTCTTACATCTGATGGGGAACATAATAGAGTGCTTTTCTGGTTCCCTTCACGTCTACACAATTTCTCTTTGTTGACTGAATGATCCTGGTGGAGGCCTCCCATGAGACACACCCTAGAGGGTAAGTGCACAAAGTCCTAATTTTCCCAAGAGATACTTTAAATTCTCCTTGAAGAAATACAGAGGAAAAGGAGTCCAAGAATCCTGACTCAACACTTAACATATGCCCCTTTCCAGCTGAACCTCCTCGGGCTACTGGCTTGGTGGACAAATGTGTCCCAGCCCACATATACCCCACAGATGTCTGGTCATCTCTGCTTGTGTGGACAAGGTGCATTGGGAGGCTATCACCGGCCGACTCTCAGCACAAATGCCCAAATCTTGCAGCCCTGCTCTCATTACCACATTTCTCCATTACCCCCACCATTCACGCTGGCTTATGAGACAATATATGCTTCTGGCCGAGGGTGTGTGAGACAGATCCCCTGAGCCGTAATTGGAGAAGCAAATTTCAGCTCAAAGTCAGATTTTTTCCCTAAGACCATGTAAGTACACATAAGTGAAAAAATAACACAAAAACTCAGGGCTTTATTCCAGAGGGGTTTTCTCATAATATTAAAGAAATTCTTTTGTTGTTGTTGTTGCTTTCTGTGAGTTTGTCAAATTCTAAGTTGTCAGGCTTCACTGAGCCCCACTGAGATTTTTGACCCATTTGTACAGTTGGGACCATTGTTGTTTGTTTGTTTGTTTAATTTTTTTGTTTTTTCACTTTTACAACATTTCATTCAGCCATGACCCTGAACTGAGGGTGATGAGCTTTGTTTGCCAGGTGATGTGTTTGCAGAAGGTTTAAATCGCTGTCATTACCTCCTTTAATGAATTATTCTTTTGCATCAACCGTATTTCTCTCCTTGGCTGGTTGCAGCCACAAAGCACCAGAGTTCTTTACTGCCTGAATGAGGTTCCAGCCTATCCAATATCTGACGTTTAAAAGAAAATCGAGGATTAAGTAGGAGGTATTAAAGTATCACCCGCTGGAAAGATGCCAGAATAGCAAACACAGTGGACAGAGGCCCCGTGGGCACAGAGAGGTTAAGGTCTTCTGTCTTTTATCTATTTTAAGGGTATGAGACTAATAATGTGTTATCTTAATGACCTTCATCCCCTACTCTTTGGAGGGGTAGGGGGCAGGGATAATGGGGAAAAAATCTTTAATTGTCTCAGAGAAAAATCCCTTATCAAATCCTAATGATTTTATTCATGATTTCCCGTTAATCCTCAACAAGCTGCCATGTTTACTAACATCGAAAATGGCTACACCTCCTTCCCCCCTGACCCCACCTCAGTCAATCTTTCTCTAAGAATGGCTTGCAGAGTTTTGCAAAAGTCAACATGCCTCAAAAACCCTCAGCAAACTGAGGAAGAGCAAATGTGGAGAAGAGCTAAGACTGAAATGAGGGTCACCGAGATCAGTGATATGCAGGAGTTCTAGAAGATCTGAGAGGGAAACAGTGCTTCTCTAGGGGCCAAATAGCCATGAGAAAATGTTTTGGGTGAATGCAGGGTTCAGGGCAGGAGAGGGCTCCAGGTCCCCTGACCCTCTTCAAAACAGATCAGCTGCAGTTAAGTCTGTTTATATAAAGGACTTGCTACTAAGATTTCCTTGGGAAAAAAATTCCTGCTCCTTAATTTTTTTAAGATTTCTCAAGTAGATTGGTTTATCTTAAACTTCTAGGAGGATGGGGGTAGGTTGGACAGAGAGGAGATATGAGTTTAAAATCTCACTCCTCACTCCCACCCCTTCTCGAAGGCACTCTCAGTGCCCTGTCTCCATCCTGTTGAATGTCTTCTCTGGCCAGTTTTCTTTTGGCAAATCCATGAACTCAACCTTGACCTTCCCTCTAATTCACCCTCCTATATTCTACCACTTCTGCCTCTCCAGATTATATTATCCTCCAGAATGAAGTCTGTGTAGCTAATTATGTCTGAAATGTTACCTAGCAATATTCTTATTTTTACCCCACGTATTTCTTCATTGAGGTTCAGATGTTTTTTTTCTTCTTTTGGCTCAGACCCCATCGATGCAGATTTTTACACTCAGGTAAAAAGAAAAAAAATAAATAACTGGAAGGGAATGTGCCAAGATATCACTAGTACTTACAGAGGAGGAAAAGACTGAGGATTCTATTTGCTTTAGACTTTTTAGATTCAATTTAGGCTTTTCTGTAGTTCTTATTCCCCACATACTCTACAATGCATTTTACTAATCAGGAGCAGTAAAAAATATTACCTTTTTGACAGGAGGTCCTTAGACTATTGGTCATGCCATGTTGTAAATGCCTGTGGGCAGGGTGAACGGCCCCTAGGTTACTATAGCAACCAACTCCCTTTTTTACTCTTACCCCATCCCCTTCAAAAGTGAATTACCTGCCTACTCCCTGAAGTCATTTGAAACCCTGATCATCTCTATAGAGATGTTTATCCTTATAAAGAGGAAAGTCGAGATGCCTTCAAGACTCAAAGATTGACTGTCTCATGGGGAACAGTCACCCCCATGCCAGGCTGGTGGAGAAATGCTCTGTGACCCAGATTATTATACCTGCAAGCAGTCCACGCCTCTGCCACTGTTCCTTGGCAAAACCAAAGAAAATTTTCATCTCTGCTCTTCACTGCCCATATCTGGGAATTTCATCAGCCCTTTTAGGGTCAAGTGATGACTTAAAGCAGAGGCCGCGTGGGAACCTGCGGCAGAGCAACAAACCAAACAACACAATAGCCGCGCTCTCAGATGAGACGGACACATTATTGCAGACCTCTAAACTCCGCCATCCCTTAGTCACCCACCCTTCATGGCCTCGATGGGCCTGCTTGGCAGGCAGAGCTTCCAGGTGCCCACTTTCTTTTGGGACTCCTTGTACCTGGCCAGGAACTCCACCACTCTCCAGCTGTGTGGACTTGAACCTGTCAGTTCACTGCTGTATCCCTAGGTCTTTATCTGAATGACAAAACTAATAATATCCCTTCCTGGGGAGTTGTTGAGAAAATTACATGAGATAATACACACAAAGTTGATAGCTCCATGCCTGACGCATACTAAGCACCCAATACCTGTTACCCATTATGACTGTCATTATCAACGTGATAAGCAAAATCTACTTATGGCTCCAACTTCCCCTCTATTACTATGGACAACAAAGTGCCAAATGCTCGGGATATGAACATATTCTTTTCGACAGCTTCATTCAAGAACAGGAGCTCCAGGGTCACATAGCTGTTGATTTGAATGTTGACTCTACCAGTTACCAGCTCTGAAACCTCAGTTCAGTTGCTTAGTCACTCTCAACTATATTTCCATCATCCGCAAAGAGTAACACAAGATAAAAAAAGATTAATTACAACATCAGCCCTACAAGCTCATTAGAGGGAATAAATGCTTAGCATAGCACCCGGCACAAAGCTTGTGCTCGATAAATGAGAATTCCCTTCCCCATAAGGATGACATCAAACTTCACATACCTTTTACCGGTGATAATTCCCCAAGGAAAAGTTTCTAAATAAGTAAAATGTATAGTCAAGTGTCTTCAGTCTCCGTGTAACATAGTTGACTTCTCACCCCAAAATATCCACCAGTTTTACGTTGCTGCCCATCTATCCTTAGACATCCTGATAGAGACACACTGAGGGTCACACCCCAATTTATCCCAGGTGTCCTTACAGAAAAGTCCATAATGCAGACCTTTATTGTTGCCCTCTCTGGCAAAATTTACCTCAGATGGGTCCCATTACACCAAAGCTTTTTATAGAGGACTGGCTAATGTTCTAAGATCCTCTTGACTGATAATGCTTAACTGGCTAACAGCCCATCCCTGCCTTTGATAAGGCACATAGGAGTAAGAATAAATACAAGGATTCCAGGCTCCCATCATTCTTGAGAACAGAAATTATCTTCAGCCACACAGCGTACTATGACATTACCATCCCAAGAACTTCTTGCCCAGGGTGATTAAATAGCTTTATCCTCTGTTTTAGGAATTTCATGAAAATCCATTCATATGAACTATTGACAATTCAGCTAGTCCTTTTCAGGACTAGTGGCCCCTTCTCAGAGCTGAAGACCACTGAACTGTACATACCAAATGTCCATTTACTCTTCAAAGTTTGCTTCCAAACCCTCTCTGTGCTATGTCCCCCAACTCTGAGCTATTACATCACAAACATTGCCTGATCCCAACCAGGACCCCACACTGAAAGACCCATTTTGGGTGTGCCTGGGTGGCTCAGTTGGTTAAGCGTCTGACTTCAGCTCAGGTCATGGTCTCACGGTTTGTGAGTTCAAGCCCCGCATTGGGCTCTGTGCTGACAGCTTGGAGCCTGGAGCTTGCTTCAGATTCTGTGTCTCCCTCTTTCTCTGCCCCTCCCCCTGTCTCAAAAAATAAAACATTAAAAAAAAATTTTTTTTAAAGAAAGACCCACTTTGCACACAGTACTCTCATTCTATAATAACCACCCGAGAACTCCCCCTTGAGGGACATTATTAAAACTCAAGGTAATGGTGACCTTAACTATGGGAAACAATATGCTTGCCTTTGTAACACATTACTTTTGTGGTCTTTACAGGGAGTCAATTTAGAAGATATTTCTGGACAAAGCAGGCTTTTACCAAGACTTATAAATCATATTATATGAACAACGAGCTGCCTACTCTGCCATTATAACACCATTTACAATTATGGAGTATTTGTTTACTGAATGTTTCCTATGTTCTCAGTACTGGGTTAATCATTTTACATGATTATCTCATTTATCTCATGGAAATGCTTTGAGATAAGCATTATCTTCCTCCTTTTACAAATGAAGGCACAGGGGCTGGGAGAAGTCAGACAACTGACTGAAGCCCTTAGAGCTCACAAAAGCCCTATCCATGATTCCAGTGGGACTCCCCATCTGCCACCAAAGATGAAATCCCACACTGTTACTCCTGAAGCAATGATAGTTTACACCTTTTTGCACCCAGAAAAAGCCCTTTAGCTGTTGCCAGAGTAACCAACTTCTTGAGGAAGGTTCCTGAAAAGCTACTGGAGATAAAGCCAGTGAACACCTGAAGCCTGGGGTGCTTGAGGGGAGTGGCTTGCAGCCAATTTTACCTTGGCTCAGCCCTTCCATGCATCCAACTTCTCTGTTCCCTCCCAGGCCCCTAAGTTGTGAGGAGAGTTTATTTTTAATAGGAAACTTGACAAGATTTAAAGGTCCCAGGACACCTGTGGCTCTTCAGGTCACTGGAGGAGGTGTTTGGGAGTCTCCCTGACTCTCAGCCAGTGATTCCATGAGGCCAGTCCAGAAGCCAGGCTCTGATGGGAGTGCTGTGCTGTGGGGCAGGAGGGAACAGGCCAGCTCTCATGGGCTCCTCCCCCTGGTGGCTGCAGCAGGTCTTGCTCACAAAGAAGGAGCAGAAGTACATGTACTGAGACAGGGCTAATCTTAATGTCATTGATGGTGGAAATTCTACATGACTATCATTAGCCCAAATAAGAATGATGCTATTGAATTAGCTTGCAGGGATCCTTTTTTTTCCCCTTTTTTAGAATAGATGCATTTCAGGAAATTTGACTATAAAGTAAATTTTGATTTCAACTGAAGGTGTTTTCCCACTGACCGCCTTTAAAAAATTAAAGATGCTTTTCCTAAGCCCTAGAAATCACAGCTGAGAGGCATTAGAGAACATCCTTCACAGCAGTTTTCAATCTAGACTCTTGCATTGCTTTTATTTTTTAATCGCCAATTCTTTCTAATACCTCTCCATAGATATGTTCCCAAACCCTAGGAATTTCTCCACTCTCAGGAAAGCCTCGGAACCCACATCTTCCTATTCTGCTAGCCCTTGGTGAGAACCATGTCTAAGGAAGGGCGTTAGGTTGGGATGCTAAAAGAGAAGGTGGTACCATCATGGACCTACTCCAGACACCACACCACACACCTCCAGTTCAGGGCTCATCATTCCCCGTGATGGATCAATCTCATCTTGTACTTTATCAATTCTAAGGAATGTATTTTTTCACATTGGCATTTCCAAAATTAAGGTGCTTCTAACCGATGATAGTGTTTCCATTATAACTGGCAGTGTTTTTTCACTCAGTGGTACATAAAAAGTTGTACATCTTATAGTCAATGACGTCTTAGGTTTGAGGAAATATGATTAACTTTTCAATATTGTTAGTTTGAAAATTCTCGGGTCGCCTGGGTGGCTTGGCCGGTTAAGTGTCCGACTTCAGCTCAGGTCATGATCTCATGGTCCATGAGTTCAAGCCCCGCATCGGGCTCCGTGCTGACCGCTCAGAGCCTGGAGCCTGTTTCAGATTCTGTGTCTCCCTCTCTCTCTGCCCCTCCCCTGTTCATGCTCTGTCTCTCTCTGTCTCAAAAATAAATAAACGTTAAAAAAAAATTTTAAAAAAAAGAAAATTCTCTAAAAGGACTTCATTCCCAGCAAGAGGTTATCACTTGAGAGGTTTTCTCTGCATATGCAAATATGCAGAGGCATTTGGTCCTGAAAGCCAGATCCTGCTGTGGTGAGGTACTCAGTAAACTGTCAACTGAAATTATGCTCATATTCCCCACATCCAAGGCACCACCATTACTTCATTCAACAAACACTTACTTAGCAAGTACTATGCACCAGCATATGCCAGGCACTGTTCTAAGCACTGGGGTACTACAGTAGGAGATGGGCTAGACCATGGCTTGTTTCCCATGGGGGAGCTGGAGAGACACACATCTAAATAGGCACACACACAAAGGGGAAAAAAATAATTTCAGATAGTGACAAGTACTACAGGGCAAAATAAAGAACAATGGTAGAGGGGTCCCTGGGTGGCTCAGTTGGTTAAACATCCAACTCTTGATTTCGGCTCAGGTCACAACCTCATAGTTTGTGAGTTCAAGCCCCATGTTGGTCTCCACACTGACAAGTCGGAGCCTACTTGGGATTCTCTCTCCCTCTTCCTCTGTTCCCTACCCCATGCATGCACTCTCTCTCTCTCAAAATAAATAAACATTTTTTTAAATTTTTAAATGTTTTGTATTTATTTTTGAGAGAGAGAGAGAGAGAGAGAGAGAGAGAAATGGAGCAAGAACAGCAGAGAGGCAGAGAGAGAGAGAGAGAGAGAGAGAGAGAGAGAGAGAATGAATCTGAAGCAGACTCAGCACAGAGCCTGATGTGGGGCTCGAACTCATGAACCGTGATCATGACCTGAGCCAAAGTCAGATGCTTAACCGACTGAGCCACCCAGGCGCCCCAATAAATAAACTTTAAAAAAATAGTAATGGTAGAGTGACTAAAGGCGCAACTATTCTAGATTGGGCGGTCAAGGAAAAGACACTTCAAGGAGACGGTATTAGTGCTGAGATCTGAATGATAAGAAGGAATCAGGAAGGAGAGATCTGGTAGCAGAAAATTCCAGAAATCTTGAGAGGAAAGCAAATGGAGAAGCCCAAACTTGGTGTACAGATAACAAAAAGTCTGCAGCCAAAGCGGGTAGAAAAAGTGAGACAAGAGTAGGAGATTATTGAAAAGGAGCGTAGGGATCAGAATGAGTGACCTCTGCCATTTTGACATCCATCATGGCAGGTTGTGTAAAAGTGGAGGGATATGTCACGCTGAGATTTTCTCACTCTCCTTTTTGTTATTTGTTTTCGTAATCTCTGCAAGAAAGCACTTAAGAATGATCATCTTTGCCTGGACCTCAATTTTTCCAGGTGCTTTCCCACCCATCCCAACTTTTATTTTGAGTCTAGACTTTGGTAGGGAAAGAAACACTTGCCAAGACCCAAGACAAGCCACTGTCCCATCTGAGTCCCTGCAGAAAACCTTCCTGGTTTCACTGTCTTTCCAGCATCAATTCATCAGAAGATGATACTTGAAGAGGAGAGCCAGGATTTACGCCAGAAATAAGAAAGCTGAGACCTTCCCCGTTGCTTTTCTCTGTCAATTGCTAAGTGAGATACCAGTCTGTCGGTGGCGTTGCCTGCTTCTGGCCAGGGACAGAGGAACAGTGATATCAGCGGGAAACACACCCGCAAAGTGAGGCAACATCCCATGCCAATCTGTACATGCTGCAGTATGCCTCCGGGCCTGGAGGGGGCGCTGCAGGAAGGCGGAAGCGTGTGCCTCCGCGAGGCTGGCTAAGACTGCCCTCTGGCCTTAGGGCGTTCAACAGCACAGCGGTAAGGAAGCACGGGACCCTAGCCTTGTGCTCCCTGGTTCCAGCTTGAGTCCTGTCACCCCTGATGCGTCTGGTCCTCTCTCCTATCACCCAGACTGTACTCACAGTAGACTCTTACGGGGGCCCTCTGCCTCCAGCTCTCCTACATGGCCCAACACATCTTACTAAAGCACAACTCTCAGTCTGTCATCCCCTAATCAATAATAGATAGATAGATAGATAGATAGATAGATAGATAGATAGATTAGATAGATAATGTGATGGCTGCAATGAAAGCTGGGAGTCTGGGGATGCCAGGTGGGGTCTGGTGTTCCCTGGGTCATACTGTATGGGTGGCAGTGCTTGCTTTGCTGTGCGCCCCTGGGATTGGGACAGGGGCTCAGGGAGAGGCTGAGCGGGGTCTCCAACCGCCCCTGCCACCACAGCAGCCTCACCATCATCCGTGTGCATGCAGTGGTCCTGGGAAGCATTTCATTTAGGCAAACTCTTATTTCTTAGGAAAAAAAAAAAGATATGAAATTCTCTGGAAGTGAAATGAAAGTATGGATTTTAATGCCAATATGTCAGGTTCCTATTACACAATCTTGGGCAAGTCAGTCAACCCCTTTGGGCCCCGATGTTTTCTCTACAGAACAGTTTCTCAGCCTTGCACGATTGCCTTTTGGGGCTAGATATTCTCATTTCCTGGGGAGCAGGAGTGGGGACTGCAGGATGTTGTGTGGCATCCTGGTCTTACTCACTAGATATGGCAACCAAAACGTGCCAAATGTCCCCTTCAGGGCAAAATCGCTCATGTCGAGAATCACTATACAATAGTTAAATATTTGCCTGTCTTGCAAGACTATGTAAAGATTAAATGGGATAATACATGAAAAGGTGCTTTGTAAAGTGCTAATATTAGAGTCTGGAGGAAACACCTGACTTACACCTCAACATAAACAAATAATTGTACAGTCAATCCTGAGTGTGATGAAGAAGTTACTGTGCACCTTCAGAGCCGGGAGATGTTTATCTTTTTTGTCTATCTCTTTAAATCTCTGTGATACTTTATCTTTGTCAATCCATACCCAGTCATTTATTATGCCAGGATTATACAAGTTCTAAAGTCTAAAACATTTAGAGCTCAGCAACCTTGGATGTTAACCCCTGATTCCCTAGAATGGAAACTAAATAAGGGTATTCACTTGGGTCAACTGAACGGGCCAGATATGCTGAATTCAATGATTTATCTATTCCTTTTGCAGAAAAAGCTTCTAGAGGGAAGACAGAGGCTGAAAGCAATTGTGTCTCATTCAATACTCAGGGGATATGTTAGGAGATGAATTTACATTGCAATAGGCTTTATGCCTTTGTAGGATCAATTCCTGAAATTCCCAGGATTTTCCAAATGGCAGTGATAATAAAGTGAGACGTGATCTTTACGGAGATGTACTAAGATCCAGCATTATGCTCCTACCACATGTACATCACCCTGTTTAAATCTTACTAATTATCCTTGGAGGGTATCGTTTTCCCCACTTTACAGATGAAGTGGTTCCAGCACAGTCACTAAGGAACACACCCAGAGGGGCTCTGATTGGAATCCACAGAAGATCAGAGCCAGCTTCGAGACCACTATCCAAACACTATTCTCCACAAGGTCTTATCCTTTCAGAGAATAAGTGGTTTGAGCTTTTAGCAAACACACACCCTTCACACATGACCCTGAGCCTCCTTAAGGAGGCATTCACACTGTTGTCAAAGGAACACCTTGGCTCAAACTTAAAGGCAGATAATCAAGCCAGAGGGAAAGCCCTGGATACAGAACTTACATTACTAGGGCTTACATTACTGCAAGAGTACAGGACCACCTGGGTAAAAGACAGCATCCTGTGTGGGTGTAAGAACCAGGATTGGTTCCAATCTCATTACAACAGTATGTGATGTAGCCAACACTTTTGTGCCTAAGAGGAAAAACTCAACACCACCATCCACAGCTCTGTTAGATGCGGTGTGGATGCCTCCAACCCCCCAGACATCTTGGGAGGGTGGTTCACCATCCTGCCCATACTTCCCACCGTTATAATCTCCACTGGATGATGAGCCTCCCCATTTAATTAGATTTAGTTGAATTGTTTAATTGAGTCTCTTGGCTCCAAGAGACTTAAAAGTTCCTCAACCAGGTCTCAGTGATGAATACAACATTTCGGATCTTTCTCTGAGTCAAACAAACTTCACTATGGCCACCTTCCTTATGACCACCACATAGTAAAAACCAAGCACACTTTTCCAACCTCCTGGAGGACGTGTCCACGCATCTTTAAGCCATAATCTCAGACCACAGACTGAATGCTGAGAGCGTCCCGAGAGAAAATTTATTTCAGAGGTTCTCAAACTTGATTCCTTTAAGCCCCAAGGAACATAATGGAAGTTTCTCAGAGTCAATCAGGAGCCACCGAAGGGAGTTATACAATAAGTGAGTCACAGGAATAAAAAGTAGAGCATAGGGGAACATAGTCGATAAGACTGTAAAAATGTTGTATGGAGACTGCATTTATCGTGGTGAGTACCACATAATATACAGAGTGATGGAATCAGTACATTGTACACCTGAAACTAATAAACCAGTGGATATCAACTCTACTTCAATAATAAGCATATAAATAAATAAATAAATAAATAAATAAATAAGCAAGTAAGCAAGCAAGCCAGGAAAAGAGGGGGTAGCCAGGGACAGATCAGGCTATCATTCTATCATTCGTTGGGGCCTCCCACTTCTGCTTCCATTTTATCTACTTGAGATGTGTCATATCCTCATTATTTGGAAAAGGGTTCTCCTACTAAGGAATCCTCCAAGTACTCATCTTGTGGAGCCCGCCCATTTTTGTAAAGCCAGGCTGAAGTCAAGTGCAACGATGAGGAAGCAATTTAAGAGCACACAGGCGATCAGCAGAGTCCAGATTTCTCCAACCCCATGTGGAAAGTGTGGATCGCCTTTGAAATATGACGATATTCTGCCTCAGAGACAGTCATAACCAAGTTCAAACCCTAGCTCTCTACTTACCTTTTTGGGGATCGTTGGGAAATTCACACACCTCCCTCACTATTCCTTCCTTGTTTGTAAAATGGGCGTGTAAAATGCATGGTAAGTGTCAGAGTTCTGTAATCACCAGTCATGATGGTTATTCCTTGAAGGTACTCTAATAAACAGTAATTCTCTTCCCACGTTCGACCCTGCTTCGTACTTCCTGGAGTGGCGGCAGGAAACAGTTCAAGAAACCCATTATGAAATGGGATGAGGGGTTCGTGTGGAGTGTGGGAAGGCCGACAGGCATTTCCCTTAAGTGGTGCCTTTGGCCTTGGCAGCAAAGGCGAGGAAGATACAGGTTGTCAGAAGGGCATGAGGGAGATGGGGAAAGGTAACTGCAAGATTTGCTGCTGTTCACCAGAGGCAGCCCTCAGAAAAGCTGCTGGGGATGCTCCCCGCCCTCCGTAAGTCCTGCTCAATCATGCTCAACATCACTGGGGATGCAACAAATTCCAGAGGCTTTTCCAACCAAGGGCTCCACTCACCCCGCCTCCTCCCAACTCCCTTAAATAATGGCTGAGCAAATGCCTCTGAGACCATCTTCAGCTAATTTCCTTCAAGACATGCAAGCTGCTAATGCTGGGAAGTACAGATAGTGTGGAATAGCAAATATGGCCAAAATTAGATTAAAATAACCTCCTGATAAACAAATTACTCACTGAAAATAAATATTCCACTGCTGGGGCCAAGATAACTAAAAGAACAGCACCACCACATGGCAAGAAGAGGAACTACACCTGCTGCAGTCTGGCCAGTCCCTGTCCCTCCACACTCAGCTACGGAGTCTGACCAGGGGAGGGGGACAGGGAAGGGGATTAAAGAGAATGGGTGGTATCCTATCAGCTTAAACCTTTAAAATATTTTATGTACTTGTGCAAAAGACAAAAATATTTGGCAAAGAGGTCTGAACTTTGAGCCAAGGTGAGGGGGAAAAAACCAACAACCAATGTGCCAAGTTGAATGCAGCATGACATAATGGGAGTCTGTGATTCTTCCTGTCCCAGTTCCCTTCCTCTCCCTCACCCCATCATTCATCAGATTCTCCCCGATGCTCAGCCTCACAGCAAAGACTCTGGCCCCTTGCACAGCCATGCTGGTATGTTGGGCATCTCTTACCAGGTCCCATTCCAATGCTTATATGGGATAGACCATGTACTGCTCTTTTCTCAATTAAATGACAAATGCTCCCAATCACCTCCCCCCCCAAAATCCTTCTGATACTTAGAAAGTATTTATGTAGCCTCCTTTCAGCTTTTGATCTTATCTTATTTGGGCTAAATAAGCCTATCCTCACTATTCTCTTCTTGGAATGCACAGGGCTCAGGTCCCAGCATCTAGACACAGGCAGTATGCTCTGCAGCCCACAAGTTGTGTGCGTTACGTAAGCTTCCCAAACCTCAGCTCTTACACCTGTAAAGTGGGGATAACAATGTCTCCTTGACAGGCTAAATGTATATGAAGTGGTTGACATACTAAGAACTCAATAAACTGTAGATATCTGTGGTGTCGTTTCAATACAGCAGTGTGATAGATAATAGCTTATTACTCCGCATTCACACAAAGCTGACTGCAGCAGTCCATCCCAGTGTGAAAAATGCCAAAATCTATCAATATTATTTGAAGCAGGTTTTTGGTTCATCACAGAAATATATTGCACGCTTCTCCAAAAGATATGTTAGAAGAAGAGACATTGAGTCTAGAATCACATCACAATTTGATTCTTTCTGGGGATGGGAATTGGGCTGGCCTCTTCACTAAAGGCATGCTGAAAATAAATGTATGAGATTTAAATCAAGAAACTGGAATCCTTCCTTAGTCACCATGAATGTATTAGCCTTGGGCACAGCCCAATATGAAGTATGAGGGACACAGAAGGGACCCCAGCCTTCAAGGAGCTATACCCAAAAAGAAAAATGCTTACACACATATGCAAAAATACAGGAATCATTGATTACAGTATGGTTAGTTCTTATAGGTATAAATATAAGATTCTATAAGAGGTTTAATAGGTTTAATCTAATGCTGGGCATTAAATGGGGTTGAGTAGTATTCAGGAAAACTCTGCACAGAGGTATTTGTGCTGAGATATGAAGAAGGAGCCAGGGTCATCCGGACAGGAAACTTCAAAGTCACAGATATCTGGGTGGGTCACTCCCTCTCTCTGGTCCTCAGTTTCCCTGTGTAAAAATAAGGAGATAGGGGAGGGGACAAAGCCAATAGTTTTCTGGGCTATAGATGACAACACTGTATTATAATTCTCAAACTTGCTAGGAGATTAGATCTTAATTATTCCAACCACTAAAAAGAACTGATAATTATGTGACATGATAGAGGTGCAAATTAGTGCTATAATGACAATTATATTACAATATATAAATGTATCAAATCAACATGCATTATATTTACACAATGTTATATGTCAAATATATTTCATTTTTAAAAAGTGTTTATTTTTTTTTCCATTGGGGAGAGAGACAGCACAAGACGGGGAGAGGGGCAGAGGACAGAGAGAATCTTAAGCAGACACCATCCTCAGTGTGGAGCCCAATACAGGGCTTGATCCCACGACCCTGGGATCACAACTTGAGGCAAAATCAAAGTCAGACACTCAACTGACTGAACTACACAGGGACCCCTACTTTCAATTTTTTTAAAAGATCAATCATTTTCTAGGTTCTCAGAAGCCCTATATTTTTGTGAGTGTGTCTGTGAAGCCATCTTGGAGGGAAATTAGTGGAAGATAGACCGGGCTCTGAGCTCTCAATCAATCAATTAATCAATCAGTCGACTAACACTGCGCTAAACAACCTCAAAGGTCTCTTCCAGCTCTGACAGTCTATGGCCTTCACCTGGAAACAGAAGGGGAAAACACACTATGTGGGCAAATCCCTGTTGAGGCAGGTCAGAGCCCTGAAGTCAAGAGGACAGGCCCCATGGGAACACAGGTTGTACCTGTGAGTCCCGTGAAGGCCGCGCTGACCCACTGCTACCTGTGCATCATCACAAGGTCACAGGAATCGCAATGCCAACCATCCTAAAACATAGAGTGTCATTCTCAGAACTCTTCAGAGCTCCTACAATTCCTACAAAAGCCTCAGATGGGTGCACCTCAATAACGGCTCCTACTATGACATTTTGCAGCAAAGCAGGTGTCTGGCCATCGTGCCCTCCCATCACTGCATTGCTGAAGGCCAGGCCACAGTAGACATCACTGAGAGCATGAGGGTGTCTCCACAGAGTCAGGGCTGTAGGTACTAGAAGGTCCTCCCTGCCTACACACCCACAGCAACAGGCTGACGGGCCTTCCCAGGAGCCGGCCAGCCAGAGCATTAACTAGGAAGACCTAGGACGAGTCTGATCTTCCTGCCAAACCTCCCGTTTGCTCCCTGTATCCCTCCCTCCCTCTTCCTTGTCTTCCTTCCTGTATTAACTTACTTCCCTATTTCCAACACCCTCCCCATGCCCTCACTTCTGAAAACTTCCAGACTCCTCTTAAGTTGCAGAGTAGTCTGAAGTAAAACCATCATCTTATTAAGATTTAAGGTCTCAACCAGAAAGTATTTTGGGTGTTGCCTTGTTGCAGGAATGTGACCTTTAAATCTGGGCAACAAGGTTAATACCGAGGCATTATTAGAAGATTCATCACTGGAGCCAGTACAAATCAGGCAGGTTGCCATCACCACACATTCATTCAAGTGATGCTTCCAGAGCCACAATTTTTCAAACCTGCATTTATACCTGATGCTCATGGAAGGGGTGTTAAGGAGTGAAAAGAAAGAGAGAGAAGCAGGGGTTGGGGTTGGGGCAGACAGTGATAAAAGGGGAAGAGGATGAGGAAAAAAGAAAAAAAAAAAGACAGGGGTGCCTGGGCAGCTCAGTCAGTTAAGTGTCCGACTGCAGCTCAGGTCATGATCTCACTGTTCATGAGTTCGAGCCCCATGTCAGGCTCTGTGCTGACATCTCAGAGCCTGGAGCCTGATTCATATTCTGTGTCTCCCTCTCTCTCTGCCCCTCCCCGGCTCATGCTTTGTCTCTCTTAAAAATAAATAAACATTAAAAAAACAAAGACAGAGATATAGGTACAGGTACAGATGGAGGGAAAGGTGGACTGGAGGCAATCCACAAGATGGAGAGAGACAAAGGACAATATGTTACTTGGGTTTATTAGAGGGAAAAAAAATTGCAATAGAAGCACTATTTCTTAATCAAAGCTTTGTTAAGTTTTGGTAATGAAAAGCTAAGTGGTTTTGCATAAGTGAAAGCATAAAAGGGCAAAACTTTCAGTACAGTGAAATTGAAGAAGGGTTTGCACACATGGGAGCCAAACAGGGGAACAGATGTCATGAAAGGTATGACATTTGGATTAGACCATTCTAGCTCCTGCACACAAAAAAAGGACACTTGATGGGCAATGGTTTTTCATTTTTAGCGTCCTATATTGCTGAGGCAGTTGGAATACAGGCCTAGGACTTCCAAGCTTGGTTTGCCTGCTATCCCTCAGGAAGGGAAAGAGACAAGAGATGCCTTCTGGTTCATTTCCCTCTTCCTGCCATCCACCTATCCTACATTGGCTTCTCATGTAGCAGCTACTAGATGGAAGAGAGAGCCAAGGCAGCATAACAAAATTGTCCTATGCGACCCAGGTCCTCTTTCTCTCTTTTGTTGCTAAGGTAGACAGGCTCCAGGTCTCCCAGATCCTCAGTCCTGCTTTCTTGATGCTGGCGGGGATGGTCTCCAGCCCCTCTCTAGACCCACATTAGGTACAGATAGGACCTTACTGGCCTCAGATTCCCAGGCCCACCCAAGTTTATTTCCACAGAAGCATTGGCTGCCCCAAGGTAGTAGATATGTCCTTCTGGCTTTATTTTAACTGGGGAAGGCTCTTCCTTTGTGAAGCAATTACAGAGATACACAACAGTGTCAACTTTTATAGGACCAACAAGCATAAAGACCAGACTAATCACTAGCTGAAAGGATTATGCCTCTAGGAACCAAAGGTTCACATAAACACTCCCAGATATCAGTACCATATGGTAAGTTTTAGGCAGAAACTGACTTCCTGAATTTAGGTTCAGCAGACATAGACTCACCTGGGATCCAAATGGACACGCATTCCATGTCAGGTTTTAACTATGCGTGAAGACAGTACAAAGAAACTAGAGGATTCCATGGCACTAACCTCTCCCACAGAAACCCCAGCCTACTAGAGCAGTACCACCCTTACCCAGACTCTCCATGCCACTCAATACTTTGGTTAGGCTGATAGAACAAAGATGGTGACTGTCTGGTGTTGTGTTACTGCACCTCCCCAAATCCATGACAAACTTTGCTACTTAAATACTTTTCCTGCTGAGCCCTTTCCTGCTGAGCTCAAATAGGATCTCAGAATCCTTCCACCTACACATGGAAGTTGGCACTTGTAATGAAACCTATTTGCCCTCCTTGTTCTAAGATCCTCTAAATGCTTAGAACCTGTTCCCTCTCAAGTAATGTCTGCATGCCCATAGCAACTTTCTGCCATTTGTGTTTTTTACCTCTTTTGAGATCATAGCAATGATGCCAGTGCTGGGGAATTTATAAGATCAGTTATTCAAGAAGAACATTTCTATGAAACACCAATAAAGGTATTTGGGAAGAGGTAGTTTGAAACCTTGAATGGGCTTCAACTCATGGGTTTGGTCAAATATACATCACTGATGTATACATCAGTATACTGATGTATATTTGACCCTCAGGGCACATTTGGTGGGGTCTAGAGACAATTTTGTTCATTATAACTAGCAATGCTACTGACATCTGGTGAGTCAAGGCGAGGGAGGAGGCTAAACCTCCTGAAATTCACAGAACAGTCCTCAACAACTGAGACTTATCCAGTCCAACACGCAGGAGTGCCAAGGTCTGGAAACCCCAATACATGTTAAGATAGAGTTTTAAGTGGTGGAAAGAATGATAGAGAACCTCCCATCCAACTCCCTCATGTCAGAAAGAAGCTAAGACCCAGACAAAAGTCAGCGTGGACAGCTAAAACCCAAACAAGTCTGTATGGACAGGTAAGCTGAATTAGGAATAACCCCACACACCCTTCTAATGGGGCAATAAAACCTGTTTTCTATATGGAGAGCATCAGGCTATCAGTTCCCTAACAGTCCATTAGTATAGTTAAATAGAGATTAGAACTACAAGTGTTAAGATCATTGGTTCTGTATGTGGGTTGTTGGGTTCAGGTAGTAGAGGGCAGTACAGTCATTTTTATATATGTAAATATCATTCATTCATTTCATTCATTCATAGGTATTCATTATTCATTCATTTTAATGTTTAGTCCATAAATTTACTTTGAGCTTTTCGTTGTGCTAATGCAAATAATTCAACAACCTACAAAGATACCCCTTGCCTGCAAAAGTTTGCCATCAGCTGGCAGAGGTGGACACCGGTGATTCCAATACGGAGGAATCATGCGGAGAGGGAGAGCCTCTGGGAACATGGGGGAGGTCTTCCAACCCAGTCTTGGTGGGAAAAGGGAAAGTTTTTTCGGAGGAAATGTCCGAGCTGAGTTCTGAAGGCAGGGTAGAGGTTAGAAACTTTTTAAGTGGATCCCCTAGCACAGCATGCTCAGTTAGCTAAGGACAGCCAGTGTGCTGAAAACCTGGCTAAAGGTTCCAAGCCCGAATTAGTCAGTATTTTCACTGGCTACTGTTTCCCATGGGTCCGTACATCATGCCTCATATGGAAATAGTTAATAACGGGCATATGACTGCTTTCAAATTTCTACACATAGCAGTATGTTGTGTATTACCTCTAAGCCAGCAATCTGAGAAATAGGGCTGTGTGTGTGTGTGTGTGTGTGTGTGTGTGTGTGTGTGTTGAAAGGGAGGCCAGCCTTTCTCCACTCTCAGGGCTCTCTCCCCATGAGACATGAAGATCTCTACCACCCAAACTCTGGGGGATATAGGAGAAAGCTACATTCCCAAGGCACAGCATTCACAGGATGGCTTACCCAGCCCCTCTCGGGTCCTTTACTTCCTTCAACCCAGCACTCTTGCTGCACCAAACACCGGGCACTGTCATCAGGAGCGGCAGGGTGGGCAGGTAAATAATGAGAACCCAGATGCCAAACCCGAAGCAAGTTCTGCCTTAACCTGCCCATAACCCACAGGTTATACTCTCCCTTGCCTCCTATCTCAAGGGCTTTCTAACCTGTCACTCTTCACTCCTCCAACCTGCACTAAGCACTTTCACTCTCCCTGCAGGACAGAGAGTTGTGAACAGTCTTGTGTATTGTGGCCAGTTACAATCAACCAAATAAATTCAAGCTTTAATTTTTCTTTTCCTTCAGTCTACAAATGGAAGTGCTCCATGATGTGGCTCTTTCTCTGTGCGTATAGTTGACAGAGACACATTGTGGGGGGGGGGGGGGGGAGTGTTTATTTTTATTTATTTATTTATTTATTTATTTATTTATTTATTTATTTATAAGTTTTATTAAAGTTCACCTATTACCCACAGGCCTCGGGCTCCCTATAGAGAAACAAATATCACAATTGAAGCAGCTGGTTTCCAAGGTGCCAAATTAAAATAGATGAAGAGGTAAGGGGGGGGGGGAATAAAAACATTAGCTAAGACTTCTTTGCTCCCAAGTGCATGGAGTCTTCTATTATATTGCACACATGAAATTGACTCCCAATGTAATTAGACCAGGGCTACTAGGCAAACAAAAAAAAAAAATCTTCAAATTATTCAGACCCCCAGAGCTATTCTTTTGCAATCACTCAAGTAACTGAAAAGAGAGCCAACTTTTTAATATAAATTTGTTATTAGAATCTACACTGTCCAAGAAATTCCCAACACCCCACCTGCTCAAAAATACAGAGTCATGAACTGGTATCAGAACCAAATGCAAGAATCCTGCTTCCCACCCAGTGCCATAATCTTTTCTTCTACAGGACAACCCTACTGGAAACTGGACCTCATTTCAACAGTCCTTAAGGGTCACTGACCCTGTTAGAAGGAGCTGGAGAGTTCCTCAGGTCTGCAGAAGACAACACGCTCCCTTTAGAATAAATTATCTTGACAGCATTATGCACAGGCATGCCCACATGGACAGATATTAACTCTCTCTTTGCAGCCTTGTGTTTGGAATAGCCATAGTATTCTCCATCTCACCCCCCAAAGATCCAGGAATGGCTCTATTGTCTTCCAGGTTGAAATGAGCCATGGAGGTACCAAGAGCACCTTT
This sequence comes from Acinonyx jubatus, assembly GCF_027475565.1. Lineage (NCBI taxonomy): Eukaryota > Metazoa > Chordata > Mammalia > Carnivora > Felidae > Acinonyx > Acinonyx jubatus. The sequence goes on from NC_069386.1 coordinate 9,029,816, forward strand.
CACTGAACTCAGAGGAGAAAGAAATAATGACTTTTCAAAAGAGGTGCTTACTGGATTTCAGCAATGCTGCCAGAACTTCGGTGGCGGCCCTGGGGAAAGAGAAAGAAAAGTGGAAAAGTCAATGTTCAATGGTCTTTTTGTCAGCCCATGGATCCCAAAGCCAGCAGGCTCATTGCTGCCACCTAACAGCCCCATTATTAACCAGGGAGCAGGCATTCTATTGATTGCAGCACTGACCATCAAAGAGGCATAAATGCAGAAATTGCTTCAAGCAAAGTGTCTGTCTTGAAAATGGGTCTCAGGAGTCCCCATTGCTGCTGGAAATATCTCCCCCCTCCCCTGTCTTGCCTCCCACCTTCCACCACCTTCCTTACACTATGCTCCCCATATATCTGTTGCTCATCCCCACCAGAGCTCCAGCCAGTCTCTTGGTTTATACTTGGGAAAACCAGCAACTCTGGAGGATGGGTTGGGAAAGGGCAGGATGTGGAGGCTGAGTGAGTACACCAATGCAGCCAAAACTTCTTGAGCCTGGGTTGGGCTGGTGTGAAAGGAAATCAGTGCTGGAGGGAGTGGGGGAAGTAGAGTAGCCACGTTAAGTTCATCAAAGGGGATTAGCAGAGAAGGAAGCAGGAAAAGAAAGAATGAGGGTGTTCCAAGCAAAGGACCGAGCCCCATTCTAGATCACAGGCCAGGTCTATAAGGTGACCCTGCATTTCTGATTTGCATGGCACTTTTGTTTTGGGGAGTTCACTGAGGAGGTAATGATCTATTAGATGATAGTTTTATGAGGGACATACTAGAGGTGGGGAGGAGGATTTGAGGTGACCAGGGCTCCAGCCAGAAGTGTAGCATGGACAGAGAATGAAGAAAGATGGGTTGAACGGAAGCTTGGAGCCTTGCTCCTCAAAGCATGGGGCTCCCATTAGCAGCTTTGCATTCCCTGGGAGCCAAACAGAAATGTAGACTTTCAAACCCCATCCCTGGCCTGCTGCATCAGAACTTTCATTCCAACAGAGAATTCATAGGCATATGAGTGTTGGAAAATAACTGGTTTAGAGGATAGGTCAGTATGGTTTGGTTACTCTTTGATGTTGAGAAGAAAGTTCAAGGTGACTCCCAGATCCAAACGCTCTAGAAAATATCGAATAGTGTGATAACATAGCAAATAATTATGAATCCAAATAGTGACATTTCATGGCAGGAAATACATGCTAAAGTGTCATATTAGTCAAAGAGGTGAGGCTGATTCCTGAGTAACAAGAAAAGATTTCTTTTCAGCTCCTAACTGGGGGATGAACATGTAGTGCAGCGTAAGACACCTTTAGGGCAACGATGAACATAAGGTTTCAGACCACTATAGCCCACTATTCTAAAGAGACCTGATTCGAGTGCACAGGTCATAAGCCATTTGATTGATTTTGATTGATTTTGGATCAAAGGGGTATGGTGTCAAGGTCAGAAACATGAGGTGAAGCTTGTAAACAAAGAATTCACAGGATTTGATGACAGGCTTGTTGTGAAGGGCAAAGTAAAGGCAAAAGTTGGTCATGGCCTGAAGTGTTCAGTTGGGGTAAATGGGAGAACAAAAAAACCATTACAACAAAAGAGGGAAACTGAGGTGTTTACAGAAGGTAATCATTTCTATTTGGGAAATGCTGAGCTCAGGATGAGGGGCACACAGCTACATGGAACTTTTGAGAATGATGCTAGAAGCATAGATACAGAATTCTAGAGAGATCTGGAGTTGGAGATACATATTCAGGAGTAACTATGGTAACAATGATCATTGGAGCCACAGGAACAGGTAATCTGTGAAGAAATGCAATCAAGAACAGAGTACAGGGTTGGCCCCCAAAGCATCTACACTAAAGGACTCAGAGAATGTGCAATCCAGGAAGCAGGAAGAGAGAGGATGAGGGGCTCTGTTTTGAAACAAAAAGTTCTCTAGATTTTCTAGGAACAGTTTTTTTTCAAACTGCAAGTTGTGACCCAATAGTTGATTGTAAAATCAATTTCATAGGTTTTGACTAACTTTGTGGATGAAATTGAATCAACTGTAATAGAATAGATTATATCAATGTCGTTTCATGTAGCAAAGGTCCACTGTGATCTGAGAAACTTTTATTTCAATGCACATATACGCATGTGTGCATACGGGGAATCTGATGTAAATGTTTTCCTTTAAAAATAAAAAGCTTATAAAGATGTTGTTTAATGGATAGGGCCCATAAAAGATCTGAACAAGAACAAATGTCTGGAATCAACTAATGAACTAGTGAGCAAACACAAAGTATTTGATCTCCCAGATGGTGCTGAGATCCAGGCACCAAGCCACTCATGTGAATGTCACCCAGAGGCTCTGTATTTCGGGGTCTGTTTTGACAGTACATATCTGGAATTCGGTCCACTCTCTGAGCATAGCTCTCTGCTTCTCTCCTGCTCTCCCAGTGTAACTAAGAATGTAAAACCCATCAGAAATGAGGTAACCACTTTGTCAACCAATGGCTATAAATACAAATAAAGCAAAACTTTAAGCAGCTAAAGTCTAAGTAAGTAAGAAAATACTCACTTCCCCTCCAAGAAACCAAATCCACTTCATTGAGACAGTGAACAGGGGCCCCAAAATCAGTGCCTTTGGGGTGCTGAACTGTTCCCCGCTCCACATGGACATCCAGCACCCATGTTGCTGGTAGTTTCACTGATTCCACAGAAGAGGACTTTTTGAGAGGGCTTATTTTCTCAGAGTTTAAACCCATACCACCATCCCACATTATGTGCGCCCCCCAGCTGGATGTCCAAGTGGGAGTGAAAGTAGAAATGCCAAAATGTCCTCCTCCATCAACTTTCCCTGACTGTACATCACTGAATGGGTCATTTAATAGATTCTTACAAAATACCCTGCTCCAAGAAAACTACAACAATACCCAAAGGCAAAGTAGAACAGCCTCTATCCTATCCATTGTCCCAATGGGGTGGGCTAACTCAGTCAAGATGCTAGAGGTCAGAGGTCACTTCTACGCTCCTCCTCAGAGAAAGCCAAACTTAAACCACTGGCAAATTTCTAAATATTCTTTTGTCATGAATTTAGCAAAAAGCCACAGACTTAGAAGAATTCCATTTACTTCTTCAAGTAGAAACAAACTTTAAGAGGCTTTATAATAGTCTTAAGTCATTTGTCTCCACTCTTTGGGGGGCCCGTATAAATGCCAAGCCCTGTGCTAAGTGTCCTATGGACATGATTACACATCAGTTAATCTTCACAGGAATACCAGAGGGTGAAATCATCAGTTCTGTCTTACAATGGCAACAGTGAATCTCACAATGAGCAAAGTTCCAAGTTCCAAGTTCCCGCAGCTAGCAAGAGGCAGTGTTGACACAAAAGTCTACATCTGCCTGACTCTAGAGCTAGTGCTCTAGAGATCTAGTGATCTCTCCACCTTCAACATAGTTCTAGAAAGATTATAAGATAGCTCTCAGTTCAATTTCTTCATCATTTCAATAAGGGCTGTGCAGTTCAAGAGGTCAGGTAGGTGACTGGTACGAGGTCATATCATAGGATTAATGTGTCACTGGGCCAATGAAACAAACAACTTGTTGCACTTGACTCCAGCGCTTGCCTACAGGAAGCAGTTAAGTTGAAGCATGAGTGGATGATGATATTTAGAGGTAGTCATGGTGACAAGGAAGGAGAACTCTATTGGTAGCAAAGCCACAGAGGTCCGTGAATGCCAGAGCTGAGCTGATGAATTAGGAGCTACAGAGCTTGGGTTAGAAGCCTGGAGGTGCCACTTTTGTGGTCGTGGGTTGTCATCCTGGGCTTACTTGACTGCTCCAAATCTTGGTTTCTTCATCTGTAAAGTGGGTATAATAAGATGTAACTGATGGGAAGGTATGAAGAGTGAGGTGAAGCAAAGATTCAATTAAGGGAAATTAAATTAAATTAAAATCTACCACACTTCCTGAAACACAACATGAACCTGAATGGCATCACTGGCAGAACTAAGTGAGGAAGTGAAGGTTCATGTCTGCACATGTGTTTGCAGATGGTGAGCCCGCAGGCTGTCATTTGCCAGTCAGGAGAGGCCCCTGGAGAAAAATGAGTCCCTATTCCCCAGTACATGGAGAAACAGAATGACCAAATTATCTCTTGGAAGTAAAACAGTCTATAACTCAGGGGTGCCTGGGTGGCTCGGTCGGTTAAGCATCCGACTTTTGGTTTTGGCTCAGGTCATGATCTCGGCAATTCCTGAGTTCAAGCCCCGCATCCGCTCCACACTGGCAGTGCAGACCCTGCTTGGGATTCTCTCTATCTGCCCCTCCCCTGGCTCGTGATCTGTCTCAAAACAAATAAAAATTTTAAAAAAATATCCTGTAACTCAGATGGCCTAGATATAGAAATTGCCACCTAGATTTTTTATCTATATTTTTGTGTAATAAGTTACCACAAACTGAGCAGCTTCAAACAGCACTCATTATCTTACCATTTCCATGGGGCAGGAACCCATGGCTTAGCTAAATTCCCTGTTATGGTTTTACAAGACTGTCAGGTGTCAGCTAGGCATCAGCCAGGGCTGAGTCTCCATCTAAAGGCTCCACTGGGGAAGGGTCTGCTTCCCCTCTCAAACAGGCTGTTGGCAACATCATTTTGCTGAGGACCGTGGCATCTTGCTGTCTGTTGGCTAAAAGACCAGTCTCAGCTTCCTAGCAGCCACCCGCTATTCATTGCAAAGTGGGTTTCCCCAACGTGACTACTTTCTTCACGAAAAGGGAGAGTTTCCACGTGAATATGTAAATAAGATAGAGTCTGATAAAACACAACATAATCACAGGACAAACATGCTATATTTTTGTCGTATTCTATTAGTTAGAAGCAAGTCCCAACTCTTCCCCACACTCAAGGGGAGTGGAATACACAAAAGTATAAATACCAGGAGATGGGGATCACGGGGTGGAGGGTATCTTCAGTTCTACATACTACACAGAGCTTCTTGTAATCTTTAGCATTCAGATACCACGATCCTAATAATCTCCTCACCAGGACATGACCCTCTCTTGTCCTCTCCTTTCCAGAGAACGGAACACTACCTTCTCAGAAACCGAGCATGCAGCCTCCTCCCCAGCTTGCCTTTACCAGGCACACACTCAAACACCCCCATTTCAAGGTCTAGAGTGCTCTTAAGTTGTCCATTCTTTTCGATCTCTGATGTTTCCACCCTAGTCCAAGCATATGGGGGTCTGGGACATCACTGAGAAATGTAATTTCTGGAGTTTCTAGAGTTATTAGCTCTTGGTTGAAATTTACAGTTTAATTTCCTGCATAATAAATGCAAATGAGCTGCATGATCATTTTAGATATATTAGAAAATACAGTTAAGCATAAAGAAGTAGAAATCATGAAAATCACCCAAATATCTCTCCCTTAACTACTGCCATAACTCCAGAACAAATCTCTCCATAACCTCTCAAGCTACAACTAGAGTGATCTTCTCAAGAACACCTGGTTAGGGCACCCTCACATTGCCACCCCACACCCAGTCTTGCTCTTAGATAACAACCTAAATCTGAAACATGGTCCAGGAAGCTCTACCAAATCTGCCTGCCACCACCCCTCCACCCAGCCTTGTCTCACATCACCCTCTCTTATGGTCCATAAAGCCAATATTCCCTCTGCCAATCCTTGGAACATGTTCCCATCACTTGTCCTTTGTCCTTGCTAACGCCACAGCCTGAAATGCTCTGGGCCTTCCCTCCTCCTTCACATGTAGTTACTACCTCATCCTTCCAATCCTAGTTTAGTTTTCACCTCCTCAGGGAAGACTTCCTTGATGGCTAATCTAGGTCCATGTCCTTTATGGGTGTGTTTATCCTTTCCCCCCATTTTCTCATTGCACAATTTGATTCTTAATTATTCACTCAGTGATGTGATTATTTTATTAATCTCTGTCTCCTCCCTGCAGTCTGCAAACTCCAGAAAACAAGAAACCTTCATTTTGCATTATTCTTCCCCCCACCATTTAATAGTATTTGAATACAGAGCACCATCAAATATTTGTTGAGCCTTTTCCAAAAATTGGGCTCTGCTCTAGGAGCTTCATATACACTATTCATTCATCCAGAGATATTTATTCAGCACCAACTATGTGCTGGGATAAACTGATAAACCAAAGATTTTTGTGTTCAAAAGGGTTGAGGTAGCATGACAAAAAAAAAAATAGCTAGTATACAATATTTTTGAGTAATACATTAAATTCGTATTCTAAAATGCGATAAATGCTAAGGGAAAAACAGAAAAAAGTAAAAACAGGGTAAAGAGATCAGAAGTGCTGGGATGGGTTAAGATTTAAGAGACTGTCTGGAGTAGGCCTCACGGAGGAGGCAATAGCTGAGACGTGAAAAGAAAGGAAGTTGCCGTATAAATATCAGAAGGCAGCACGTGCAGACACCCTGAATGACAACAGGCTGATTTGTTCAAGGACAAGCAAGTTGGACAGGGCTGCTGGAGCCAAAGAGGGTGAGAGAGGAGAGCTGGAGCTGACGGGAGGAACAGGGACCGTTCACACAGGGCCTGGAAAGCACTGTAAAAGCTTTCACTTCCCTCCAAGCGAAGCATTCCCTACAGGATTTTGAGCAAATGATGTAACATATTTTAAGGTTTCTCTGGCTACTCTACTTTTTTAAATGAAAATGAAAAAGGACTCTAGGGAAGCAAGAGTAGAAACCGGAGACAGACCAGAATAGAAACCAGTAGAAAGCTACAAGGAGCTTGCTCTACAAGGAGCAAACCAAACGCAGAAACAAACAAAAAGGATTACATGCCATGGCCAGAGTGGGATTTATCCCAAGAATGCAGGATTGGTTTAACATCTGAAAGTCAACCAATGTAATAATCCACCATAGGAACAGAATAAAGGATAAAATCCACATTACTGTCTCAACAGACACGGAAAAAGCATTTGATAAAATCCATCACACTTTCATGATAAAAACATTCACCACATTAGGGATATGAGAGAACTTTCTCTACCTGATAAAGGGATCTACCTGAAACTCACAGCTAACATGATACACAGACAAAAAAAAGAATGAATACTTTTCCCCTGTGATCAGAAACAAGATAACGATGGCCATCGTCACCCACCACCTCTGTCCAACACTGTACAGGAGGTCCTAGATGCAGCATTTAGGAATGAATGAATGAATGAATGAATGGCATACAGACTAGAAAAGAGGAACTAAAACTATCTCCATTTACAGATGGCTCGGTTTTGTATAGATAAAGTCTGAAAGAATCCACCAAAAGACTATCAGAACAAGTTCTGCAATGTGACCACAAGAAAATATCACTATACAAAAGTCAATTGTATTTTGTATAATACACTAACAATGAGTAGTTCAGAAATGAAAATTTTAAAAAAGCAACCTCACGTATCATGGCAGCCAAAAGAATACAATTCTCAGTAATAAAATTACAGAAGAGACCCAGGCTTTTACACTGAAAAAAAAAAATAGAAAACATGGTTGAAAATAAAGTTTTTAACATTTAAATAAATAGAAATTCTCTAAATTTCACCTGCTACCTAACTACTATTATGGACCTAAAACCAGTGCAAGCATGTACACTCCAGGCCTCCTTCTTCAGGGCACAGCCAGAGTGATCTCAAGAGGAACACGGATATGTTTTGAATTTAGAGCTAACAGGATTTCTTGACAGCTTCCTATGAGACGTAACAGTAGCTCAGTTATTTCTCACAACAATCCCCATTTTAAAGATGAAGGAACTAATCAAGGTACATTAACCTGTCTGAAGTAGCATTAGAAGGCAACAGGGCTGGGATTTGGCCTTGAGTTGGTCTGACCCAACATCTGAGCACTTAATGCCCCTGGGCCCTTAACCCCAACACTGGGCCCATAGAGCTTTCAGAAAGAAGGAAGAAAATGGTCAGAAAGAAAGAAGGAAGTGGTCCTAAGAATTTGCCCCTAAAGCCTCTCTAGAGCTGGCTGGGGGATGTGGGGGTATAACAGCAGAAACAGAAAGTGGTGGTGGTTGTGGGGGGGTGGGTAGGAATTAGCTAAATAACAGGCGGATAAAGCAAGAGGACTTTTACAAGGGATAGAACATGTTGCCTGCAGAGCACAGGCACCCAGAACGCCATCTGGTACAGTCCCGGCCTCCTGCCTGGCTTGAAAGCGAGTAGCAAGATGGATAAAAGTACACACACACACACACACACACACACACACACACACACACACGTGCACACGTGAGAAGCTGAGTTACCAAGGAAAATGGATGGAAAATGGATCTTGCTAATCAGCATTTTCTTTTTTTTTTAATGTTTATTTATTTTGAGAGAGAGAGAGAGCAGGGGAGGGGCAGAGAGAGAGGGAAAGAGAGAATCCCAAGCAGGCTCCACACTGTGAGCGTGGAGCCAGATGTGACGCTCGAACCCAGAACCCATGAACTGTGAGATCATGAACTGAGCCAAAGTCAGATGTTTAACTGACTGAGGTGCCCCTGATCACCATTTTCAAGGGAGAGAGGAGAAAATAAAAATGGAAACCAAGATGGCTCTAGCATCATGAAAGAAAAGAAAAACCCTGAACACATAGTGTAAAGGTTGAACTGATCCTGTGCCCAGCATGGAAACTGTCCCTCTTTCTCTGGAGGGTGGGGGTGGGGGAGAGGAAGAAAAAACAAACCCCACCTCCCAGCTCTGTCCAGATGCTGCCAAAGACAGTTTGTGGGAGCCATCATTCATCATGGGAAATTTTTATAGGAGAAATTGAAACACAGACCTCAGACTGGTGTGGTTAGTAATACTCAGCAGGAAGTGTGATGGAGGGGTGGCTACTGCCTGAGCCAGGGAACCAGGAGCTCAGCTCTGCAGCCAAGGCTGGGACATCCCCACCCACCTGGTCTGTCAGAGGAGCAACTCCGCAAAGCAGAAATGGTTTGGAAGGACTTCTAAATTCAGGGGCAGCAGGATCAAGGACTTGGACACAAGCCTTTGAGACTCCCCAAGGCCAGGACAAGGAAGAGTAATGTCTGAGGAGGGGAAGAAGAAGGGTGGGGATTCCAATAAACTCTCACATACAGGGGACTCTTTCTCTACAGAGGGGTGTAACTCTCAAGTTGGTACTTAAAGCAAATATTACCTTTGGGCTTTCTTAAATTATTCATAAAGTAAAATATACACAGATATGTGACTCTAAGCCTATTCTGTAATGTGTATGTGTGTGTGTATATATATATATATATATATATATATATGTAAATGTATAATGAGTACAGTATATAATCATACACATATATGCAAAATAAAATGTTACAGAATGTTTGTTATATTGCTGTAGTAGATCAGTTGCTATATCACACATTTAGTCAAATTCCTGTGATTCAACCCATCTAGAAATATCTGGACGCAAAAAGGAAAGACCAGATCCCTATCTCATTGCATAGCATAGAGCAGGTACCCAATAGATATTTCCTGACCTCATGAATAAATAAAAACGTATCTGATTTTGGAGATCTGGTTTTGGATGGCTCAGTTGGTTAAGTGTCAGACTTCAGCTCAGGTCATGATCTCACAGAGAGAGCCTTTTCTCTCTGTCTCCCCCTACCCCACTTGCATTCTCTCTCTCTCAAAATAAACAAATAGGCTTAAAAAAATGTGTCTGATTTTTGCTCTGGCTAAAGGCCAGAGCAAAGACAAGCCTGACATTCTGGCCTGTTTGGTTGAGGGATAACAGAGGGACCCCCAAGCTTGGTGCCAAGACTTAGCACCCCCAGCACCAATACAACCAGCACTTTGAAAGGTGGTCATTCACAAAAAAGGCAAATATTGTATGATTCTTTCCACTTATATGAGCTAACTATTATGGGCAAATTCATAACCAGACTCAAGGCAATCTGGGGCCGGTGGGGAGGAGAATGAGAGCTATTCCTTAATGGTTACAGAGTTTTATTTGGGGTACCAAAAAAGTTTTAAAAATTGATAGTGGTAATGGTTGCACAACATCAGGAATATAATTAAGGCCACTCAATCATACACTGTAAAATGGTTAAAATGGTAAATTATATGTGGTGTGCATTTTACTACAAAAAAAGTTGTCATTGGATCTGATGAGTCCTCTCTTCAAAAAAACCAACTTAGGTCTTTTAGGAAAGAAGGGGTAAGAGGGCAATGGCCTGCAAAGTGCTCCCTCTCTTGACAGGACATGGGAATAGCACCAGAAAAGTTCACCAGTCACCCAGCCAGTGATTCTCCAGCTGGAGTGAGATCAGAACCCTCTTGAAGGGCTCGTGAAAACAGGGTGGTGGGCCTGCCCCCAGAATTTCTGCCTTAGGAGGTCCCGGTTGGCAGCCTCAGAAATTGCACTTGTAACAATTTCTCAGGTGCCACTGATGCTGGTGGTCTCCAGATCACACTTGTAAACCACAGACCCAAGTAGCGGGTGCTCAGTAGACTTGGTGGAGAGGAGTCCTCCTGGGACATGATTCTTTCCTGCAAAATTCTCAAGACCCTCAGTGATGTCTCCTAGTGGTGCCATGATTGCTGGACCTCAAGGCAAAGACTCCATAAACATCCCTCTCTCTGAACTAAAATTACAGACTATCACCTGAAAAGAGATCCATGAGTTTTCAGAGACTCTTTCCAAACTAGAGTCTGAGGTTCCAGACAACAGAAGCCATTATTCATTTTTGTCTGTCTCCAAGCCTTACCATGACTTGGCACTCATTTCTCAACTGACAGGATTAATGCCTGGGATTCCCAACATCCTTGGAGTATTGAATCTCTTCTAGAAATCAGGGGCTTCACTAAAATTCAGATGATAGGGGCAATCCCACTTCTTTAAATGTTTATTTATTTCTTTTGAGAGAGAAAGAGAGAGAGAGAGAGAGGGAGAGGGGGAGAGTCGGTTAAAGGGGGAAAAAGAGAATCCCAAGCAGGCTTCGTGCTGTTAGCGCAAGCCCGATATGAGGCTTGATCCCACAAACCATGAGATCATGACCTGAGAGTCAGACATGTAACCAACTAAGCCACCTAAGTGCCCCAACCCCACTTCTTTAAAGGACTGGCTTTATTGTCAACAAATCCAACATTACTTATAATCTTCCAGAGAACTCAAGACACATAGTGCTACTTGAAATTCCCCTCCACACATCATGGTCTGGCATTTTGCCACAGGTTTAGACAAGCAATGGGAGGATTCTCATTCTCTAAAAAGCTTTCCCTCCCTTTGCCTTTTCCCATCTAGCAAACTCCTCCCTACCTCCCAACAATCCAGCTCAAGTTCCAGCCCTTATTACCTCAGTTCCAACTTCTGGAAAGTTCTTCCTCTGAGTTTCCATCACAGTTTCTACTTTCTCTTACCACAGCATTTTTACAGTAACACAGACATGATCTACTTGTATATTTAACTCCATATTTGGCTAGAAGTTCTCTGAAGACAGAAACTGTATTATGATCTTTGAAGTCTGAGCACCTGCTCCATAGTAGTTTTTTAAATATGTTTTTTAATGTTTATTTATTTTTGAGAGAGTGGGAGAGGAGGAGAGAGGGAGAGAATCCCAAGCAGGCTCCAAACTTTCAGTGCAGAGCCCAAAATAGGGTTTAAACTCACGAACTGTGAGATCATGACCTGAGCCAAAATCAAGAGTCAGACACTTAAGTGACTGAGACACCCAGGCGCCCCCATAGTAATTTTTAAATACAGGCTTGGTGTCGGAATAAATTAATAAGTGAATAGGTGGCAAAAGTCTTCTGCTAAACTTAAATGTACCTTAATCTTAACCCCACATTACCTCTAGAAACCACATAAAATAAGGGTCACAAAGAAGAACTTTTTTTTTTTTAAGACTATCAGGAGTGAGTTGGAATATGGGAGGAGGGCAAGGGGGCAAGGAAGGCACTGACTGGGTAAGGGGGAATGACAATGGGCAGGCTGCTCAGCTCTGCTGAGAAGGGGGTGTGGCATCATGATTCTTTAAGGTAAGTCAACAAGCTTGTAGTAAAGCCAGAGCTGGTAGCAGCCAGAGCTACTGGTGGAGTCCACCTGCTTTGTTTCAGACTCTCTCTAGAGAGCTTGGATATTTTCCCAGACCCCTCACCCACTGTAAGCCTCATCCTTCAATCTTCAGAAGTACCATGAAGAATTTGATGGCTTTGCCTAGATTGCAAGGTGAAGGAATTTTTTCCTGTGTTTACAGTTCTGTTTCTATTCCATTTGGAATTCCTGAATTATTCATAACCACTGTACCATAAACAAGTCTTTGCCTATGGGATGTATGGGTGGATAGACAGATGGATGGATGGATGCAAAGGTGGCACAAGAGATACGAGCTTCTCGTTCAAAGTAAAACTCTTAATGAGTTCACTTCCCTCCCTCCCAAAACCCCATTAATTTCATTGTGGAAATGCAAAACAAATAATTTCATAACAGTGGAGGTAATGGGAGGGGGAAGTCATAAGCCAACCAAAGATTCTAACAAATTTTGGGAGACAAATAGAAAGTCTACTGACAAATGAAGCAAAGGGAAGGAAGCCACAGCCCAGAAATAGCTGTAATGGGACAGCAGATGGGGCTGAAGGGGTCTTTCAATGTAGGGGGCAATCTCTCAATCAGAAACCCAGAAAGGCTGTGGGTCAAAATTCTACCCAACCCCCCACTCTCATCTGAAAAACAGTTTCTTATTCTTGAGTAATATACAAAAACCTCACAAAGGAAAACAATATTCAGATTGCTAGTTCTGGAATCAATATCTTAAGAAACTCTTCTGAAAATATTTTCAACCCTAAATTATTACTTAAAAGACAAGTTTTGTATATATCTCAGGTAAGATGGTACACTGTGACTTTCAAGTACAAGAAAAACATTTTTTTTCATTATGTGCAGCTCTCAGAATCTTGAGAATGTGTTGTGCCTAGATTGGCAAACACAGATCTACATCATGAAATATTTTGATTCTCATAGCCATGGATGAACTTCCCACTTTTTTTTATTTCCCTCAGCCTCTCAGAGCCTTTTGAGGTGATTATTAAATAGTAATTTATGCCCTTGCCCTCAGACCCTTATGTAATCTTTATCCTCTCCAGGGAAAGGATGAACCCTGGTAACTCTCACAACACCTAGCACCCAGGCTTTGCATGTGGTAGGTCTCCATGGATGCTATCCAAATGAAAGCTTCCCACAGCTTCCAGATGGTAGGGAATAAGGACATTGAACTTTTGCTATTTTAAGGATAATAAAATGTTACCCCCAACATAAAAAGTTCTTCTGAAAGTGGATTGTCAGTCACTGGAATCCACTGAGTGTTCACAATGTGGCAGGCTCCATGCCAAGTCCTTACTTACTTGTTTCAAATTTTTTACAACAGATCTGAGGTTGTCCCATCTTATTATGAAGAAACTACAATTGGGGAGATTAACAAAACCTTCTCAGAGCAGATACTTAAACCCAGGTCTTCTAATTCCAAGTATAGTGCTGGTTCTACAGCACAATGTCTTTCTTCTAAGAAACTGATTGAGAAAGAAAAGCAGAGAAAAGGAAGAGGTGAGGAAACAGGGCCACATGAAAGTGCCCCTACCCCCATGTCCAACACAGAGTTTAGTCTGTTGAACTTTTGTAATGGAGTTAAATTGATGGTCTCAAATTGGCCTTCTTTGTCTTCAGTCACCTCTCCCTACATGTGTCCAGGACTATCTGTTCTTGCATTACAAATACCCTTAGACGAGAAGGAGCTTCCAACTCTCTTGGACCCATGCAACATACTAAAGTAGCTGATAAGACAGATTCAAAGTTCTAAAGCTCCACATAAATGCATTTCAGCAAAAAAAGGATGCCGCAAATTCCTAAGGTGGCCTGAGAGTTGGACATATTCCACATTTGCATATAAGAATTTTGATATTCTCTAACAATCTGTAACACTGCTCCTCTCCATTGCTTTTCTACCCCTCCCTCCAGCCATGATGTTTCTTTGGTGGTACCTGATGTACATCATGGGTTTGAGATGAAGACTAGCTGCCATCACCTGATCCCTGGACAAAGCTTTCCCAGTGAAGATGGACACAATACATTTTCTGCATACTGTGAAAAAAAAAAGGGTCTGCCAACCCACTGAGTCACAATGTTGTGTGACAGCATCATCTTTGTGGACTGAAAGATTTCTAAAAGTCATTTTCTATTTAAGGCAGCTCCTATTCTGTGGTCAAGCAACTCAAATGTGGGCAGTAGGAAACTATGTGTGCTTGTTAGTTATATCAAGATTAGAAGACCAGAATGATGATAGGCACATGATGTCTTTAATCAACACCCTGCCCAAGATAGCCTTCCTGACTATGAGAGCACCCTCTACTTAAGGGTGACGTTTTGTGGTGACCCTTCTCTATGGAGAAGAGAGGAAAAGATTTGGAAAATATAATATCCTACACAGAATTCTCCATATCTTTGCTAGGTCTTGGTTGACCCATTGACAAATCTACAGTAGTTCTAGGACACCTGTAGACTGGACTATTCCTATGTATTATCAAAATTGTGTTAGCCAAGTAGAGTGTGATGTTAATAATAGATATGCATTTTACCACATATAAGTATTCACACAGGCTAAATAATGCAAAACATACCTAATATGCTTTTTTTTATCAGTATATTAGCAGCTATGTAATTATATTTTTTACACCATTATTATATGCCGTGCACTTAAAATACATGAAAGTGCATTATAAGTGGATGGGAGTTTGAATAAGAAGGCTACACTTTTTTCCAATTTAATGAATTCCTGATTCTTTGCAGCAAAACCATGATGAAAATTAATGAAAATCCCAGTGGCTATTATTCTAGCAGAAGAATATGATGGAAGTAAGATATGCTATAAAATTACCACCTTTAAACAATGAACCATAGGGGGTATCTCCCCCTCCAGGGTCTGCAGTTTGAGTAATTGGTAAGTCACCCTTGTCTAGAAAGACACCATAGATGACTTATATGAGGCACAAAGGATTGAGTGGACTTGGTAAAGATATTTTTTCTTATAATTTTTTGAAATTGAGAGAAGTTTCATTTTAAAAAAATTTGTCTCTGATCCATCAAGTTAAGAACTCCAGCTCTTTTGCTTTTCCTCTACTTCTCTGTGCTGTGACCTAAAATAAATCCAAGCCAAATGAGGCCTTAAAAATGAAGAAATGAAAAATTAAATTGTGAGACAGACCTTCCAAAGTACTGCATCTGTCCTTCAAACAACTGGGCCAACAAATGGAAATAGTGTAAAACAATGAACAGCATTCATCTGGGACCTAGATTTACAGAATAATCTAATCTTTCCGTTGGAAATCAATCCAGGCCCCAAGGGAAGGTCATCCTTGTCTACAATAAACACAACCATTATCTTGGCTTTTGCAAACCAGGCAGTTGTGTCAACCCCCAGGCATATAAGAATCATCCATGTTTATTTTAACAACCCCAACTGATAGGACTAAATGGGTTTAAAGATTAAATGCCTTTCTAGGGTGGGTTTCCTACATTTGCAGAGAGTTTTTTGCTAAATAAAATTAGGTTCAAAAAAACATAAATCATGAGAACTAATTTTCCTCGTAAACAACAGGAAAATGTTTAAGCCTTTTCTAGGGAGGCCAGAATCTTTTATGTTGCCAGAAGCCTGCCTATAAATTCATTAGTCAGATTTACTCTATTGGAGCCGTGTAGCTTAGAGAAAAGTTCATCTAAGATGGAATAAGTCAGCTGCTGAGGAATGTCACAATTTCCATAACAGTACAATGTCACGCATGAAAGAACAAAGTGCTTGGGTCCCTAAAGAATGGGAAGTTAGCACTTTTGATAAAGCAGGAATCAGATGATGACCGTCCAGCACATGGTCATTCATTAGTGCCCTCTGCCATCATGTCCTTTGGGTACCATCAGCCAACTACATTCTGCTGTGGTCAAATATCATGAGAGTCTCAAGAAGTGCAATCTTCTTTTGGGACAACAGACAGAACGAGAGGGAACCTATAATGTTACAATCAGCAGGTCCAAAAGGCTATTGTGCTGAATACAAATCCCAGCAAATATCCTGTGTTCAAATAAGCATGCAAGCCACTTCGCACAACATCCTTCCATACTGAGATAGTTGAACAAATTATGATACATCTGCATGATATACCTATGCAACTCTTACAAGGAATGGATAGGCCTATGTATTTTTGCTGAGTGATAATAAACAACCTGAATAACAGTAAGTAACATGTCAATACTAAAAAGTAAAAAGTGCGGGTGTCTGGGTGGCTCAGTCGGTTAAGCATCCAACTTCGGCTCAGGTCATGATTTCACGGTTCATGGGTTTGAGCCCCGCATCAGGTTCTGTGCTGACAGCTTGGAGCCTGGAGGCTGCTTCAGATTCTGTGTCTCCCTTTCTCTCTGTCCCTCTCCCATTCACACTCTGCCTCCCTCTCCCTCTCTCTCTCTCTCTCTCTCCCTCTCAAAAATAAACATTTTTTTAATTTAAATAAAAAGTAAACAAGAAAGCATGCATGTGCAATGAATGATATATGCACATATGTACATATGAACATATAGGGACATTTGGCAAGCATTAAAAAGAATAGGAACTTATGCCACAAATTGTATTTAGCAGCAATCTCCAGGGAATGGAATTGGTATAGAAAAAGGAGCATTTGTAATTTTTCTAAACACTGCATTATAGGGACGCCTGGGTGGCTCAGTCGGTTGAGTGTCCAACTTAGGCTCAGATCATGATTTCACAGTTCTTTTTTTTTTTTAATTTTTTTTTAACGTTTATTTATTTTTCAGACAGAGAGAGACACAGCATGAATGGGGGAGGGTCACAGAGAGAGGGAGACACAGAATCTGAAACAGGCTCCAGGCTCTGAGCTGTCAGCACAGAGCCCGACGCGGGGCTCGAACCCACGGACCGTGAGATCATGACCTGAGCCGAAGTCGGACGCTTAACCGACCGAGCCACCCAGGCGCCCCATGATTTCACAGTTCTTGAGTTCGAGCCCCACATCGGGCTCTGTGCTGACAGCTCAGAGCCTGGAGCCTGCTTCAGATTCTGTGTCTCCCTCTCTCTCTGCCCCTTCCTCGCTCATGCTCTGTCTCTCTCTGTCTCTCAAAAATGAATAAACATTTAAAAAAATTATAAAAAAAACTGCATTATATTAATTTCCTATTAATTTCAGCTTGAGCTGCCATGACAAAATACTACAGACCGGATCGCTTAAACAGCATAAATTAATTTTCTAACAGGTCAGGAGACTAGAAGTCTGAGATCAAGGTCCAGCAGGGTTGGTTTCTGGTGAGATCTCTCTTCCTGGCTTGCAGATGGCTGCCTTTGCACACTGCCTTCATCTGGCTTTTCTTGGGTGTACACTCTCTCTCTTTCTCTCTCTCATTTTTCTTATAAGGCTACCAGTCTTATCAGATTGGAGCCCTATCCTTATGACCTCACTTAACCTTAATTACTTCCTGAAGACTCTATCCCCAAAAACAGTCAGTTGCATTAGAGTTAGGGCTTCAACATATCAATTTTGGGAGGGAAACAATTCTGTAAATGTGTCTTTAATGGACATTATTAGCGGCCTGCCCAGCATTTATCTCCTTCCAAATGGAAACTCTATTTTGTGCAGGTATCTACTTATCCCATGTGTAGCCAGGTGCTTAAGGAAGGGCTCATCCATCCTTGCTATGGATTAGTTTAGCAATAAGGCTAAGACCCAATTCTAGCCAAAGACATGTGAGAAATAGTCTACTGAGGGATTCTAGAACAAGTCTCTTATCTCCTAAGAAAAAGCCCTGGGAAGCAATGGTCACTCCTCTTCTTAAGGATATAGCCATTCTCAATTTGAGGCCTGTACCTGCTTCAGCCATTCTGTTACCAATCTGAGTATAAAGTCAATACTGAATATGGCAGAGGCAAAGAAGGGAAAACCTAACCTCTTAATGCTGTCACTGACTCATAGGATCAACTATCCCACAGCTGACCTTCCCAGTCACACGAAGCAATAAAATTTCTCATTGCTCAGATCATTATAAGTCAGGGTTTGTTCTGTGGCCTGGTCAAAATCATCATAAATGATACAATTTGTAAGAAATGCTTAAAATGAATCTTTTTAAAGATTTTTTTATAAATCACTTTCCTAGAAATTTACAACATGTATTAGCATACTAAAGACTGACAAATCTGTTTTAAAAATCCTACTGTAGCTGAACCAGAGCTCCCCAAATTTATTTGATAATGGGATCCTTTTATGTTCCCTTCAGCAAGTCCTAATATCATCAACAAAAGGAAATAGTTGTTGAAAGACACCCCCAGGGCACAGCTGGGATAGACTGGGCAACATGGGGAAATGAAGGAGCCTGAACTGAAGGAACTAGCAGCAAAGGTTCCCTAAGGAAGGAAACTCTTGAGGGACTTTTAAAATCTGGGATGTCCAATATCTTTTTTTTTTTTTACTATGCTGCCCTTTGGTTTCAATACCATCCAAACATCTTTGGTCCCAAGTCTTCGTTAAGTCTGCCATGCAGACATTTACTGGTGAATACTGAGAGCAAAAAGATACTCCATTTCCCATATTTCACTTTAATCCCAAGGACATGGAATCCCAGCAAGCCAGATGATTTTCAGACTTTCAACAATCTGTCTATGTAATGCTACACACACACACACACACACACACACACACACACACACGCACACACACACGTATATATGTTTCCTAGGTATCATTTGGGTGGGGGCATTACATTTGGGACTCATTATCCCATGAATCTGATGAACTACACAATGTTAAATATGTAGTAAATACAAATAAAAACTAGGTAAACCGTATGAAAAATAGGCAATGCAACATAACCTCACCTTCAGAGCTGTCACAGAGAAGGGCATATTTGTACACGGGCGTCTCGTTTGGTGCAGGATGACCACAGGCAAATTCAACCAATCAGAAATCTGAAATATCCCAGCCAAAAGCCCTTCACCAAGGTGCCTTTCAACTACCAGTTATCATTACGAGGATTTTATAAATATTTGTGGGATGTTATGATTAACATGTCTTTCCCTCTTAATTTATAAAACCTATGAGGACAGGGACCATATCTATTTTACTTACCATCCCGTCCCCAGTGCCTACACAGTACCCCACCTATAGTAAACTCTTAATAAATATGTGATAAAAGAATGAATCCATCAGTGAATAAGGCATTTAATAACACTCACAGATCAACTGAAGAAGTGAATCACTCATGCTTGGTGACTGTAATAAAGAATAAATATATGCCCATCATAAAATAATGTCTACAAGTAGAAGAGAACATGTCAAAGACAGTATATTTGTATCAGGTTCTCCAGAAAGACTTATTTGACAAATTATGGAAATGCGTATCTTTCCTTATATATGTCTGTTGCCTAAAACTTGGTAACTTAATCCTTTTGTGCATATTTTGATGGGGTTAGGAGCATGATTAAATCATATAGCAGAACTTGGGGGGGCTCTGGCACTCCCTTTGGAATGAAGGGCTGCCTGTTCTGTGCCCAAGTAATGGCACATCCTCCCCTCCTACTAACTATCCAACATGGGATCAGAAATTTGTTCCATAATTCATCGTGTCTCTTGAGTTATCACAAAGGTTATCATAGGTTAATTAGTTGTAAAACTGGTTAATGTTTCAGGAGGTTGGATCTTCCAGTATACAGGGACATAGACACGGAGAGCTTTGTTTTCCAGAATGCTTTACTTCTAAAACCACTATCGCAGAAATCCACAAATACATTACATTGAACAATTTTTTTTTCAGACACTGAAAGCAATGCTATAATCTGGCAGGGGCACGTGGGGAGCAGAAGGAGGATGTAGGAGAAATGTAGGAGAAAGACCCCAAGACTATGGCCAAGTAGACATTGCACGCCATTAGTATGTATCACTTTTTTGAAAATGCCGCAGCGCAGACCCAGACAGTTTGACAAATGAGTAGGATCATGGAGAACACTGAGGAAGATGATTAAGGGAGTGGAATAATTGATATATGAGGAGAGAGGCTTTTGAAAAATCTAATTATGAAGAGACCCAAATGATGAGTTTGCTGAGAAAGTACAGATGTACTTCTGCTTTGCACTTGGAAGTAAACCCCAGAGCAGGTTAGGAACCAAAGGACTTGTTCCAACAGGACGTGGGTAGGAGTGAAAGGAAGAAATAAAAAATGGGAAAGTCAAGACCCAGTGTCAGGACAAAAGTCTTCACAGGAGAATGTGTTACTCTGTACAGATCTTCCCCCATGGCTGTCTGTTCTCCAGATAGAGGATTACTGCAGACCCCAGTTTCTGTCTGTAATGCCCCTCACGTGGCCTGACTGGGCAGCCAGAAGGGTCCTGTCATTTCCAATTAGGATGACTGTTTAATGTGAACAGCTTTGTGTTTAGAAGGGGGGATGTTTAGAAAATGTAGAAAATATTCCTAAATGAATAGGTCTTGAACAACCTTCAGAATCTGGCTAAAAGGGTGACTTAACTGAGAGGGGTACTCACAGCCCCATTCTTTACAGTCTGGACTTTACCACTGTCTGAAACAGCCCAGACCCTGATTCTGATGTCCAACTATGTCTCTGTGTTGTCAAGGCTTTCCAGCACCTCGAATGAGACTTGTGGAGCCAGCCACCTGCTCTGTGCCTACATGCAAGTCTTGAGCACCTCATGTGTACCATTAAGCAAAACCTACTCAGAATGAAGAAGTGGCTCCATCTCAAGTGAACTATGGAGTCAAGATCAGAAAGAGCCAAGAGGGGCCAGAGTGACACTTTCCATTTGCCACCTTCTAATTTGGAAAAAATGGTTACATGGCTCTGTCGCAGCATTCTGAACTCCAGTGGAATGAAGCAATCTTCACCTAATAGATCCTCTCCCATTCCTATGATGGTATTCCTTGGCCCCGTTTCTGTGCTTACACTCTGCCAAATCCATGAGTCCTTCCTCTGGTCACCTCCTCTGTTGGAAAAGGAATGATTTGGGGAAGTTGGACAATAATAACGGACCAATTCACCTGCCTCTCAGTGACATTTCTAAATAGAGTCAGGGAAAGTATTCCCATCTGGGATGAAAGGGTTCCCAAAGGTTGCTTAATCAACCATCACAGTAGCTGGTATAATCAAATTTACAAATAAATCAAGGTGATATTATTTCTGTCTTCATAATTATTTATCTTTCCCAAAAAAATGAATTAGGTTTTTTATAAGAATTTTTAAAGTATTTTTTAGCAATGAAAATGTGAAAAAAATTAAGCATAAAATAAATCTATTTATGGTATTTATCATGCCTGTTCTCAATTAGACAGGTAGGCTTTTTACAAAGATGGTACTAAAAACAAAGAAGGAAGCCCCTTCACTTCCAAAAGCCAAGGCCAAAGAAAAGGCGTTGAAAGCCAAGAAAGTGAAGCTGAAAGGCCTCAGCCAGAGAAAAAAGATCAGCAGGTCACCTGCCTTCCAATAGCCTAAGACACTACAGCTCTGACGGCAGCCCAAATATCCTTAGAAAAGCACATTAGAGGAAACAAGTCTGACCACTATGCCGTCATCAAACCCCCCAACCACCAAGTCAGAAGTGAAGAAGATAGAAGTCAACAGCACACATGTGTCCATTGTGGATATCAAGGCCAACAAGATCAAATAGGCTGTGAAAAAGCTGTATGACACTGATGTGGCCAAGGTCAACACCCTGATAAGACTCCTAATGATGATGCTTTAGATGTTACCAACAAAATTGAGATCATCTAAACTGAGTGCAGCTAATTCTAAAGATAAATTTTTCAACATAAAAAAAAAAATAGGATGGAATGGATGGGTGAACCA
Source organism: Acinonyx jubatus (assembly GCF_027475565.1). Lineage (NCBI taxonomy): Eukaryota > Metazoa > Chordata > Mammalia > Carnivora > Felidae > Acinonyx > Acinonyx jubatus. The sequence continues at coordinate 9,051,671 of NC_069386.1, forward strand.
ACAGATTGCTAAACAAGATGATGTATGTGTACTATTGATCATACTATACGCACTATTTTATAACTCGCATCTGCATTTTCACCTAATATTATACTTTCAAACATTTTCCTAAAATACGTTTTAATGGCCACATAATATTTGGTGTTATGCATATACTGTTACCCGTTCATCAGTACTTTACAGTTCAGTTTGTAAGTTATTTCTAATCTTTTACTATTAGAAACAATGCTGTCTCGGTATCAATGGATGTGAATCTATGATCATTCTTTTAAGAATTCTGGAAGTGGAATACCTAGGTAAGAGGAATTAAGCTCTTTTATGGCTTTTCATTCACACAGACAGTTGCTGTATATGAAGACACCTGTTTGACCCTGCCCTCACCAGAACTCATGCTATCACATTTTATACTGGTCCATATGATAGACAAAAGATGTATGTGTATACACACAGGAGTAAGTGCACATACCATTGTTCCTCCAATTTTTAAATTAAATTCATACAATTTATTATATATTTATATGATTTATTTAGAATACATTAATGTATACAATGTATTTTATAAGTATATAATAAAATTATTATATATTTTTAAATTATATAGTAAAATATTCTATTGTATATTTAAAAATTATAAACTTACAATATTTATATTCTATTATAAATTTAATATATTACCTCCCAATACTAGGTACAGGGAAGATTTCCCAACATACATAAACTTTAAAAGTAACACAGAAAAGTTCAGAGCAGAGACAAGCCAAGTGATTTTTATTATTTTTAATTTATCTATTTTTAGAGAGCAAGAGAGCATGAGATGGAGAGGGGCAGAGAGAGAGGGAGAGAGAGAGAGAATCCCAAGCAGTCTCTGTGCTGTCAGCATGGAGCCTGATGTGGGGCTTGAACTCAGAAACACAAGATCATGACCTGACCTGAAACAAAGAGTCAGATGCTTAACCGACTGAGCCACCAGGGCACCCCATGCCAAGTGACCTGTAAAAGACAGAATGGTTTCTAGCCCAACAAGATTTGAGTGTGAATGGATTAAATGTATTAACAAAGTTAGAGGAAAAAAAAAAAAGCCTGGGCCATTGTAATCAAAGAAAAAGAAGCATTGCAGGCACAAATGTTGAGAAAAACCCCAAGAAATGCTTTACAACAGAATCCCAAACCCAGGATAAGGCTCATTCAGTCCCACAGTAGATACATCTCCATTGCAAGGATGCCTGCAGCAGATCTAAGTTTTTACTATTTTATTACACTTAAATCTCTTTCTCCAATATTATCTTCTGTTTATTTTTGGTAAATGGGAAAACAATATTCATGTGTTCACCTTATGGCTAAAAACGTCACCAAACTTCTTATTAATCTTCCTAGCTTATCCAGTAAACATGGATACTCTGGATTTTCCAAGTAGATACTAGTGTCATCAGCAAATGATTATTTGTCTCCTCATTTTCAATACTTTTAACTGTCTCACTAATGGTAGCATATGGGCTAGAATTTCATACACAGTGTTCAATACCAGTGGTAAGAGTAGGAGCTTGCATACAGGTTAAGTTTCTATGAGTGATCTAAGTACATTTGAAAAAATGCAGGGACACCTGGGTGGCTTAGTCAGTTAGGCATCCAACTTCAGCTCAGGTCATGATCTCACAACTCTTGAGTTCAAGCCCTGCGTCAGAGTCTGTGCTGACAGCTCGGAGCCTGGAGCCTGCTTCAGACTGTGTGTCTCCCTCTCTCTCTGCCCCACCCCTGCTTGTGCTCTGTCTCTGTCTGTCAAAAATGAATAAATGTTAAAAAAATTTGTTTAAGAAAAAATGCATAACTTCTGCTCTGTCAGCAGAATATATGTCACACATATATATACACACACATATATATATTTATGTGACCCTTGTTAATTGTATTCTTTAAGTACTCTTATATTCTCTTATTGTGTGTCTATTTCATTACTGCATTTAAGAGATATCTGTTGGAGTCACCATATTCTTCTGGTAGGTATATTAGTTTTAGCCTTACATATTTTTTAGCTATGTTGCAGGGTGCAGAAAAAGTAATAACTATTATATTACTCTTATTTTTAGTATATATTATTCTTATGTCCTGCTTAATGCTTTTTGCCTTGATTTCTGCTTTCTTTGATATTATAACCACATTATCTATTTTTGTTTTTAACAACTTTATGGAAATATCTTTGATGCACGAGAATTGTATATATTTAAGGTATACAAGTTGATGTTTGGATAAATGAATATACTATGAAAAGATCACCACAATGAAGCTAAATCACCCCATGCAGCTATTAGTGTGCATGTGTATGTATGTGTATGTGTATGTGTATGTGTATGTGTATGTGTATGTGTATGTGTAGAAGATTTAAGATCTAGCCTCTTAGCAAATTTCAAGTGCAAAATACAGTATCACTGTGCTGGACATTAGACTTCCCAATCTCATTCATCTTGCATAACTGAAATTTTGTACCCCTTGACCAACATCTACTCATTTCCCCTCCTCTTGTTCCTGGCAACCACCATTCTACCCTCTGCTTCTTTGAGTTGTACTTTTTATAGATTCCACATATAAGTAAGATCATGCAGTATTTGTCTCTATGTCTGGTTTATTTCACTTAGCATAATATCCTCTTATTTTCATCTATGTTGTTGTAAATGACAGGATTTCCTTATTTTTAAGACTGAATAATGTTCCATTTTGTATTCCACATTTTCTTTATCCATTTGTCCATCAATGGATGGACCATATCTTGACTATTATAAGTAATGCATCAATGAATATGGGAGTGCATATATCTCTTTTGAATATTGATTTTGTTTCCTTCAGATATATACCCAAAAGTTTATGGCAAAAGTTTGATTATTAGGACATATGGTAGTTCTAGATTTTCATTTTTTTAGTAACTTCTATAACTGTTTTCCATAATAGTTATACAAGTTTACATTTCCACCAACAATGTACAAGGGCTCCCTTTTTTCCATATCCTCGCCAACCACTGCTTATCTTCCATCTTTTTGGTAATATCCATTCTAAAAGATATGAGGGGATATTTCATTGTGGTTTTGCTTTGCATTTCCCTGATGATGAGTGATGCTGAGTACCTTTTTACAAACCTGTTGGCCACTTACAGTCAACCAATCTTCTACCGGGGTATGAAGGACATATAATAGGGAGAGGGAAGTCTCTTCAGTAAGTGGTGTTGGAAAAACCGATATCCATACGCAGAAGAATGAAATTAGACCCTTAACTCACACTATATACAAAGTCAACTCACAGTGGATTAAAGACTTAAAGGTAAGACCTAAAAACGTGAAACTACTAGAAGAAAGCCTAGAGAAAAGCTTCCTGCCATTGGTCTTGGCAATGAGTTTTTGGTCATGACACCAAAAGCACAGACGGCAAAAGCAAAAATAGACAAATAAACTACATCAAACTAAAAAGCTTCCTGTATAGCAAAGGGAACCATGAATAGAGTGAAAAGGCAACCTATAGGATGGGAGAAAATATTTGCAAACCTTATGTCTGATAAGGGGTTAATAACAATAATATATAAAGAACTCCTACAACTCAATAGCAAAAACAAAAGAATAACAAATATCTGATTAAAAAGTGGTTGAAGGACCTGAAGAGGCAATTCTCAAAGAAGACAGACAAATGGCCAACAAATCCTTCATCTGTTTTTCTTTTTCATTTTTTATTTGTTAGCTGTAGTGGCTGTTGCCACTGTTGCTGTACTCATCAGCAGAATTTTCTTGATCTACTTGCTTTCATGTCTTTATTTTCAGGTTTCTGGTGTCATTTTGCTTTCAGAATGTATCCTGTCAATATGAAACAGCAACCTTTTAATCTCTGTTGCAATTGTTGAGTTTATTCACATTTGTTGGGACAGGTTTGGACTTCTGCCATCTTATGTTGTGTTTTTCACTTGCAGTGCATTCTTTATTCTTTTTACTTTCCTTTCCTTTTATTTGATCAGCTAAACTTTCTTTGCTTCATTTTTTTCCTCTACTGCTTTAAAAGTTAATCTTTTTTATGTTTTTCTAGAAGTTATCCTGTCCTTTATGTATAATTAAATCTTAACAATGTGTTCAGTTTGAATTTTACTGATGGAAAGTTTTTTTTATAATTTTTGTTTGTATGTGTACTTCTGATTCTGTTGGGGAGAGGGACAGGGAATTAAACAGAGAAATCACCTAATGATTTTTTTCTATTTCCCTTTTTCCTATACTCTTCCCAAAGATATTTGCATTTATAAGTGCATGGTTATAAACTCAGATAAAATTAAAAGACTCATGTGGAAAACAGCAATACAGTGCCACACTTCTCCTTATATTTAAGTCTTGCTCCACAGTAGCAAACTCTTCAAATATTTCTGCTGTGTATTCTAGTATTTACCACCAACCTTGTAAATATGCTGATAATGCTACTTATTGACCTTGTATTTAGACAACGCCTACAGACAGCTGTTTCGGTAGATGGCTCTGATTGGCCTCCCGAAAGCCATAGATAACCTCTTTGTCTTGCCTTCCTCAACTATGGAGGATGAAAAACTAGAATACCTTTCTAGACTCCCCTGAAAATAGATGTGGTTTTTTGATACATTTTTGGCCAATGAGGTATAGGCAAATAGCCCTGGGAGAGCTTATTTCTTCTTAAGTAAAAAGACAAATTCTCACTAGTGGAAGGAAATGTGTCCCATGTCCTCATCCATCTTCCTTGCTGAAACATGAAGGCTCAGTAATCACATATTAAAGATGGTGGAGCAAAAAAAGCTGAAAAGAGCCTGATTCATGATGACATGTTGTTGCCATTCTACCAGTCCCAGGATGCCTGACCCAGGATTTCTGAGGCTACCATGGTAGGGGTTTCTGTCATTCACAACTGTTGTGTTCTTTTCACCCTACACTTTAGGAACACCGATTATTCTTAAAGACATCACCTCTTAAGTTTTTATCTATTACTGTTGTTCTAATTGCATTAATCTCTTTAATCTTTTTTCTGCATTCAGGGTTATCATTTCAAGCCTTTGCTCTAAGTCATGAATACACTTTTCTGCTATTTCTTTTCTATTCCTATTCTGCTTATTTCATTAAAAAAAGAATTTGTACTCATTGTTTTCTTCCTCAGCAATATTTCTTTTCAGCTCATTCTGTTGTTCCAGCAACTTATCTTTGAGTTCTTGAGTCACTGAATTCATGTTCTCTTTAAATTGTTCTACACTGCAAAGCAGCTGTTAAAAATTTTCATTTGCTTCATAGGTTAGATTCTTCAGGTTAGATTCTTTGCTTCAGGTTATATTCTTCTGGATTTTTTTTATACCTGACTTCTGGCCTCTTTTAGACATTTTTTCCTCCATGCTGTTACTTTCCATATTGACAAGAACATTCCTTTTTGCATATTTTATTTTCTCTATATAGATGTGGTTGAATTATCCATTAATCCATTCCCACATTAGTTGGTATCTGATTAGCTTCCCTTCATAGTTTCAGCTAGAAGACTGAGTGTTGTAGGTTATTTTGGTTTTTATAGGCCTGAGTAGTTATATCTACTTTCATGCACCTTACGAGAAGAGGGAGGGAGGATGTCCAGGTAGGGTTAGTGCTGGTTGTAATGCATTTACCTCTGTAGACTTACTAAGTTTTTGGAAAACCAAACACATTTCAAATAAAATCATAATAATGTAATATCCAATAATTATACACATATGTGTTATTACTTTAATATAAAAATATGGAGAGATGTTCATTTGAAATCATAATTAGTCTACATAAATGCAAATAGTTAAAAATAAGACTTAAAGGGGAAATTAGGAGTAATTTATAGTAGGTCTAAACAATACATGTAATAAAAGTATAATACTATTTTTATAATATGTCTTTCTGCCTTCTTATAGGGTAATTATTTAAATCTTTTAAAGCTATTGTATGTTACTATTATGCTATATTAGTACGTATTATTAACATACAACAATATAATATTTTTAAAGAGAGAACATAAATATAATAGGACTAATTAGATATTACCCATTTTAAATAAAAAAATAATAATGTTTATTTTAGCCCCATGATACAATAGAATAGTTGTAATCTTTCTAAATCCTTCTCTAATGATTCTTCTCTGAACTGCCTGAAGCTTTTAGGACATCCTTCTTTAATGTAGTGGTGAAACTGAAAGCAATCCAATATACAATTCATTTTGTCTTGCAGCTCTGCTCTCATAAACCCCATTACATTAGTTTCCGGTTTTCAGTATATTAAGCTAAATACCATCTCCACAAAAGTGTTTGAGCATGGAGTACTTAAGATTTTATTTATTAGCAACACCAGGTTTTTAGACTTGTAGGAATTCATTTCCAGTTCTATAAAAATATCCATCCATACCATATCTACTGGCTTGTTGTGGTAGACCAGTTGTCTGTCCACCAGGTCTTTTCATCTTTAAATTCATCAAATACATTTTTGCATCTAAAGTGTCCATAATTTTGAAATACTCCAAAGTTAAGCCTCTCTCGGGGAAAATGGTTTTAAATCACAGAGGTATTTTGAAGTTGTGAAATCAAAGTTGGACTCCAAATAAGTTACAGTTTTAGTAAAGAAATGGAGAAAGCCCTGTTTAATTTGGCTGCCCTTTCTGTCAACTTTTTTTCTTTTTTAATTCTGAAGCAGTCTTATTAATAAAAGAAATGGGTCTTTTTTTTTCACAAGTGTTTGTCGCAACCCAGAACAATTCAAGTGCAGTCAATTCATCCTTTTCTAAGCTCCTTAATATCTCTTCAAAGATCACCAAACAGCTTCAGAGAAACAGCATATAAATCTATTCTAAAGTAATCCTTTTCTTGGGGTGCCTGGGTGGCTTAGTTGGCTAAGAGTCCGACTTCGGCCTAGGTTATGATCTCTCTGTTCCCGAGTTCGAGCTCCGCAATGGGCTCTGTGCTGACAGCTCAGAGCCTGGAGCCTGTTTCAGATTCTGTGTCTCCCTCTCTCCCTGTCCCTCTGCTCCTCATGCTCGCTCGCTCTCTCTCTCTCTCTCTCTCTCTCTCTCAAAAATAAACATTAAAAACATTCATAAAGTAATCCTTTTCTCCATTTTTATCCCCAATGTATTTCTAAATTAGAGAAAGAGATTCTTATTATCTCACATTTGAAAATATTTTTATAGCTGGCCAACATTTTAAAACCTTTTTCATAGCCAGCAACAGTGTGTCAAGATGTGCCACCCTATAGGATGCTAACTCATCTCTATAAAGCCAAAAATTTATTAATTGCTTCTGTGTATTGAGTGTGAAGGGCCAACAGATCAGTTACTAAATTTCCCCTTTTGTTCAACCACAGAATATTTTAATTGCAACATTGGAATCAGAAAATGTAACGTTACTCAGTTTCACAGAACATTCAAGAAGATTGTACAATCATGTGTATTCATTCATGCAGTGTGCTCAAGCCAATTCAGAGGCCACTATTTTCAACTAAACATTAGTGTCTTTTAGAAGTACCTAACTGTCTCATTACAGATTTATGAAATTCAGTGTCCATATGTGATCTCTCATCCCCTTCTCCAACATGCACAGTTCCCAAATTCTTTTCTGCATATTGTGCAGTATGTTTGGTTTGGGTTTTTGACCACCTAATCCACTTGTATGTGCCCTTCCATCTTTCATTCAAATCACATAGTCAATTAGCTTTCTTTTTCAATGATATCTGGGTCATGCTGGTATTATCATCAACAGTCAGAAGCAACAACAGTGACCACACAAGGTGTCCATTTATCCATTTATCTATCTGTACCATACCCACTTGACATTAAAGACATTATTGCTTTCGGCCTCTATTTTGGGGTTGCCATATGAGTTTTTCACTTTCCCCTCAACTTTCCACACCCATCACCAGAAACTAAGACCTTTCATGTCTCATGGAGGGGGTTTCCAGGGCTCAAGGTTTTTAGGGCAAAAACTGAGGCTGTCACAATCAAAGTAGGATGATCACACTTCCTTTTGTATTTTGTTAAAAATCTCATGATAGAGTTCATTTCACATGGGTAAGAGCATATGGTAATCACATGGTAAGAATTTGTGAGCTTCTAATCATTCCTCTCATAGAGGATGGAACCGAACAGAAATAATGAACTCTAGGAGTCTATTATCCCCACCCCATCTACTTCTCCCTAGCAGCCATTTATAATGACTTCCCAGCCAGGAAAAGAAAAATATTAGGTAAAACTGGTGAGTTTGGGGTACAGAGTTATTGCTCTGCAAGGTTATGGGAAACTTCCCCTAGGGGTCCTCAGAGCATCTTGCCTTTTGTATTTCCCTAATATGGTGGGCAATTGTTACTTTTTTCTGCCCACTGTCCACTTCTCCTTTTCATGGAAATGGTGCCTTGATTTTACACTGGAATAAAGGTAGGGTGGAGTCCATCACTGAATACTTTGCACACATTTAAAAAGGTTGGCAAGATCAACAACAAAAGGACAAACAACCCAATTACAGAATAGGTAAAGGGCTTGAATAGACCTTTCTCCAAAGAAACAGTCAATAAGCACATGAGAAGATGTTCATGTCATTTATCATTAGGGAAATGCAAATAAAAAAATCACAAAGACATGCTACTCCATACAGAAGAAGATGGCTATAATAATAATTTTTAAAAGTGACAATAACAAGTGTTGGCAAAGATGTAAAGAAATTTGGGAGCCTTCATACATTGCTGGTGAATCCACTGTGGAAGAGAGTTGAGTGGCTCCTTAAAAAGTTAAACAATCTAGCAACTCCACTGCTAGGTAGATACTCAAAAGAACCGAAGACAGATACTCAAACACATACGCATGTGTGTTCAGAGCAGCACTATTCACAATAGCCAAAAGGTAAAAACAACCCAAATGTCCATCAACAGATGAAAGGATACACAAAATCAAGTATATTCATACAATGGAATGTTATTTGTCCATAAAAAGGAATGGAGTGTTGATATATCCTATAATATCGGTGAACTTTAAGAATATTTTGCTAGTAAAAAAAAAGTCAGGCACAAAAGGTCACATATTATACGATTCTATTTATATGAAACTCCCAGTATAGGTAAATACCTAGAGACAGAAAATAGATTAGTGGTGGCCAGGGGCTGGGGCAAGGGGAGGAAGGATAAAATGGACAGTTACTACTTAATGGGTATAGGGTTTCCTTTTGGGGTGATGAAAATGTTTTAGAACTACATAAAGATGGTGGTTACCAAACACTGCAAATGACTAAATGCCAGTGAGTCATAAACTTTTGAATGGTTGATGTTATGTTACATGAATTTTACCTCAGTTTAAAAAAAAGGAAAGAAAAAAGGATGCCAAGAGATGTTTGTAACCCAACTCACAGAGCATTCATGATGTGTCACTAAATAAAAAGTACAATAGATGAGCAATTGTTTCAGGACAAGCATGTTTTTGTGAAATAATAATAGTCATAATATATATTACCAATATATGCATGTTAATACATGTATAAAATGATTCAAAGGGATTTACATGGAATTGTTTGAAGAAGTTATCTCTAGAGAGTAAAATTATAGGAGATATTTATTATATATTACCTTTTTGAAAGAAAAAATTGGAACCTTGTAACAGGCTTTTAAAAAGTAATTACTGGGGCGCCTGGGTGGCTTAGTCAGTTAAGCATCTGACTCTTAATATCAGCTCAGGTCTTAATCTCAGGGTCATGAGTTCAAGCCCCACGTACCACTCCACACTGAGCATGGAGCCTACTTACAATAAATAAAATAAAATAAAAAGTAATTACTGACCCCCTCTCATATAAAATGAGTACATTAACATAAATGTACATATTACCCATCCATCCTAGTTCTCTATTTCCACAGCATATGATTTTAAAATTTCAGCATTAATTTTTTAAATATTTCTTCTTCACTCATCCTTTATCTGCCTTCATTCTGGCAGCTATCCTCCTACATTAGTGGATGAAGGTAGTTTTGCTGAGAATGGGGGTGGTAAGGTGGCCCCTGTCTCCTTTCCTCGGGCTGGATCCTTCTGTACTAGATCAACGAGAAATGCCTTAAATCTGTCAGCATGTGGATGACACCCTTCCTTAATTTCCAACCCTGATGCAACATTTTCCCCATAATTGTCTATTTCTTTATTGTGGCAATAATGATTCTGGAGCAGCAGTGTTAGATGCCCTGGCTCAAATTGTTGTCTTGCCCAAAAAACCCAGCATCGTGAACAATTGTCCATTACCGGAAGAAATGCTTGAGGTTACAGGGTGATGATGCAATCTGAAATGAAGTATGATTGTTCATTCTTTGAACAATGTTTACAGGAGATAGTGAATCCAAATGACAGTACGGATAGCTGTACTGTAAACCAAAAGGTAGGACTGGATACACCTTGGGGGTGGTGCACTTGTTGAACAGAACAAGGTTTAGTCACATGGGTCCTGCACCTAATCTTGGTAGTTTGAGAGAAGGACCCCTGAGGGACTGAGAATGAGCAGTGACAGGTACTATTCTTTATTGAGGCTTGTTAAATGTTCTTGCCAATATCCCTTAGATACATTATCCCATTTAAATCTTGTAACAGCTGCATGGAATAAAGCACTATTATACCCATTCTTAAAGTTCACAAATTGAGACTCAACAAAGTTAAGCAACTTGCTTACGGTCACTGAAAGAAGGGGAGCCAACTCTCAAATCTAAATCCACAACTGTTGACCCAATGTTATTTTCAATAGCTTGGAGGGCTTTTATAACATACGTTCTTTCAAGTCCTAGAGTTCTGAAGAATGTGATGGGGTGTAAAGTGAAGTCAGAACTCTAGTTTGCAATCACTTCCAACAGGACTGCTTCTTATCTGTGCTGTATTTTTTCTAAGTGCAGCTTGTTTAATGTTTTATTTGTTTTTGAGAGAGAGAGAGAGAGCACAAGCGAGGGAGAGACAGACAGAGAGGGAGACAGAGGAGCCAAAGCAGGCTCCGCACTGACAGCAGCAAGCTCAGTTCAGGGCCTGAACTCACAAACCTGAGATCATGACCTGAGCTGAAGTCAGATGCTCAATGGACTGAGCCACCCACGTGCTCCTCTGTGCTTTTTTGAAGCCCCATGTAAGAATTTATTTGGAGAAGCGGACAGAGACCTTTCACTTAAAAAAAGAGAAATCTTGGGGTGCCTGGATGGCTCAGTCATTGGAGCATCCAACTCTTGATTGCAGTTTAGGTCATGATCAGAGGGTCATGGGATTGAGCCCACAATGGGCTCCCTGCTGAGCCCAGAGCCTACTGGGGATTCTCTCTCTCCCCCTCTGCCGCTCTCCCCTGCTTGTGCACTCACTCTCTCTTTCTCTCTCTGTCTCTCTCTCTAAAATTTAAAAAATAAAATATTGTAAAGAAATCAGACTTCTAAAATGTAAAGCAATATATTTCCTTCCCCCATATCCCTTCTTATTACCGATCTTACATTAGACTTTGTTAACTGATCTTTGGATGTCAGTGTGTTGGTTCTCATTGGGATGTGTGAGTTTATAGCAGTTTGGATGTTTTTGTTTACAGGCAAAAAGGTAAATGCAGGTATAAGTTCTTTAGCTTTATCTGATATAGCATTAGTATCAATAATAGATCAGGGATCCTTACATTTATAGATGGAAAAAAACATAGCCTAGGGTTCAAGGAACTGAAAAGCCAGTATGCACCGTCTGATGAGAAAAAAAAAATGGAATTCAGGGTCAGAAACTCTGTCATGAATCTCCATTCTGGTATAAACATGTTGCCAAACAGCTCTGAGACTGTTTCCTCTTTTGTAAAATGGAGGCGCATATGCCAACTTCAGAGTGATTCTGTGGAAGATGAATAAGATAATGTACATTGAAACGCCGAGCACATCTTAGATTCCCAATTAATATTCCATTTTCATTAGATGATTCAAATTCTTGAAAGCCTGTGGTAAAGATACCCTCTGTGAGATTTACTTGGGAGAGACCTCTGTGGAGGCCACAGGGTTCCTCAGACTGGCTTTCACAGGGTTCCACATCAGACTGGCTCTTAAGATTAAAATGCCACTCTCACGGCAAACATTTGGACAAGTCCAGAGCAGGGTTGTTGTCAATGTAGCCCCACACTTCACATGGTGGGCTGGAAGGCCTGGGGTTCCACAGCAAAATAGAGCAATCTTTACACTGTCATGAATTTCTCCAGTTTTTCCCTTTGACTGATCATGAGGTGAGGCTGAGATTTACGTTACAGTGCGTGATATTTTCAAACCCGTCTTGAGGCATGTCAAACATACCATCTTTTGAGTAAATTTAACCGTCCAAAGCCTAGACTCCCATAAACCAGTTCTAGTCATGAAGCCCACTCTATAAGAACTCTTTAAAGTGTAATTTTCAGGGACAGAGGTTAAACCTTACAGAAAAATCTTTTTATATTAGAAACCCCCCTTTTAAGAAACCAGAAATTATTTTAGAATTACTTTTTAAGCTGTTTTCCCTTTTGAAACCAAAAACAAAAACAAAAACAAAAATAGAATATGTACAAAATTCCATGGAAAATCAAACGTCATTCAACGATTGGCTTCCAAAATACAGTTATACTTCTGCTTTGAAAAACAGAATCATATTGACCCAAGGACTAACGGTTCAATGAACTCATTTCAGTCTTCACCAGAAACTCTGATCAGAAAAGAATACTAATAGGATAGATTCTACTTGAGATGAATATTTATCCCCATCACAAATAAAATTCAGAAAGTCAATATTTGGGTTCTCCAAAGAACAGAAACAATAAAAGAATGAATTCCTTTAAAAGCTATCTTCTTGGAGTGTCTTGGAAATAATATCTATATAAATATTAAGTCGTCTTATTATATAGAACACTTTATATAGTCCTAATATTTTACGAAATGTATGCCAGCTTGTGAATGAGGCAGTTTGGAGCTGCAATACCCATGGCCACCGAGAGATGGCAGTCAGCTATCCATGTACTCTGGATTAGTGGGTCCCTGCCACCTAGAACTGCCTTTTCTGTTTGTCTGCCTCATTGATTCTTGCTGTTGTTTCAGAAACATTTCTTTCCTCCATTGCTATTGCCTGATCATTCCCACTTTCCCTCAAACCCATTATTATTATAACTCTGCCACTGTGTTATTTAACTCTGTAACAGCATCATATAATTGGGGGACCATGATATTAACTCCGAAAAGCATTTGGGGGGATTTATTTGGCCTGAAGCGTGCCACATAAAATGGGATTTTTTTATATGTGATGATGATTACTATGATTAGGGTAGGCCATTTTCAAAGACAAATTATTTCAACCTGAAGGAAACCAAGGCCTGAGGCTACCTCTTTCCTTTTTAGAGCCCTCAGGCCCCTGTAAAACTATCCCCTGAACATGTTTTATTTATTTATTCCAGTTATTTAATCATTTCTGCTTTTAAATATTGAGGAAGGGTAGTCATCATGTTCCAGCATGGTGTGGTGGAAATAGACCTGGATATTCATTCCAGTAGAACTGAAATCTTACCTCTTCCACCCACTTCCTATGTAAATTACAGAGTAATACTCAGAGTATTTATCAAGTGAGGGTATGGGAATGAGTACTCTCTACTTTCCCTTCTGCATAAAATATTTAAATATTCTATGGAAATTAAAAACATTGCCATGTCATGGATTCTAAAATTGTCTTATCCTTTAAAAAGTATTGTAGAAATATTTAAATTGCAAAAAAAAAAAAAAAAAAGTGTTAGCAGTGCTGAAAAACAGGTCGGAGACTATCCCAAAGTGCCCCAGAAGACAATGGACAGAGACACTAGCAGACTCTGGGGGAACACTCCCATCCCAGAGAAACAAGAATTCACTGTGAAAGAGAGATGCAAATCTTTCAGGCAAGCACAAGTGTGGTCACCTTCCTCCCAGCACACCTGCATGTGAGAAGCCCCCAAGGCCAGCTCCTGACCACACACACTGGAGAGTGAGCCTTGATGGTGGGCACTACCTCAGCAATACTGAAATAAAATAGCAAAACCTGTTGCTATGGCTATGAGCCTGTTCCACTGCATTGTTCCTTTAGGTTAACAGATTTTTAAACTAACAAAATAGTAACATCTAGGATTTCTTTCTTTTTTTTTTCTGTTTTCTTTTTTTCCTTTAATCTGACCCCAAAGATCCTGCTATGGAATATTTCACTAGAAACCTAGACTAAACTCCAACATAATGCAGCTCAAGTGCTATTGATTACAAACGAATATGGGAGAGAATGCAAGTGTCTCTGTAAGGCTGAAATAGCAAAGAAAACCATTCTTCACTTCAAAAGAAGGTAATCAGTTTTCTTACCACTCAAGTGTTACCTCCCCGTGATGCACAATAAATGTAGTCAGGAAAGGGAAATGAATTCTAAAATACCTAATGTCTGTTCTTAAGAATATTCTAGATGGCATCTGCACCTATAACCCTAGAGCAAAGTGTCATGAAGCCATAAGTCTAAGAATATAAAGAATTGAAATATACATGTGAAATACAGCATTATAAATTGAAACTTTGTTGGAAGCAGTGAATAGCAGACAGCAGACAGAAAAAATTGAATTATTCAAGTTGAAAGTAGAGAAGTTCCCTATAATGCAAAAGAAAAACACAAAAGAACAAAAATAAACAAACAACCTAAGAGGAGATAAGGAATGGGCAGAGAAAGGGAGGGAGGAAGCCAGGATGAGAGAGAAGACAAGATATAGAGAAAAAGATCTTAGATGGTTCATCTTTTTCTCCTATTACCACGCATCTCAACTTTACCTATATTAATACTGAACTCATTGTTCACCCACCCAAGCCAGTCTGTTTTGTGCTTCCATGCATTTTGTGATGCTTTCTTCCTTCCCAGAAAACCAACTTCTGCTTTCTTCCCTCCATTTCCCCTCCTTCTCCTAGGTCAAAACTTCTATTCGATTCCTTTGTGAATGAACAAATAAGTGACTGACCAAATGATCAGTGGTTGGTGTTGTTAGTTTCAATGCATGTACCAATAGCCAGATGATCAAATACAATATTTGGTGGATTAGACATTACTGTGACTATTTTCATTTGCCTTTAATTTTCATAAAAATAAAAGCAATGCCTAATAATTATAGAAAGTATTTTAAAGTTAATTTATAGTCCCAAGATAAAAGCGAGTTACTGGTGTTCTTCTGTATATGTTTTACCATGTAGGACATCTGGGTGGCTCAGTTAAGCACCTGACTCTTGATTTCAGCTCAGGTCATGATCTTACAGTTTGTGGGATCAAGCCCTGTGTCGGGCTCTGTGTTGACAGTGTGGAGCCTGCTTGGTATTCTCTCCCTCCCTCTCTCTTTCTGCCCTTTTCCCATTCTTTCTCTCTCTCAAAATAAATAAATAAATAAAAATATTTTACTGTATATATTTTTCATGTAAATAGAACATTTTGGGGTTTCTTTGACTGATATATTGAGATATAATTGGCATACTGTAAATTATACACAGTTAAAGTACACAATTTGAGAAGATTTTACATATGCATGCACCTTTGAAACATCACCACCATCAAGGTAACAAAAAAGCCACAGCCCTCCCCAAAGTTTCCTCATGCTTCTCGGGAATCCCTCCCTCCCCCTCTCCTTTACTCCCAACACAGTCTCCAGATGTCCACTCATCTGCTTTCTGTCACTATAATTTATTTTGCGTTTTCTAAAATTTTATATAAATGGAATCATACAGCATGCACTTTTTCATCTGGCTTCTTTCAGTATAATTATTTTGAGACTTATTCATGCTATAGCATATACCAATAGTTCATCCTCTTATTGCTAAGTACGAAAATATACCATTGTACGAAAATATCAGTTTGTTTACTTTTCACCAGTTGGGGTACATTACGATTGTTTCCAGTTTTCAGTTATTACAAATTAAGCTATTATACACATTTGTACAAATCTTCATAAAGATATATACTATCATTTCTATTGGGTAAATACCCAGAAAAGGAATAGACATATTTTTAGATGTTTGTGTTCATTTTTTAAGAAACTGCCAGACTGTTTTCCAAAGTGATTATACCATTTTTACATTTCTGCCAGTAGAATATGTGAGTTCTAGTTCTTCCACATCTTTCTCAACCCCTGTGATGGTCCATCTTTTTTTTTTTATTTTGCCCATTTTTAATAGGTGCATAGTGGTATCATGTTGTGGTTTTAATCTGCATTTCCCTAATGAATTTTAATGTTGATCATGTTTTCTATGGGCATATTTGCCAATATATCTTCTTTGGTAACATAGCTGTTCAAACTTTTTTTTAACGTCTTATTTTAATTCTAGTTACTTAACAGTGTTATATTACTTTCAGGTGTATGCAATAAAGTGATTCAACAATTCCATACATCATCACGACAAGTGCACTCCTTAATCCCCATCACCTATTTCACCTATCTCTCCGACTACCTCCCTTCTGGTAAATATCAGTGTGTTCTCTACAATTAAGAGTCTTTCTTGGCTTCTCTCTCTCTCTCTCCACCCCTTTTATCATGTTGTTTTTCTTAAATTCTTCATATAATTGAAATCATATGGTATTTGCCTTTCTCTGACTTACTTCACTTAGCATTATATTCTCTAGTTCAATCCATGTCATTGAAAATGGCAAGATTTCATTTTTTTTATGGATGAATAATACTCCATTGACTATGTGTATACCTCTTCTTTATCCATTCATCTATCGATAGACACTTGAGCTGTCTCCATACTTTGGATGTTGTAAATAATGCTGCAATAAACATAGGGGTATTCATGTGAATAAGTGTTTTTGTATTCTTTGGGTAAATACCCAGTAGTGCAATTGTTGGATCATAAAGTAGGTCTGTTTTTAACTTTTTGAGGAACCCCCGTACTGTTTTCTACAGTGGCTGCACCAGTCTGCATTCCCACTGACAGTGTTAGTTACTTTTTCTCCACATCTTTGTCAACACTTGTTGTTTCCTGTGTTATTGATTTTAGCCATTCTGACCAGTGTGAGGTGATATCTCACTGTAGTTTTGATTTGCATTTCCCTGATAGTAAGTGATAATAAGCATCTTTTCATGTGTCTGTTGGCCATCTGGATGTCTTCTTTGGAGAAATGTCTGCTCACATCTTCTGCCCATTTTTAATTGGATTACTCATTTTTGTGTTGTTGAGCAGTACAATTCTTTATTTTTTTGGCGGGGGGGGGGATACTAACCTTTCATCAAATATGTCATGTGCAAATATCTTCTCCCTTTCCATAGGTTACCTTTTAGTTTTGTTGATTCTTTCATTCACTGTGCAGAAGCTTTTTATTTTGATGTAGTCCCAGTGGTTTATTTTTGCTTTTGTTTCCCTTGCCTCAGGAGACATAAGTAGAAAGAATTCTCACTATGGCCGAAGTCAAAGTTACTGCCTGTGTTCTTTTCTAGGATTTTGATGGTTTCAGGTCTCACATTTAGGACTTTAATCCATTTTGAAATTATTTTTGTATATGGTGTAAGAAAGTGGTCCCGTTTCATTCTCTTGCATGTGCTGTCCAGTTTTCCCAACACCATTTGTTGAAGAGACTGGCTTTTTCCCAATGGATATTCTTTCCTGCTTTCTTGAAGATTAACTGAGCTTGCAGTTGTGAATTTACTTCTGGGCTTTCTATTCTGTTCCATTGATCTATGTGTCCATTTTTGTGCCAATACTGTTTTGATTACTATAGCTTAACCTGAGTTAAGCTCATAACTGAAGTTTATAACATAACCTGAAGTTTGGGATTGTGATGCCCCTAAATTTGCTTTTCTTTCTCAAAATTGCATTGACTATTCAGTGTCTAAAATCCAGTTTTAGGATTATTTGTTCCAGCTCTGTGAAAAAGGCTGTTTGACAGGGATGTGTTACATGCAATTGCTTTGGGTAGTATAGACATTTTAATACTTATTCTTCCAATCCATGAGCATGGAATGTCTTCTCATTTCTTTGTGTCATCTTCAATTTCTTTCATCAGTGTTTTATAGTTTTCAGGGTACAAGTCTTTCACCTCTTTGGTTAGGCTTATTTCTACGTATCTTATTATTTTTGATGCAATTGTAAATATGACTGTTTTCTTAATTTCCCTTTCTGCTGCTTCATTGTTGGTGTATGGAAATGCAACAGATTTCTGTACACTGATTTTGTATCCTGTGACTTCTAGCAGTTTTATGGTGGAATCTTTCAGGTTTTCTATATATAATATCATGTCATCTGCAATTAGTGAGAGTTTCACTTCTTCTAATTGATTTGGATGTCTTTTATTTCTTCATGTTGTCTGATTGCTGTGGCTAGGACTACCAGTACTATGGCTAATAAAAGTAGTGAGAGTGATCTTTGCCTTGTTCCTAAACTTAAGGGAAAAGCTCTCAGTTTTCCCCATTGAGTATGATGTTAGCTGTTGGTTTTTCATAAATGACCTTTATAACATTGAGGTATGTTCCCTCTAAACCTATTTTGTTGAGGGTTTTTGTCATGAATGGATGTTGTGCTTTGTCAAATGCTTTCTCTGCATCTATTGAAATGATCATATGGTTCTTACCCTTTTTCTTATTGATCTGACATATCATGTTGATTGACTTGCAAATATTGAACCACACTTGCATCCCAAGAATAAATCACACTTGATCATGGTGGATGATTTTCTAATATATATTTGTTCAATCTTATGCCCATTTTGAAATTAGACTGTTCATTTTCTTATTATTGAATTTTGAGTTTTCTTTATATATACAGGATAAAACTCCTTTATGATATACATGACTGACAAATATTGTCTCCCATTCTGGGACCTGTATCTTCATTCTCTCTCTTTTTTTTTTTTAAGTTTATTACTTATTGTTAAGAGAGAGAGACAGAGCGTGAGCAGAGGAAGGCAGAGAGAGAGTGAGACACAGAATCTGAAGCAGGCTTCAGGCTCTGAGCTGTCAGCTCAGAGCTCGACGCGGGGCTTGAACACACAAACAATGAGATCATGACCTGAGCTGAAGTCGGATGCTTAACTGACTGAGCCACCCAGGCGCACCTTCATTCTCTTAATAATAGAAGAGTGTAAAAGTTTTTAATATTTATAATGCCCAATTTATCCATTTGTTACTTTATAGAGTATGCTTCTAATTTTGCATCTAAAGAATTTTTCCCTAGCCAAAGGTCACAAAGGTTTTCCCAAATGGTTTCTTCTAGAAATTTTATAGCTGTAGTTTGCAAGTTTAAACCTATTACCCATTTTATCTTTAATTTTTTTTACATTTATTTATTTTTGAGAGACAGAGAGAGACAGAGCACAAGTGGGGGAGGGGCAGAGAGAAGGAGAGACAAAATCCGAAGCAGGTTCCAGGCTCTGAGCCGTCAGCACAGAACCTGATGCGGGGCTCAAACCCACAAACCATGAGATCATGACCTGAGCCAAAGTCAGACGCTCAACTGACTAAGCCACTTAGGCGCCCCTACCCATTTTATCTTTATAGTGTGAAGTATAAGCTGAAATTCATCTTTTGTAAATAGACATCAAGTTTTTCGAGAACCATACATTAAACAGACTATTGTTTCTCCATGGAATTTGCCCATGCCAAAAATCAATTGTCCCTCCTTTATGTGCAGGTTTATTTCTCAACTTTCTATTTCATTAATCTGTCAGACTTGATATCAATACCATACTATCTTGATTATAATAAATCTTGAAATATAATATTATGAGTCCTCCAACTTTGTTCTTTTTCTAAACTGTGTTGGCTATTCTAGGTCCTTTGCATTTCCATATGAATTCTGGAATCAATCCATCAATTTGTATAAATAAAAAATTCCTCAAAATTTTGACTGGGAAGGCATTCAATCTATAAATCAATTTAAGAAAAGCTGACATCTTAACAAGATTGATGCTTCAAAGCCATTAACTCTATCTATTTATTTAGGTCTTCATAAATTTGTTTCAGGAATGTTTTATAGTTTGCATATTATAGATCTTTAACATCTTTTGTCAGATTTATTCCTAACTATTTCACATTTTTGATGCGATTGTAAACTGTATTTCAAAAGTTTTAGTTTCCAATACTTTGTTGCATTATACAAAAATGTAATTTATTTTTGTGTATTGATTTTGCATCCTGGAAACTTGATTAATAGTTCTAGTAGCCCATGTGCGTGCAGAGATTTCATCAGAATTTCTACATAATCACATCATCTTCAAATAAAGAATTGTACTTTCCCCTTACCCATCTGGATGTCCCTATTTATTTTTTCTTGTCTCATTGTCCTAACTAGAATCTCCAATACAATGTAGAATAGAAGCAGTGAAAGTGGACATTCTAGTCTTGCTTCTGATCTTAAGAGGAAAGTATTGTCTTTCACCATTTAAGTATGATGTCACCAAATGGTTTTCACAGGTGTGATTTATTGAGAAAGTTCCTTTCTGCTTCTAATTTGTTGAATTTTAATGAGGAAATGGTGTTGAATTTTGTTATGCTTTTTCTGTGTCTATCGAGATAATCATATGTTGTTGATTTTTTTTTAGTTTTTCATATGCTAAATGATATGCAATGATTTCTTGATGTGAAATCAATCTTGCATTCTTCAGATAAATTTCAATTGGCCTTCATCTTTTTATACACTGTCGATATCAATTTTGTAAACTTGAGTTAAAGGTATTTGCATTTCTATTCAAATGCAATATTGAATAGATATTGGCTGGTAGCGTTCTTTTCTTGTTACATCTTTGCCTACTTTTGGCATCAGGGTAAGCTGGCTTCATAGAATAAGTTGTAAAGTATTCCCTCTTCTTTAATTTTGTGAAACAGTTTATGTGGAATCGATAATATTTATTCTTTAAATGTTTTGTAGAATTCACCAATAAAGCCATCTGAACCAGGAATTTTCTTTGTCGGGATGATTTTAACTATTCATTCAATTCTTTTAGTAAATATAGGGCTATTTGGGTTATCTGTTTCTTCTTGAATGAGCTTTAGCAGTTTGTCAAGGAATTTTTCCATTTCATTTCAGTTGTCAAATGTATTGGCATAAAGTTGTTTGTAATAGTCCCTTATTATGCTCTTTATATCTGTACAATTTGTGGATATTTCATCTCTTATGTCTGATAATGTAATTTGTGTCTTCTCTCACTTTCTTTTTGATCAGCCTGGATAGGGATTTTATCAATTTTACTGATCTCAATGAATCTGCTTTTGACTAAATTAATCTCTCTCTCTCTCTCTCTCTCTCTCTCTCTCTCTCTCTCTCTCTCTTTTACCCATTTTGCTGATCTCTATTCTTACTTTTCTTGTTTCCTTTTTTTACTTCAGATATTGATCTTTTTCTAGTTTCTAAAGGTGGAATCTGAGGCCATTTATTAGATGGCCTTTCTTCTTTTCTAATATATACTTACAATTCTATAAATTTCCTCAAGTATGTGGCATCCCAGAGATTTTAATAGGATGTATTTCATTTTCATTCAATTCGAAGTATTTTCTATTTTCTCTTTGATTTCTTCCTTAACTCACTGTGTTCTTTAGAAGTGTGTTATTTAATTTCCAATGTTTGGGGGCTCTTTAAGAGACCCTTATTGATTTCTTTTTTTTTTTTTTACATTTATTTATTTTTGAAAGAGAGCATGAGCATGAGCATGGGAGGGATAGAGAGAGAGGGTATTGATTTCTAATTTAATTTCATCACGGTCAGGAACATACTTTATTATCACTTGAATTTTTAGAAACTTATTGTGACTGGTATCATGGCCCACAATGTTGTCTATCTTTATAAAAGGTCAATGGGCACTTGAAAAGAATCTACATTCTTCTGTTGGTAGGTATTCTATGAATATCAATTATATCACATTGGTTGATAGTGTTATCCAAATTTTCCATATACTCACTGATTTACCCTCTTCTTATTCTCTCAATTAGTGAGATACAGTTATTAAACTTTCCAACTATAACTATGGAAGTGTCTATTTCTCTCCTCAGTCATATAAGTGTTTACTTCCTTTATTCTGAAGTGCTGTTATTAAGTGCAAAAAACATTTAAGGTTTTCAAGCCTTCTTAATAAACTCACCCTTTATCATTATGAAATTACCTTCTTTATCCCTGATAATATCCTTTCCTCTGAAATCCACTTTATCTGGTTATTAGTAAAGGTACTCTAGCTTTATTTTGACTAATATTAGCTTGATGTATTTTACCTAGTTGTGTCTTTACATTAAAGTGTGTTTCTTATATGCAGCATAGACTTGAGTCTTGCTTTCTTATCGGTATGATTGCCTTTATTCTTCTGAATTCTAAATTGAGATACTTAGACATAAAGGCTATATATTAAAGACCCACAGCTAATATCATCCTCAATAGGGAAAAATTGAGAGCCTTCCCCCTAAGGTCAGAAACACGCCAAGGATGTCCATCTTACCACTGTCATTCAACATAGTGTTGGAAGTCCTAACCTCAGTAATCAGAGAACACAAAGAAGTAAAAGGCATCCAAACTGGCAAAGAGGAAGTCAAACTTTCACTCTTTGCAGATGACATAATATCCTATATGGAAAACCCAAGACTCCACCAAAAAACTGCTAGAACTCAGCAAAGTCGTAGGACATAAAACGGTTACATTTCTATACACCAATAATGAAGCAGCAGAAAGAGAAATCAAGGAATCGATCCCATTTACAATTTCACTAAAAAACATAAAATACCTAGGGATAAACCTAACCAAAGAGGTGAAAAGTCTATACACTGAAAACTATATAAATCTTATGAAAGAAATTAAAGAAGACCCAAAGAAATGGAAAAATATCCCATACTCATGGAATGGGAGAACAAATATTGTTTAAAATGTTGATACCCAAAGCAATGTATTCAATGCAATCCTTATCAAAATAACACCAGCATTCTTCACAGAGCTGGAACAAAAAAAAAAATCCTAAAATTTGGGTGGAACCAGAAAAGACCTCAAAAAGCTAAAGCAATCATGAAAAAGAAAACCAAACCTGGAGGCATCACAATTCTAGACTTCAAGCTGTATTACAAAGCTATAATCATCAAGATAGTATGGTATTGTCACAAAAACAGATGTATAAATCAATGGAACAGATAGAGAACCCAGAAATGGACCCACAAATGTATGGCCAACTAATCTTTGACAAAACAGGAAAGAATATCCAATAGAAAAAAGTCTCTTCAGCAAATGATGTTGGGAAAACTGGACAGCAACATGCAGAAGAATAAACCTGGACCACTTACTTACACCATACACAAAAATAAATTCAAAATGTATTAAAGACCTAAATGTAAGACACGAAGCCATCAAAATCCTCAAAGAGAAAACCGGCAACAACCTCTTTAACTTCAGCCGCAGCTACTTCTTACTTGACATGTCTCCAGAGCAAGGGAAACGAAAGCATAAATGAACTATTGGGATCTCATCAAAATAAAAAGCTTCTGCACAGCAAAGGAAACAATCAACAAAACTAAAGGCAACCGGCAAAATGGGAGAAGATATTTGCAAATGACATACTGATAAAGGGTTAGTATCCAAAATCTATAAAGAACTAATCAAACTCAACACCCAAAAAACAATCCAGTGAAGAAATGGGCAAAAGACATGAATAGACACTTCTTCAAAGACACCCATTCAGCTAAGAGACACATGAAAACATTCTCAACATCACGCATCATCAGGGAAATACAAATCAAAACCACAATGAGATACCATCTCACACCAGTCAGAATGGCTAACATTAACAACTCAGGCAGCAACAGATGTTGGTGAGGATGTGGAGAAAGAGGATCTCTTTTGCACTGCTGATGGGAGTGCAAACTGGTGCAGCCACTCTGGAAAACAGTATGCAGGTTCCTCAAAAAATTAAAAATAGAACTATCCTACAATCCAGCAATTGCACTACAAGGTATTTATCCAAAGGACACAGGAGTGCTGATTCAAAGGGGCACATGCATCCCAATGTTCATAGCAGCACCACAGACAATAGCCAAATATGGAAAGAGCCCAAATGTCCATTGATGGATGAATGGATAAAGAAGATGTGGTATACACACACACACACACACACACACATACACTGGAATATTATTCAATGGTCAAAAAGAACGAAACCTTGCCATTTGCAACAACATGGAAGGAACTAGAGTGTATTATGCTATGTGAAATAAGTCAGTCAGAGAAAGACAAATATGATTTCACTCATATGTGGAAGTGAAGAAACAAAACATGAACATAAAGGAAGGGAAGAAAAAATAATATAAAAACAGGGAGGGAGGCAAACCATAAGAGACTCCTAAATACAGGGAACAAACTGAGGGTTGCTGGAGGGGGAGTGGGTGGGGGGATGGGCTAGATGGGTAATAGGCATTAAGGAGGAAACTTGTTGGGATGAGCACTGGGTGTTATATGTAAATGATGAATCACTATATTCTATTCCTGAAATCATTATTACACTAACAATTGAGATATTTAGACCATTTACACCTTATTGATGTGGTTAAGTATAAGTCTACCATCTTACTATTTATTGTCTGTATGTAACCCTTGTTCCTTGATCATCTTTTCTTCTTCTTTCATCTTCTTTTGGATTAAATTGAATATTTTTATTCCATTTTATCATCTTTGTTGTCTTAGCTATAACCCTTTGTTTTTTGTTTTATTATTTTAGTGTTTGCATTAGCATACATTTTTAACTTATCACAGTCTACCTTTAAGTGTTGTTATACCAGTTCATATATTATAAGACCATTGCAAAAAAAAAAAAAAAAAACACTTTCACTTCACCTGTCCTAACTTTTGTGCTCTTATTGTTACACATTTTAACTTTACATGAAATATAAACTCCTGACTACATTGTGATTATTTGTACTGAAATACTTATCTTTTAAAGAGATTGAAATCATAAAGTAAAAATCAAATATATTTATTCATGTAGTTAATATTTCCATGTTCTCAGTCTTTTGAGTAAATAGATCTTTCACCTGGTACCATGTTCTTTCTGCATGAGGTTTTCTTTTAACATTTCCTGTCATGAGAGTCACTACCAATGAATCCTTTTAGTTTCTGTATGTTTGAAAAGTTTTATTCTGTTTGCATTTTTGAAAGATATTTTAATGGCATATAGAATTCCATACTTTAAAGACGTAGCTCAACTATTTTTTCACTTGCATTGTTTCCAAAGAGAAATCTGTTGATTCTTATCTTCATTCCCATGTGCGTGTGTCTTTTTTCAGTCATTGGTTTGGAGCAATTTGATTATGATTTGTCTTACGGTAGTTTTCTTCATGCTTCTTGTGCTTGTGGTATATTGAGCTTCTTGGATCTCTGATTTAATAGCTTTTATCATATTTAGGAAATTTAAGCCATTATTTCTTCAAATATATTTTTCTGTCTCCACATTACTCTCCTGTCCCAGGGGCTCCAATTATACATATATTAGACTGCTTGAAATTGTCACATAATTCACTGATGCTCTTTTCTTCTTTTACTTTTCCCTTTGTTTAAAAATTTTTTTTTAATTTATTCAGTTTGAGAGAGACAGAGAGTGTGATCAGGGGAGGGACAGAGAAAGAGGGAGAATCTTAAGCAGGCTCCACACTGTCAGCGCAGAGTCCATGCAGGGCTCAAACTCACAAAACTGTAAGATCATGACCTGAGCTGAAATCAAGAGTTGGTCGCTTAACTGACTGAGCCACCCAGACGCCCCTATTTTTTTTTCTTAATTTTCTTTTTTCTCTATGCTTAATTTTAGAAACTTTCTATTGCTATGTCTTCAAGTTCACTCATCTTTTCTTCTGCCAGATCTAATTGACTTAATTCAATCCAGTGTATTTACCTCTTTCACACTGTAGCTTTCATGTCTACAAGTTCATTTAGGTATTTTTTTTTATTTTTATTTTATTTTATTATTTTTGAGAGAGAGAGAGAGCAGGGGAGGGGCAGAGAGAGAATCCCAAGCATACTCCATTGGGCACAGAGCCCAATGCGGGGTTCAGTCTCATGAACTGTGAGATCATGACCTCAGCCAAAATCAAGAGTTGGATACTTAATCAGCTGAGTCATCCAGGTACCCCTCGTTTAGGTCTTTTTAAATATCTTCTGCATCTTTACTTAAACTTTAAATATATGAAAATCTGAATAGTTAGAATAACTTCTTAATGTTCTTGCCTGATAATCTTAACATCTATCTCAGTTCTAGGTGGCTTTTAATAATTTATCTCCTCACTGTGGACAGTATTCTCCTATTTATTGGCATGTCTGGTAATTTTTACTGGATTCCAAACATTGTGACTTTTACTTTCCTAGGTGCTGAATATGTTTGTGTTCCTATCATTATTCTGAAGCTTTATACTGAGACGGAGTTAAGTTTTTTAGAAACAGTTTTATCTATTCAGGTCTTGCTTTTTAAATTTGATAGACAGGACCAGAGCAGTGTTCAGTTTAGAGGTAAATACTACCCACTACTGAGGTAAGATTCTTCTGTGTATTCTACCTAATACCCCACAAATCGCTAGGTTTTGCAGTCTGCCTTGTAGAACCAAACATTATATACAGCCTTGTGTGAGCACTAGGCATTGTTCCTTCCATTCCTTTCAGGTGGATCTCCCCTAGCTTTGGGTAGTTTCCCTACAAGTATGCACTGATCAATATCCAGATGAATTCTTAAAGGAGAACCTCTGAAGTCATCCAGAGTTCTCTGTGTCTGTACAGCTCTCTTCCTTTCAGCACTCTGTCCTATAAATTCTGGGCACATTAGTGTCTCCAGACTCTCAGTCCTCCCCTTAACCCTGTCCCATCAGTGCTAAGCCATCTACCAAGTTGTATCTGGGGTCCATAGCTCTGCACTCAACCTGGAAATTCTCTAAGTCATTAACCGAGGTAATTTAAAGGTCCATTTCTCAGGGATCACTGCCCTTGGTCACCTGATGTCTCGTATCTTTAAAAACATTGTTTTATATATTTTATCTGTGGTTTGTTTTTTTCATGTAGGAAAATAAGGCTGTACCCAGTTCTTTCATATTTGCCTAAAGTAGAAGTTGTGTGCTTAGTTGGGATCATACTGAATTTTGAACCTTACTTTTTCTAGTCAGTATTTTATCATAAGCAATTGCCATTGGTATACATCATTCCTAATCTGTTTTTTGTGTGTTGCCTTAATACATAATATTATGATATATAACTATATCAGTTTTACTATAATCATCCCCTGTTATCATAGTTTTTCTGGTTATAATATTCCCAATTATAAATAATACAATGATTGATATTTTTGTGCACATCTTCATCACTGTCTTCAATGTTTCTTTTGGACAGATTTCAAGAAGTGAAAAAAATTGAGTTAATAGAAGCTTTAAAAAATATTATATACATCATCCAAATGTTCTCATGAAGGCTTTCTCAACCCACATTCCTAGGAGCATACAGGAGTGCCTGTCTTATTGAATCCTCACCAACATCATTTTTCAAAGTGTTTGCTACTCTGATGTGTGAAATTGGTGTCTTGATCTAAATTGTGTTTTCTGATTATTGGCAAGTTGAATATTTTTATGAGTGTATCAGTTTTTCTATTTTCTTTTTGTGAATTATATATTCCCATTCTCTTATTGTCTGGTAAGATATTAGGGTGTTTCAAATCAATTTGGGTGAGCTTCCTGACCTTATTTTCTTGCAATATAGTCCAGCCTTATATAAACCAACATTTTTTCATGATTTTTTTTCTTTTTTTCCTTTTGTTGTCTTTGCCTTTGTTTCTACCCCTACCAGGAAGTTCTACTTTTATAATCTTAATGTCTTAGAAACTCTTTCCCTATTTCAAACCAAAAGCTTCCTTCTCAGTGAATTCCTCCTTGCCAGTTCTGGGATAGACTAAGATCTTCCTTCTTCAAACATCCTCCCATTATAGTATTTATTATATTGGTTTACATGCTGATATGTGCATGTACTGGTAAGCTCCTTGAGGACAAGGACTATTTAATTTAATCTCGAAGCTCACACATCTCTCCTGATAATAAATACCCCCAAAACACTTATTGAATGAATAAATAGCCAATAAAGAGCAACTCATACAAACTAAAATAAGTGTTCACTTATTTCACTGGCTTTTATTAAATACTTCTTATGTACCACATGAAAGAAATTCAAACCTAACTTATAATAATTCGTTTCTTTTAAATGGCAGGATATTGTTTTCTAGCCATTTTTCTCATTGGCTCTTTTGAATATAATTAATGATATCAGGAGAGCTAATATTGCAATAGCACTACAATTGAACTTAGAAAGCCTCTGATCTGTTCCCATCCTGCAATCTCTGCCTAAATTATTAAGAGCATCTAGCTTTAGGGGAACCTGGGTGGCTCAGTTGGTTGAGCCTCTGACCAGATTTCAGCTCAGGTTATGATCCTAGGGTCTTAGGATCAAGCCCCACATCGGGCTCCATGCTGGGCATGGAAACTCCTTAAGACTCTGTCTGCCTCTGCCCCTATCTCCTGTTCATTCTTGCTCTCTTCCTCTCTTTCTCTCTCAAAATAAAAATAAAATTAAAAAATAAAAGCAGCTATCTTTAGATGACTATACATCTGCATAATGACTTCCTTTTGACCCTTTCCTTTCCAGCTAATTGAGTTGGCTTGTCACTACTAAGTGAGCACATCTCCAGGCACAGCACCCCCACAGGAAAATTAAAGTGTGTTTCCTTCCCCAATGTGCTCTATCATTTTTGGTGTCTGAGTGTGGAATCAATCCCTGAAGAATTTGGTAATGGCCTATTAGACATATCACTTTCCTCAAAGCAAAAGGTGAAGGTCACAATAGCCTCTATTGAGAGGGTCTTTTCATACCTCCCTCCAGTTCTTCAAATCTCCTCCCCCACATATTTGCAGGCAGTTTCAGTATTGTGTAGAGTGTATGATTTACAGGAACATACAAACCTCTTTACAAAAGCTCCTTGCTGAGTCAGGCTGGGCTAGAAGATTAACTTCTATGGAAAGTGAAAGTTCCTAAGTGCCTGCCTCCAGTCTCCAGGGGAATAATGTGGGTAAATCGATGAAGAGATACAGACAGTGCAGGCTTCAGCAGATAAAGATGGAAATGGAGTTTCGACAGAGAATCTCACCAGGGTGAAGTGGCACGTGTAAAGCCATCCCAGGATACGCAGGGTCCAAGATTTTCTATCTTTTTATTCAGAGCCTCTTTCCATATGATTTGATGCACCCAAAATCAGCATGTCAATAACTTTGTGTTTGCCCCCATCTCATGTCATGCTAAGGAAGAAACACCGTGCCAGACAGTGGCAGTAATATGCTTGCCAAGCCACCCAACTTTATTAATTTTTTAAGTTTATATATTTTGAGAGAGACAGAGAGAGAGCACAAGTCGGGGAGGGCAGAAAGAGAGAGAGAGAAGGACAAAGGATCCGAAACAGGCTCTGTGTTGAGAGCAGAGAGCTCGATGTGGGGTTCAAACTCATGAATCATGAGATCATGACCCAAACTGAGGTCAGATGCTTAACAGACTGAGCCACCCAGGTGCCCCAGGCCATCCTACTCTAATCAAGGACTGACCATAGACTCTCAAGACAACCTCTTATGCATGTGCTCCAAAGCACTTCCCCCTCCTCAAGTTATCTGGTCCACATTACTCAGGTGGCAGGGGGTCAGAGAGCAGGGGATCTCTCCCCAAATGGAGAGAAACAGACTAGGAGCCCTGCATGGATGGCACCACAAATCCAAGCCCATCTCAGTTACCTGGGAAGTACTTTATACATTTCAAGGAAGGCTCTCCAACGTGCATGGCCACCAAAAGCACAGGGCTCTGGTCTAAGGGCACTTCTGGATAAACACATGATGAGAATGTGTCCACACAACAGGAAGCTGGCCCATTCACAAGGCCAACACTGGGTCAGAAAGTTCCTACCGCACTGCATTGTTATTGTTACCACAAACTCACCAGCAACTAGACAACACGGTCCACCTTCTGCTGTTTTCAAATCCCCATGCCTAGCACCAAGATAGACATAGAATATTGTTGATTAAATGTTAAAAGTCCTGGCTCAGGGCATGTTTAATTTTCACTGTGCATTAGAGCATCTTAGAGAAATGAAGAATGTCCTGAAATTAGGATAGAAGACTCAGTTCAACCTCTCTGGGTTTCAGTGACCTTATCTTAAAATGAAGGCATTGGACCAGCAGATCCTTAAGGGCCTTCCAACTTTAGATCCTATGACTTGAATGTCTATGGCTGGCCCTAAGCAGGGAGAGATCACTGACTTCCCAAGAAGCTGAAAGGGATTTAAACCAACAAACCTAGTTGCCAAAGCTTAATACATGTAGGAAACTATTCATTCCACCATCAGCTAGAGGCTTGGAGTCAGATGGCAAATGTACTAATCACTCTGTCAGTAAGCTGAGCCACGGTGCACACTCCCAGTATCAGCACTTGTGGGGCTGGGGTGGAATTTTTTTGTTCCTACTCCAAGGTATTTGAGTCCAAGTGATCTGGAGCACACAGCTTCTGAACCCCTAATGTGAGTCCATGCCCTGGAGACCACAGAGTCTAATTATATTGAGTGGAGAGCAGCAAAAAGTCACAAAGCCATTAACGTGGAGGTAGGAGGAAATGAACACCCAGGGAGAAATTCAGAAACTATTTTGAGAAACAGGAAAATTTGCTTCTTTGTCTTGGTGACAAAGTAGCTGAGTCACCCAATCGCTCATAATCTCAGGGAACCCATTAGCTTTGCTTGAGTCCCCACTCATCTGTCAGATAAAGTGGAATGGTGTGATGGTTGGAGAAAGCCCAGAAGGCCTGGCTCTGGGAAAACACAGTGATTTTCAGGGGAGGAAAAAGAGGAGCAGGACATTTTTTATAGCTCATAAATTGAAGATGAAATCACCATAAAGGGCTGCCAATGAAGCAATGCCCACTAATCCTGCACTCAGGCAAAGCTCAAATGCCAGAGATGCCTGGAGATCGGGCCTTTGAAGGGAGAAGATCACCCAAAAGTGTTCTGAGCCCAGGGAACAAATGGGATGGACAACAGGAAAGTAAGTGGGAGAATTTGCTTATGGGGCTTGCTGAAGACCCATACATCCATCTCCTGCTGTCGCCAAGGTGTCTGAGCACAGGTAGAATGCACAGCCTCTGAACCCCACGGCCCCATGCCAACCCAAGCCCCCCAGGAAGCCCTGAGCCTAAAAAGTGTAAATCACAGCAGGCGAGCCCTGCTGAAAATCTGAGAGAACATTGAAGGGATGGGAATATTGGAGATGCTGTCCTCTGTGACAGTGAGACCAGCATGGTCCCAAATGACACACTTCCTGACCTCCTATGATCTTCAGAGAACTCCAGAGCAACTGAAGGTGATGGATGAAGGAACCAGCTCAGCCTGTGGACGGCCGAGTCCTCTTATTCAAGGAGTGGCACAATGATCAGGGAATACAATGAAGTTTAAGAACCAGCTTCTCTGCTGGAAAACTCAACCCATTTCTGATCAATGCTGATGCCTTTATGGAAAAGACAAGTTGGTAGCGTTTAAAGTCTTAGGTGGTATACTGATGACAGCAACTGGTAACTCAGCTTCAAAGCTTGGGTTAAACAGCATGGTGTGAGAATCCAACAGGATCAGAGGGGATGTGGCTGTGCTTTGGAAATGGCCAAGTGGATGAGCAGTGAAAATGGCCATTCTTATTGTTACCAAAACCCTTAAGCTCATTCTGGAAATGAAGGAACAAAGGAAGCACAGCTCCTAGCAGAAAGCGTCTGCTTCTGGAACAAACACAAGCTTCTCTAAGGTCACAAGATGATTCAGTCACAGACAAGCAATCCTTCTTTGCCTCAATAAATTTTTCTACTTAGTGAAACTGGACAGCACAGAGACAGCTTTGGTGCAGATAAACAAACTTGTTCACAGTAGGAACAAGTTAGCAAGAGCCAGCTCGCCCTGGCCCAGTATCATTTCTCCCTCCCTACGGCTATAAAAAGCTCCCCCATAAATGCTAAAGCCCCAACTGAATCAATCATCAAACCAAATCCTGGAAGCCTATCTGAAATACTAAGCAAAGTTTTAACATAGATGTTGCCCCTTGCGTCCATTCAAACTCAGATCAGTCCCTTCTGCCAGACTAGGTTGGTTCCCCAGACAACTGTAAGGAAGGGAGAGAAGACTCACAAGTTTTTCTTTCCCTCTAGTGAGTGAGATTGTGTTCTCTTTCAAGCTGAGGGTCACTGCTTCTCACTCTCCTAGAATGAGCTATTGCCCAGAAAGCACCTCAGTCCCTCACACAACAGCATTCTTGGAGGCCTGCCATGCCATGTCCCAGGCATGTTTAGATGTGATGGAACCATGCACGTGGAGCCAGCTGGGGATCAAGGAGGAATGGGTTCATAAATACAAGGTGTCCACTTTAATGCACATTCAGTAAATGTTGGCTTTTATTCACCACTAGATAGGTTATTCACAAAAACATTTTTTTAGTTAAAAAAATTTTTTAATGTTTATTTTTGAGAGACACACACACGGAGTATGAGTGGGGGAGGGGCAGAGAGAGGGGAGACACAGAATGTGAAGCCGGCTCCAGGCTCTGAACTGTCAGCAGAGCCCAAGACGGGGCTCAAACTCATGAACCATGAGATCATGACATGAGCCGAAGTCAGACACTTAACCGACTGAGCCATCCAGGTGCCCCCAAAACATTTTTTAATTCAATTAAGAGCCTTCCATAGTCCAGGCACTTGGGTACACCCTATACAGAACAGCAAGATAAGAGACCTTGAATTCTACCTTTAGAAAGGTTAGAATTTAGAGAGAAGAGAAGACACACAGGCCAATGTAGTACAGAGTTAAATCCGGTATGTGTTAAAGGAAAGTATGAATGAAATGTTAGAGAAGCACTGAGGGAGAAGATTCCTTCTGTCTGGTGACCTGGAGCAGTGGGCATAAGGTGGGGCCTTCAGAGTGGGGAGAATCTCTCCACTCAGTAAGGCAGCAATGCCATTCCAGCAGAAGGTCAGCCCTGAGGAGAGACTCGGGGCAGGAGGGGGCATACCACATATGAGGAGAATAGGCTAGAAACAGATGTGAGGAGGGACCAAAGGATGGAATAGATATTGGAACAGGTTCTTCATTGCTTTGAAGTCAGGAAAGACCAGGTAGAGGGCTGTAGAAGCAAACATGTTCAGGCTGGAGTGCTGGTCGTGAGGGAAGAGGTACAAGCCAGCACAAATGCATGGCAGGAAAACTATGCCAACATGGCAGGTATTTGGGAAGTGAGGAAGGCCAGGCCGGGAATAACCGCCTCCCTGGGGGTGAAGATGGGCACAAGCCACAGAGGGTTAGCAGTGCCCTGTACACCCCTTCTCTCTAGAAGGTGTGTGGTGAGTGCCTCTGTCATAAATCTCACCCTGAGTACTCTGTGGAGACAGGACTCCACTGGAGGACAGCTGCACCACTAATTTTAGGTTTGTGCTGGAGAAGTAGGGCTGGTTTAATCTCCAGGGCAGAGAGGAGTCTAAGTGACAACCCTGGGCATCGGCTTCTACAAAGGCACCCAAGGATAACTCTCCAATAGCGTGCTATCATTTGGAGGATGATACTCTGTAGGGCTATTCATGTCCTCTGACATGGTACTTTCATCCCTGTCCTGGAAGACCCCTTCAAACCCATAGGTGCTGGCATCCAAATAGAGTTGAACAGAACTCATGTGGGTACATCTTAGTTACTATTTGGGGGCATGGAGTCCATGGGAGAAGGTGGGTAGGGGCAGAAACTCGCTATTTGCGTGCTTTCCTCTGGCCCTGCTGCCTGATCTGAAGCAGCCAGCCAAGGATCCAGTAGGATTTGTATTAACAATGGTTAAGAGTGTTACGTCACAGCAAAGTTTACAAGATTTTTACACATTATGTCTTAATGTCCACAACAAACCCAGGAGGTAGGACTTGGAATTCATACTTGGAGAAATGCAAAAGCTCCATTAAGGAAGGTTAAATGAGTTGCCATGGAATCTGCTAGAATGAGGGCGACAATGCTGGTCTTCAGATTTCAGTGCCTTGGTTCTTACCTGGCTATGGGGGGCTGGGAGTAAGGCAGAAAACAAGGCAGCTGTGGGAAAGAATCCGAAAATGGAGGGAGCAGACATTTATTTAGCCTTTAGGAGGAAATAGCCATTCGATTGAAGAGAAAGACTCCCCTATCATTAAGCAAATTGCTCTACGAGTATGAGCCATTTAGACGGCAACAAAAATTTAAACAAACTTTAAGTGTTTATGATCGTCTTACATATGGTGGTTTAGAAATAAAATGCTGGAAATAAACCATGTAAGACACTCCAGTGGTGCTTTAAGAGCTAAGGCTCATGTATCAGACAGGGTTTAAATCCCAGCTCTTCCACTTAAATCCCAGCAAATCACTTAACTTCTTTCAGCTTCCATTTTTTTCCCTGTGAAATTGGGCACAGTAATAGCACCTGCCTCACAGAGAAGAGGAAAGAATCAGATGGGCTAACACCTGCTAAGAGCTCAAGACAGGGCAGGGCACATAATGAATGCCATGGTCATGATCGCCATATGGTAGAGGTTGGTCAAGAAGGCTCTTCTCTATGGAGGTTTGGTATTAATTTGGCATTTGGCTCAAGAAGGGGAAATCATTTTGCCCAGATTTTATAGAACAGACCAGAAATGCAGAATCGGCCTGAGTTCCCTGAAAGGTTCCTTTTGTCATTGCAAACATCCACCCCTGTGAATCATTTTTTTTTCCCATAGCACCTTGATCAGATCTACACCCAAATTCAACTTGCTTTGCAGAAGAAAAAGAGCAATAGACATAGCAACTTGGCATGAGGCTCTGAGAAGGGGCTTCTGTGCATTGTCACTCATCCTGCCCCAGCTTGGCCTGAACAAGGAAAACAATAAAACCTATCAGGACCCCAGAAGGGAGTCTAGTGCTATGGTT
Source organism: Acinonyx jubatus (assembly GCF_027475565.1). NCBI lineage: Eukaryota > Metazoa > Chordata > Mammalia > Carnivora > Felidae > Acinonyx > Acinonyx jubatus. The sequence continues at coordinate 9,086,609 of NC_069386.1, forward strand.
GTCTAGGAAGGCTTCTTAGAGAAGCCTTCCAAACAACATGGCACCCATTTGGCAGGAAGAGATGACTAGGTGAGACTCCTCTGTGGAAGGGCCCAGCAGCCATCCCACAGATTTTCACATAGTGTCTGGGAGGCAAGCACATACTCCGGAGCTGCCAAACAGATGAATGGAAACACCAGAAGATTAGAAGAGGGCTTGTTGATAGAAGAAAATGATCAAGTTAATGGACTTGTAACCAAAGGGTGTGTTAAGACTATAGATGTCAGCAGCAAAGGCCTACATACGATGATAAACACCACGCACATCCAAATCACACATATCTGAGTGGACTTAAATGGAAGTTTAAGATGGAAGTAAAGTACAATTACAGAAAAATCAGGAAAGTTCATCTTTTTCAGTCACTGAATTTGTGACTCTGAAGTTTTGTATTACTTGCTGAGGATCCCTTGGTAGAATTTAGTTGAATCTCACTTTGCAATACATTTGCTCTCCCGAGGTTTCTAAAGTGAGGTACATAGAACACTGACTTCCCCCCAAAACAGTGGTCTTTGAAAAAGCTCAGTTCCCTGGCCAAATCAGGTGTAAGACAAGGTGTCCTAAGGACCCATCATGGATATTTTGGATGTGTGTGGGCTTTACAAAGGCTCAGGGAAGTCTTACCATAAAGGAATCTGTGTAATTTTGTTTAACTCAGTGCCTCTCAAATATATTTGATGAGGGATTTTTTTTTTACTGAAATAGAATGTATTTCACTCTAGTAAATGCTGGCATAGAGAGCTGCAGGTCAGGATGGATGATAATGGCATTATGGTGGTGACCCAAGAGAAAAATAGTCAGGTGGAACAAGAGCCTAAGATTGATGCTGAGGTGCAGAAAATCTCCTGGCTGGGCATGGAAATGCTGCTTTGCCAAATGACCCCATATATCTCAGAAATTGGCTGAATTCTTTCTAATATTCTTTCAAGGTCCTCGCTGAGTCACTCCCATAAATGATGGATCTTAATGGTTCCGAATATCTTCTATGTGTCTAACCATCTCCCTTTTTAAGTTTGTGATTCACGCCACGCCGGCAAGCAGGGCCAGAGAGAGGGGGCTGAGTTTCATTTTCTAATCATAAAAGTACATCTCAAACCCAGCATGCAACCAAGATGGACTATGCCAATGCCCGGATCTCATATCAGAAATTTAACCGGCTGCCTCTAGAGATGCCCTGAGGAGTGTTACCTCTGCCTGCCATTTCTAGACTGTTTTTTTAAGGGATACACAAACTATGTAGAATTGCTAGGAGTAAAAGGACACTAGAAAACTTCAGGCAAAAAACATGGGCTTTTGAGTCAGAAAGATCTGTTTTCAAATCCCAGCCCTGCCATTCCTTCGCACTGTGATCTTGGATAAAGCTCTCTCCACATGGTCGTTTCCTCATCTGAGCATGAGGGTGATAACATGCTCCTTCAACGTCATTGTGAGGATGAGAAAAAATGACACATGTGGTTGGGGAGGGATGCCCATTGAGACAGCACAGTCATTGCACCATATCTGCAAGTGGGGAGTCATCATTCAACTCAACCGGAAGCACCATGAGAAGCCACGAGGCCTTCTTCATCTCTGCATCTATTACAAAGAGGGGAAAAGCACTACAAAAGTGCTCTGTACCTGATTATTTGGGTGCGCTTCTGGGTGTAAGGGGTGATGACCTTGAAAAGAAGTTCCATTGCTCCATTAATTCCCAGCATGGCTCCTGTGGTGACTGAGAAAGACCAAATCACAGTAGTTATTGAACCATCTGAACCAAGAATTCTTTTTAGCATTACAGAGTGGCCCTAAAAGATAGGGGAGATCCATTACCTTCTTTGCAAAAGGTCACTTAAAAGCAGAGAACCTTTATGTTCTTTTCATCCTTGGCTTGGAAACAAAGATCGCCTATAAAGCACACATTATTTTCTCACACTATCTCCTCAAAGGGGGCCCAAGCCATGAAGTTATGTTTTTCATTTCTGATGTCCCACTGTACTTCTCCATTGTATTCTTACTCAGAATAGTCAAGGCAAATGCCAAACAGAAGATTTTTCTGTAAGTAGATCTTTGCGTTTCAATTCAAGTCGTTTCATCCACCATCAACTTCCCACATGTTACATACATGCACACACATACAGTCATGCACACACAGGGGTATACATGCATATACACACACTGCTAGTATATCGCAAAATACTCTCTTAGACCTATTCTGCCATTGGGAGACTTCACAATGAAGAAAAGCCACGGGTGGATGGGTTAAGATTCAATCCAGCTTGGACTGACTCCTTTAAAGCTCTAAGAGGCAACCTAATAAAGAAAACAGCTCCCTTTCTTTTGCACCCTGGTTCCAAGTTCCCTGACAATTTTTGTAGTTGGATCTCCCATGACTGAGGCTAAGACTTCATGATGCCCCTATCTATTAGCATGTTAAGGGAAGAATTAATTCTTCCCCCTCTGAGGTAACTAGCCTGGGAAATTCTTGCCTTTTTGCCCAAGTGGATGGTTATGAAAATATAGTCTTAGATCTGAATAACAAGAAATAAGTAAATGGGTATTTGGTCAGATGAGGGGCTTCAGATACATATTTTGGACACAAAACATCTGGACATCACGCTCATTTCCAGTGATGCTCTGGCCCCTCTGCAACATCCCCAGTCCCTCACTTCATGCCGCTCACTTCAGGAAGGGCCCCGGTCATGTCAAAAACTAAGGGGAACCTACAAGATACAAAATGGAATCAGTTTGGCAGGGGGCAGAAGTGTCAGAGAAAGAAGGAAGGATGCTATCTTCCAAGGTGTGACTCTCTTTTCTCTTCCCTCCACTGCACTGATGTGTTGAAACCAAGACTTACAAATGCTTTGTGCTTTGGGCCAGGCTTATTCCAGGCAATATGAGTGGGAGCAAGGGGGTCATGGGGAAACAAAGAGAGAGGAACAGGGAGGCTTATCCTGGCTTGCTCCAAGCCCCAGGAAAGAAGGATAAATGAAAATCTGAGGCGGGGGGTGGGGGGGCTCTAATATAGTTCATCCCAGTACAGTCCACCAGAGAGAGACTGAGGCTGATGTCTTAGTGATTACAGAGACCGAGTGTTCCTGGAACATTCTCTATGCATATGTCCCTCCTGAGGCTGGTACAGGCAGTAACTGCCTGGATCAAAATTCAGGGATTTGGCAATCTAGGCCTGCCCATCAATCTTCCACTCTCATGGCTACTAACTCAGCCCTTTATTTCTAAACTGGGAAAACATGTTGGAGAAATCTCTTGGCAAATCATTCAGCAAAATTCCTGTATTAAGTAGAGTTAGGGAGGAAATAGTTTTAGGAGCACAGATTCTAACATAGAAGACTTTAGGCTTGGACTTGAAAGATGGGAACAATAAGAAACCACCCCCTGAGTTCTTCCTGGCTGTCTGCCTGCCCAAGGTCAGACCTCTGGCAGCTCTGTCAACATCCCCATTGGCCAGTAGAGAGCTGCTGAGGGTTCACTGGCTGTCACAGACCCATTATGGCTCCAGCCAACTTCTTCCACAGATAGGAGCTGTTTAGAAAGCTGCCTGGAACATTCAACAGTGGCTAACAATTCACCAAAGGGACAGCAATCCATCCACAGGATTCGTGAACTCTGCTCACCTCTCATCAGTGAAGTCAATGTATACAGAGTGATAGTATAATTTTGTTAAGTATCATATGAAACATTTCATTGGTACAATAAATACAGTCATAGAACATGAGACAAATGGCCAGCTCCTCATACCTACAGGCAAATCCCAGCATTTCTTTAGAGCTCCCCACTAAAATGAATTCTTCAGGATCTCTATAACCTATATATATGAGAAGAAAGCTGGATTATTCAGCCTAATAACTATTGTTCAGGAAACCAAAATGAGATACCTCAAATCTTGTGCTGCTGGCAAGTTCCAGATGGGGGTGGCAGACTTTCTGGCTGCTTATTAATGAGAGTTGCCTTTTACACAGCTCCTCACTTAGGTTTTTCTTAATTAAAGATGGACTGGTTTATATAGATCTTATTGGCCTCTCCCAAATATTCTCTGATTTTCCTGGTCAACATATGAGTGTGGGAGGAGGCTTTATCTGTGAACATGGAGTCAAGGATCTATCTTGTTTCTTCCTAGAAATACTTTCTCTTTATGGGTCCTTCATGGTTATTAATGGAATTAGCCAATGAAATATGACCCTACTAAGGATCTTAGCAGTTCTGAGGACAAAGGGAAAAGCCTCCACCTTTCCCCCTTATGTGTGTTCTTCCTATTATTTCAAAGGACTAAGGGAAAAGAGTAGAGCAGGGAAGGAAAACTAATTGAGCAAGTGCTATGTGACAAACATACCCATGAACGTCACCTCACTTATCCCATCTACCAAGTCTATGAGCTCTTATGACCACCATAATTTTATAAAAGAAGAAACCAAAGTAAACAGGTTAAATGCCCATGCCTTAGGACTCCCAAAGAATGAAGTCAAACCCAGGTCTTCCTGGATCTAAGCCATGTTCTTCCCTCTAGAGAGCATTACATCACTTTCACTGTGCAGGAAAGGGGCTCAGAAAAGAGAAATAACGTCTGTGCTCATTCTATGTGAGATAGAAGGTACAGAATCTAATCTGTTCACAGGAAGTGTCCCCATATGGAGAGTAAACATGAGTTTTAGAGTTAGAAACTCAGCCCCCAAACTTGTCTGTATAAATTCAAGCAAGTACTTCACTCTTCCAAGCTTTGTTCTCTTTTTCTTAGCTATAAAATGGTAAATGGAGATACAGGATTGTTAGGATAATCTGAAACCATCCAGATCAGGAGACAGCAAATAAATATCAAGCCGTGTGCTGGGACGCATCTAGCTACCTGAAGGACTAGGCCTAGAAGCAGTGAGAGATAAAACAAAGTAAAAGATGTTTTGCTAAAGGATGCTGTGATCAATAAGCAACTTCAGGGACACAGTAGGGAGATTTGTGATGTGAAGGGTCATTCTTGACATTGCCCTGTGCCTTAGATATGATAAGGCCTGAATGAAGTCCTATGATGTCTCCTGCCACAGGTCTTTCTCACCTTGTAGTACTAATAGAGAGGCCTAGAGGACTCTAATAAGTGGTTCCCAATGGAAAACAACACTGACATCTAACTCAGGAATGAGCTCAAGAGTTCTGCCTGGATGAGGAAAAGACAAAGAAAGAAATTCTCACCTCTACAGCTTCTAGGACAGGAGGCTCCTCATGGCTTATTGATCTTCTTGGGATGACATGTATCCTCCACCCACACCCTCCTTCCAACCCCCAGCCCTAAATGGTCTGTAAGTGTCCCGCCCAAGTCGGGAAGCCACTCCAGAAAGCTACAATTTGAGTAACTTACCACTGGAGGAGAACACACGCAGAGCCCAGAGACAGTGGAGGAGGTTCTGACTGTGAGATAGGTTCTTCCTGGCCAGAATTAACGTGACATCAAGTGCTTCCAACTCCAGTGCCTTCTGTCCAAACTTTTTATCTATGAACACAAAGCAATCCATCTTAGCTGTGTTTCCCATGAATTCTGAAGGTTATACAATGCATGAGGAACAGGAAGGCAAAGATAATAGAGGCAAGAGAATGATGACAGCCAATGAGATTTATGGATATAGCAGAAAATGCTACTAGGTATGTTCCCATTGGAACGAGATGGCTCAGAAGAGCTAAGGCAGGGTATATGCGGAGTCCATTTATTCCTCATGTAATATTTACAAGAGGCCTTGTGGATTGTGTGACTCATACCCCCTGTATGGAAGCATGTTTCTGGCTGTCCTCAAACACGAATTCCAGTTTAGTAGGGTATAAATTTCTTCCTTTAAGATAGTTCTAGAATATAGGATACGTAAGTTACACAACATTCAAATGCAATGTGTGGAACTTGATTGGATCCTTCTTTGAACACGTCTGTAATTTGCCTGTTGGGATATTTGGAGAAACTGAAATGAGGATAAATTATGCATGCATGTTTAATTTTGTTAGATTTGTAATCACGTATTAGGGTTGTATAGGAAAATATCTCTTTTCAAAGAAATGTACTTGAACATATTTAAGAGCAAAATTCTACCTGTAACTTTCCTTAGAATATTTTGAATAAAAATAAACAGGCGAAGGGGTGCCTGAGTGGCTGAGTTGGTTAAGTGCCTGTCTCTCGATTTCAGTGTATGTCGTGATCTCACCGTTCGTGAGTTCAAGCCCCACATCGGGCTCCTTGTTGACAGTGTGGAGCCTGCTTAGGATTCTTTCTCTCTCCCTCTCTCTCTGCCCCTCTCCCATGCTCTCTCTCTCAAAATAAATAAATTAACTTTAAAAATAAATAAATAAGGGTGCCTGGGTGGCTCAGTCAGTTAAGTGTCTAACTTTGGCTCAGGTCATGATGTCACAGTTCATGAGTTCAAGCCCCACGTAGGGCCCTGTGCTGACAGTTCAGAATCTGGAGCCTGCTTCATATTGTGTCTCCCTCTCAGCCCCTCCCCCTGTCGCACGCGCTCGCTCTCTCTCTCTCTCTCTCTCTCTCAAAAATAAACATTTAAAAAAAATTTTTAGTAAAATAAATAAATAAATAAACAGGTGAAGAAAATACGGCAAAATGTTAACAATGGTTAGGCCTAAGCAATAAAAGGTCATCTTTCTATATGATAGAGAGCTTTATATTAAAAAGTGAAAACAAGCTTTGTGCAGTGGCAATATCATAGCCAATGAGGTTTATCTGAGGCATGATTATTGCTAATTAAAAGGTGAAAACAAAATGTAAGATAATAAATTTTTCTTCACAAATTTCTCTAAATTACTGATCCAAATAATCTGGTATTTAGTGCTGCAGGTAGGTCATCATTATTTTAATAATTAGTAAAGCATAAATAATTAGCAAGCATAAAAAATAAGGGGAAAGTACCTTTCATTCTCTGGTTCTGGCATTTCCTATAACAGGTGGCTGTGCCACCTGTCACATTTGTTTCTGTCCTTCCCAAAGCACGATGTCCAAATTGCTACGTTTGTTTTTGCACAATACAAGCACTATCAGATTCGTTGCAGTTGGAAATGAGAAAAACAGAGACAGTGTCCCAAACCTGGTTTATCAATATTCACCTCCAGACCAAGACACCAGCGAAGAGGTGGTGACCAAACTAATATGACCAGTTCCTGTCACCAGAAGCGAAGCATCTATCGGGCTCTACTCCCGAGCAGCCAAGCTCATTTCTGTTCTGTATAGGTTGGCCAATGGCAGCCTGCATGGCAATGGTGAGGACTACAATCTGGTGATGGCAGAGGCCGTGGTGATACAATGACAACAGTTCGCAATTTGGAAATCAGGGCCCTGGTACATCTCTCGTCTTTCTCCTATGAAACCTACATGACTCTTATTTGCCAGGCCTCTGGCCCCACACACTAAGCAGGTCACTTACAACCTCAATCCTTACACCAACCCAAGAATTAAGTACTGATACCTTCATTTTATAGAGGAGAATCCAATGGTTCAGAAAGGTTAAGTAATTTTCCCAGGGTCACACAGCTAATAGTGTCAGGGCCAGGCCTGAAACTCAGGCATGGCTTCCCAGTTTACACTGTTTATAACCAGTATAGAGACTGTGTCTCTTCAATCTTTTTCTTTTTAAAAACATTTTTTAATGTTTACTTATTATTGAGAGACAGAAACAGAGCATGAGCAGAGAAGGGGCAGAGAGAGAGGAAGACACAGAATCTGAAGCAGGCTCCAGGCTCTGAGCTGTCAGCATAGAGCCCGATGAGGGGCTCAGGCTCACAAACCGGGAGATTATGACTTGAGCTGAAGTCGGATGCCCAACCGACTGAGCCACCCAGGTGCCCCTCCTCAATCTTTTTCTGAAGTTCACTTGACCACACTTTGCTCTGACTTCTTCTCATCCTTCAACTGTTGGCTCAAATGTCACTTCTTCCTGACCACACCATCTTAGAGGAACATCACCCTGTTTTTCCCTCATAGCTACTAGCTAACTATCATAGTCTGCTATTGTCTAGTTAATTAATCACCGTCTGCCCTTGCCCACTTGAATGTAAGTTCCATGAGAGCAGGCCCCTTATCTCTCTTGCTCACCAGAGTTCCCAGGGCCTAGTATGGTGCCCAGCCCTAGGAGCTGTGTAGTAAATAGCTGGTTGAATATTCAATGAATGAGTTATACTGGTTTTGTCTAGAACACACTCATGCAGGTGCTGGCTGGTGCCTGAGTCTTAGTCATTGTTTGTGGAATGTTGAATGGACGCAGCAGCGATCCAAACAACGAAAGGTAAGAGTGCCCCAGAGTCCCTGTGTCCTGGGCTGTTGCTGGCTGCACTGGACAACAAAAGCCCAGGTTTCACAGCCCCTGGGCTTCTCAACTATGACTTACGTAAGACCGCACACAATGGGAGCTTAGCTAGTATGATTAGGCTGCAAGGTTTACATGCATCCTGAGCACCCAGGCTTTTTGAACTGTGCCCCACCAAGTTCTAAGGTTTTAGGGAGGTGTTTCAGGGCTTTCTCTGAAACAAAAGAAATGGGAATAGAGCATAAGTGGAAAGAGTTCTAGGCCCCCATCTTCTTTTCTACAAAGGAAGCTCCACTTCCATGTGACTGATGGTAATGGGTTTAACACTGGCCTCCCAAAATTCATGTCCACCTGGAACCTCAGAAGATTATCTTATTTGGAGACAGGGTCTTTGCATATTTAACTAGTTAAGATGAGGTCACACAGATTTGTGTGGGCCCTACATCCAGTGACCAATGCCCTTGTAAGAAGAGGAGAGGACACAAAGGGCACATACAACAGAACACCATGTGGAAATGCAGGCAGAAAATGAAGTGATGTGTGTCCAAGCCAAGAAGCACCAAGGATGGCTGGAAACACAGATGCAAGGAGAGGGGCTCCAAACAGATTCTCCCTCAGATTCCAGAAGGAACCAACCCTCCCAACACCCTGATTTCAGACTTTCTCACCTCTAGAACGGTGAGAGAATAAATTTGTTGTTTTGAGCCACGTGGTTTGTGGTCATTCCTTATGGCAGCTGTGGGAAACTCATGCACTTACATAATGAACGTCCATGTAAGATGGTTCTGTTTATTGGTAAGTGAGTGACAACTGCCTGGGACTCTTACCCCTCGGTCCCCCACCTGCTCCATGCTCCGGAGCCTGGGCCTGCTCTGGGCTCTGCCATAACACATCCAGGACAACAAAATCACCTCTCCTGTGGGGCCAGTCCCACCACCACCACCACCAGGGTGTCTAGGTCCCCCCGCACTTCCCCCACAGGAGTTTCCCAAATTGCTCTCCTGATAACAATCCCACAAGTGCCTTTTGGTCATCTTCAGGTCCGGGGGTGGGGGTACCTCGTAGGCCAACTTTGGCCAGCAGCCGGAACAGGGGCAGGAGGACATCATAGTCTGGAGAGGCTGCCCTCGCTGTGTCCACCAGGGTCTGCAGAAGGGCCTCACTGCCACCCTTACTGATCATGTAGCGAATCCTTCGGTCAGTGCCTGAGGGAGAAAGGAGAGGAGAGCTAGGCCCCCAAACAATCAACCTCATTTCCTCGGAGCAGAAAGCGGGCCTCACAGACAGAGATGGAGCAAGGATCACTTCATTCGCCCCAGAAACCAAGACTGTATGGTTTCTGAAGCAACCTTGTGTCAAGTTGTGCTTTTACTCAGGTAAGGGGTTGGGATGGAGGTGTGAAATGGAGAAATAATGGAATATGTAAGAACCTAGGTGCGCTCACCTATCACAGCTCTAATAAATGGAGTCCGCTTTCTTGAGAACCTGCTGAGTCTCAGTGTATGTATGTGTACTTGCGTGTGCATGTATATAAACATGCATATAGGCTTACCTAGAATCATACCTTTAAGAGAAGAGGGAATATCAGTATTCTTCTGATATAGGTGTGACTCTTCAGTAACAGGGATTGGGGGTGATAGTTTATCTGGAATAATTTAATTTATGGTATACGACTTTTTTGATGCTGGTCTTCAGCAATGAATGAGAGGAATATATGGAAATAGCTAGAGCGATTCTTTAAGAAACAGGCATCCAATCATCCATCTCAGGAGTTTTGAAAAGGGTGTGGAGGGCGCTTGGGTGGCTCAGTCAGTTAAGCATCTGACTTTGGCTCAGGTCATGATCTCACAGTTCGTGGGTTTGAGCCCCACATCAGGCTCCATGCTGACAGCTCAAAGCCTAGAGCCTGCTTTGGATTCTATGTCTCCCTCTCTCTCTCTGCCCCTCCCCAACTCGTGCTCTCTCTCTCTCTCTCTCTCTCTCTCTCAAAAATGAATAAATGTTTAAAAAAAATTTTTTAAGGGTGTGGAGTTATGATAGAATATACTGGTCTTTCTACTTAAGAATAGTTGTGAGCAGGCCCCCCCCCCAACCTTGCTCCAGGACAAGCTTAAAAGCAGTGATTACATTTCAACCTGGAAGGAGACCTCGGTGATTCTCTATGCACTGGGCATGGTTGTCCTCACAAGGTGGCCAACGGGGTAGGACATTATCAGCAAAGGGGACCCTCTGATTTTTAAACCCAATGGAAAGTAGCATCCTCTACTAAAGGAACAATAATCAGCACCTATCTCAGAAGGAGAACTCCAAGGTCTCATTCAAGTCTTCCAGACACCTCTGGACAAATTGAAGGAGGCACCATCCCAGAAGACAATTGGCTTCACCTACAAAGGGTACCTCACTCAGCAGACTGCTGGGAAGTCACCCTGCCATCAGAGGGCAGCACAGCCTATAGGAAAACCTCACTATGACTGGACCCTTCCTCCTGAACCTGTAATTGGAGGCTCTGTGGCTTGAAAGGGACATTCACTTTGGTATTGTCTGTTTGGTGTTAACGTTTCTTTCTAATGCAATGTGGCTGGTATACCCAGAAATGGAAACAGAGTGAATGTTGCAATGTCCTAGAAGGTATATTTTCCAGGACCCTCATGCTGAAGTGAGCTAGCCGAGGCCTGCCCCAGTTAACTCCGTTGATTCCAGCACAGTGAACTCTGTCATCTTTTCTCTGAGAACTTAACAGCTTACCACACTGTTAAGTCCACCTCCTACCCCATATTCCCATCTGCACTTGACATACATTAAGAAGTTGCTAAGGGGCGCCTGGGTGGCGCAGTCGGTTAAGCGTCCGACTTCAGCCAGGTCACAATCTCGCGGTCCGTGAGTTCCAGCCCCGCATCAGGCTCTGGGCTGATGGTTCGGAGCCTGGAGCCTGTTTCCGATTCTGTGTTTCCCTCTCTCTCTGCCCCTCCCCCGTTCATGCTCTGTCTCTCTCTGTCCCAAAAATAAATAAACGTTGGAAAAAAAAAAAATTAAAAAAAAAAAAAAAAGAAGTTGCTAATACCTGGCTGTCTAATGGGCCAACAGAGGGGAGCAGAGAAAGGGGAGGGGTAGAGTCATGAAGGGCTAGCTCTCTCTTTCAACCTGGGATAACCATAGATGAGATATCGTAGAAGAACCACCGAGAGCAGAATTTCCTCCTAAGTTTGGGTCACCATAGGGTGTGTGACAAGACTGAAGAACGCTAAGAGCCCAAAGTACAATCAGCCCACTTTACCCTGGGTCTTATTAACCTCAGCGAAAAAGATGGGCTGGTGACAGAGTCCCTGACAGAGAACTTGAGCTGAAGCAATACCCTCTAGGCCACACAGATTCCGGGAGACACACAGCCACATGCCCCCACTACGTCCTACTCACCAACAGAAAGCAGATCTCCGAGAACCTGGAGGATGTTCAGGATGGACTCCCTGTCAGAGGAGTTCTGCAATGAAAACACAGGCAGCCATCTTTATGAAAGAACGCAAAAGGAGGGAGGTGGTGTGGTCAGGGAGGCACACATGGATGTGGCAGGGCTGTGCTCCCTCCCATTGGGAGAGATTTTGCCGTAAGAACTGGTTGAAGGGGTGCTTCTTAAGTGGCGGCAATGAGGGGACTCACTGAGATAAGGGTCCCGGGGGCTCTGCCTCCATATTTAGCCTTCAGGATACCTTTTTGGGGATCCATTTTGTAGTAACATCAGCATGATGGGCAAAAGAATAAGCAATGAACTTCACTCACATGTGGAATTTAAGAAACAAAGGGGGAAAAAAGAGACCAACCAAAAAAGAGACTCTCAACTACAGAAAACAAACAGTTCCCAGAGGGGAAGTGGGGGGTGGAGGGGGGTGGGGGAAATAGGTGAAGGGAATTAAGAGCACACTTAGCTCTCTTTTTTTTAAGTTCATTTATTTTTTGAGAGAGCAAGAGCATGTGTGAACAGGGGAGGGGCAGAGAGAGAGGGAGACACAGAATCCGAATCAGGCTCCAGGCTCTGAGCTGACAGCAGCAAGCCCGATGTGGGGCTCAAACCCACGAACCATGAGATCATGACCAGAGCTGAAGCTGGACACTTAACCGACTGAGCCACCCAGGCACCCCCAGAGTACCCTTATCTTGATGAGCACTGATTGTTGTATAGAATTCTTGAATCCCTATATTTTAGACGTGAAACTAATATAACCCCATATGTTAGCTATACTGGAATCAAAATTTTATAAAGAAGAATGTGTTTCTTAAACATAAAAAAAAACTAATAAAAAAAAAAAAGCATCAATACTTGATGCAGAGACAGTGAGAAGGGACTTTGTGGACCAAAGCTAGCCCAGTTCTCAACTATGTCAGTGGGCTGAGATTCGTTGTAAATACAGGGCAGAGTGCAGAAACATTAATCCATGATATTCTGAAGGAAAAGATTCTCTGTGTAGTAAAGATAAATTCTTAGTTTCTCAAGAGGAACCTCAGGTGGTGCCAAATCTCATCATGTAGATGTTCTAGGGGATCCTTGCAACGCTTGACACCCTCCCCTCAGTTATGCAGAAGACAACACTGAGGTTCCAAAAGGGAAAACTGGTTCAAGTCCCCTGAAGTGGCCAATAAGAACAAAGCCTGAAGTACAGCCCAGGCCAGGTTCCCAAACACTAGGCCAGTGGTCTTTGTACTGTAATATGCTTTTCTCTTTCTTTTTCTTTTACTTTACTTTTCTTTTTTTTTTTTTCTTAGATCTCCAGAACTTATTTACTGACTTGTTGCAAGTTTATACATTTAAATATCATCTCCCCAATTCCCCCACTCCCCAGCCCCTGGTAACCACCATCATTTTCTGTTTTACAGGTTCAGCTTTTTTACATTCTACAGATCAGTGATGTCATGCAGTATTTGTCTTTCTCTGTTTGACTTATCGCATGTAGCATAATGCCCTCAAGGTCCATCCAGGTTGTTGCAAATGGCAGGATTTCCTTCTTTCTCAAGGCTGAGTAATACTCCCGTGTGTGTGTGCGTGTGTGTGTGTGTCTTCTTTATCCATTCATCTATTGATGGACAATTTGTTGCTTCCATGTGCTGGCTATTGTTAAGCATGCCACAGTAAACATGGGTGTGCAGATATCTCTTTAAGGTTCTGATTTCAATTCTTTTGTATCTATACCTAAGAGTCCTATATTATACCACTCAAGAAAATTAACTTTAAATGGATCAAAGATTTAAACATAAGGTCTGAACCCACAAACTTCCTAGGGGAAAAAAAAAACACAGGGGAAAAAATCCCTGACATTGGTTTTGGCAATGATTTCTTGGGTAGGACATCAGAAATATCAGCAACCAAAATTAAAATAAACAACTGGGACTACATTAAACTAAAGAGCTTCTGGGCAGCAAAGGAACAATCAATAAATTGAAAAGGCAATATGGGAGAAAAGAGTCATAAAGCATGTATCTGATAAAGGGCTGATATCCAAAATACATATTAAAAACAATACAACTCAATAGCAGAAAATCAAATAATCCAATTTTAAAATCAGCAAAGGACCTGGATAGACATTTTTCCAAAGACATACAGATGGCCAACACGTACATGAAAAGATAGTCAACATTACTCATCATCAAGGAAATGCAAATCAAAACACAATGAGAGATCATCTCACACCTATTGCAATGGCTTTAATCAAAAAGCCCAGAGATAACAAATGTTGGCAAGAATGTGGAGAAAAAGAAACCCTATATGCTACTTTTTAGGTAGGTTATTTAAGGCACAGCTTTAATCTTCACATTAGTGAGTCTCATGTTCCCCATCTGCTTCAAAGACTTCAATAACTCCCTATTACACACAGGATAAAGTCAGAGCTCCTTAATAGGGTTTCCAAAGCTCCTCATGGCCTTATTGCACTTGCCTCTTCCAGCTTTATTATTCATTACAACCTCCCTGCCCAAAATATATGCTTCGGTGGTGTGGAACTACTTATAATTTCCTGCTCAACCACCTAGTCTCTTGCCTCTGTACCTATGATTCTACTGTTCCCTCTTCCTGAGCCTGGTCAGCGTCAACTCATCCTTCAAGTGAACCAATGGCTTCCCATAGGATTCAGACCCCTACCTCCTACAGGCTGGGTCTGGGGTCTCCCTGTTCTCCACATCACTATGAGCTACCCTTGACAGCACACTCACTATGTGGTAGTGGCATGCTTCCCATCCTATCCCTACTAGATAGGAATCTTTAGAGAAGGGACCAAGTTTTGTGTATATCTGTATTCCCAGCACCTGTTCCAGGGAAAGCGTACCATACATGTTTTTCAGAATGCAGCCACACTGAACCATAAAGGAGCCATGAAGTCCAATGTCGCACCCCAGGGCAAAGCGGTGCTTACACTTCAATCCTGGGCTTAATACCCTCGAGGAACTCACACTTCAACATCCCAGCCAGGGCCGTGACTAGGGTGAGACAAGTGAGGCCCTAGTTTGGGTGCAAAATTTTAATTTTACAATGCAGTAATCAAGATAAATGATATTTTAATGCTATACTTTAACAAATCAAAATTACAGCAAGACCGTGGATTGCAAGTAACTTGTTCTGCAAGCGTTCCATAAGATGAGCATACATTTCTAATAAATTTTAACTTGATAGACAAGTGAAGTCTTGCAATACAAGTAGTACATGACGCTGAACGTCACAGGATCACAACTGAGCCAACGGTTCTTGAAATTCGCTTTGGTTTATGAGTGCTTTGGATTACAAGCATGTTTCCAGAATGAATTATGCTCACAAACCGAGGTTTTACTATAATGCAAAAAGAATCCATAATGAGAAAAATAGCAAAATATAAATGTTTAACTCTTATTCTAGGTGTGATGAGACATCTGAGGATCCTGAGGCACTTGATATCTACACTTCCCCAGGAAAAAGACTTGGGTTTGCTCTGACACCTCCACTGGGTGCTTTAGCCTAAGGAGGCCAGTCTCGGCAGGCACTCATCTGACTGTCTCTGCCTCCCACCAGGGGAGTCCCACTGCAAATGTCATCCATACATGTGCACAGCATCAATGTTCCCTGCCCCTCCTTAGTCTCCCCCAATCTGCGAACACGAACCAAGAGTCAGTGCTGCAACTGGGCCATCATTCTGGAGAGGCTGCTGGTCTTTGATTCTGGTACAAATTCCAACATGTGCTTGGTGGGGGGAGAGGGGTCCCCTACACCAAAAGACAATGCTCTGAATGCCAGCTGGGTGTCCCACAATTAAACTCGATTCAGACACTATCTACGCAGAGACAGCATCAGATTCCACTGGCTAAAGTTTTACTTCAGCCCTACAAGACTGGCCCCCCACTTCAGGCTTCAACCTCAAAGTCCAGGATGTTGCCTATACAGCTGGGCCTTGAACAACAGGAGTGCGAGCTGCATAGATCCTCTTACATGTAGATATTTTCCCATACAGTACAGTGCTGTAAATGTATTTTCCTTATGATTTTCATAGCATTCTCTTTTCTCTAGCTCACTTTAAGTGTAGAGCACCTAATACACGTCACACACAAAATATTTGTTAATCAACTGTTTATGTTATCAGTAAAGCTTCCAGTCAACTGTAGGCTATTTATTAGTTACGTGTTGGGGGAGACAAAAGTTATACGAGGACTTTTGACTGTGTACGGGAGTCAGCACCCGCGTTGTCCAGGGTCAACTGTGCTTCTCATCAACTGGCTATAAATTAAAGTTTCCTTCCTCGGGAAGGAAGCAGCCCACACAGCTCAGAGAAACATTTTACTTACTAGGTTACCGGTTTGCTATAAAAGGGTATAACTCGGGACACCTGGGTGGCTCAGTCAGTTAAGCGTCCGACTTTGGCTCAGGTCATGATTTCACTTCGAGCCCCACGTCGGGCTCTGTGCTGACAGCTCAGAGCCTGGAGCCTGCTTCGGGTTCCATGTCTCTCTCCACTCTGCCCCTCCCCAGCTTGTGCTCTGTCTCTCTCAAAAATAAACATTTAAAAACTTTTTAAAAAAGAAATAAAACTGCCAGTTATTTTACCAACAAAATTGGGTTCATTTGGGGTAGCAGAGGATTACAAACCGGGACAAGAAGGCCACTGCAAAACTACACACAAGTCCCAAGAGAACAAAGGAAAGACTGGCTCTTTTATAGAGGGGGTTGGGGCGGAGCTGCTATAAACAAAAAGTCCATTGGTGTAAAACTGGGAGCTGGAAGTATAGTGGCTTTTCATTAGCTGAGTTGTGACAGTTTCTCATTGGCTGGGCTGTTGCCAGGGGAAGGAGGAAAACTGTCCTCCTCCTGCTGGGATAGTTAAAAGGGTAGCCCAAACCTACCTGGAAGGCAAGCCTCTTCCTGTTGGGTCTGCAATTGACAAGTGGTAGGATGTGAGAGCTCCCTCTGCTGGCCCCTAGGGTTTACTTTTATTAATTTTTACATTGCCAGCCAGAAGTTCTCTGAACACTGTCCTTTTTGGGTTTTCTGAAAGCTTCATTAGGTAGATAGAATCAACCTCCAGGCCCTCTCCCCTCCCCAGAGGTCAGAGGCAAAGGGTGGTCAGGGGGACAGAAAATTCCAACCACACGGTTGGTTCTCCCAGCAACCAGCCCCCACCCTAGGGTGGGACCCAAAAGTTATCTCCTTAATATAACAAAAGACACCTTAATTGCTCTCATCACTTTGGAGATTCTTAAGGTTTTAGGAGCTCTGTGCCTGAAATGGGACTAATTCAAAACAATGTATTTCTTGGGGCACCTAGATGGCTCAGTTGGTAGACAATGCAACTCTTGTTCTCAAGGTTGTGAGCTGGAACCCCATACTGGATGTAGAAAATTACTTAAAAAGGAAATCTTTAACACCTGGGTGGCTCAGTTGGTTAAATATCTGACTTTGGCTTAGGTCATGATCTCTCAGTTCATGAGTTCAGGTGTCAGGCTCCTTGCTGATGGTGAGGAACCTGCTTGGGATTCTCACTCTCTCTGCCCCTCTCCCACTTATGCTTTCTCTCTCTCAAAATAAATAAAAACTTAAAAATATATTAAAAATTATATCTTTGAAATATACATGACATATATATTTCTTGTTATAAATCACAATAGCATGGCAAGACTCCAGCCCTTTGAAAGTGGGCCCAAAGGTGGCTCACAAATGAAGTCCCTGGAATGGTGTTTCTGATCAACACTAATGGTTCTGGATCCACCTCCAACACCCCCAAATTGGTCTTATCTCTGAGAAGAGGGAGGGGGATACAAGTTAAAAGCCAGGCTGTACAATATTGTGTACCTTGTAAAATGCTAGATTCATTAGTTAATTATGAATAAAGGGCTAGGAAAAGGACAATAAGAGAGGAAATGGAGAGATAAGAAAAAGAAGAAAGAGAGAGAGGAAAAGAGAAAAACTAATAAAGTAGAAACTTACTGAAGAGGAATAAAAGATCCAGATTTAATTTCCTTTCATTCAATTATTCATGCACTCTTCCCACAAACGTTCATTGAAAACCATCTATGTTCCAGGCACCAGACTAAGGATGCAAATTGATCAAAATGCAATCTGCCTTCATGGGGCTCCAGGCCTGGCACACAATCAGGACCTGGGATGGTAAGGACCGTGACAAAGTAAGATGCTGGAAGAATCCAGGGAAGGAGCATTAACCTAGCCAGATCCATGAGTGACGACTCTGAGAAACCAGACCGAAAGGGGTGGGAGGGGAATGTTCCAGCTCTGTTGCAGCCCTGTGTGCTCAGGGGGAAGCATGACAGAGTGTGGTGACATCAGCGGATAAAACTGCTTCCAGTATGACCAGATTGAATGAAGCAGATGGTGAAACGAATTGTGAATTCCTGTGGGCAAGAAGTGGGTCTTATTCATCTCTGAATCCCCATCTCCAAAGGTCCAAGGATCATCCATATATTGGGTTGAATTAATATCTCAAGCTTATGAATTGCCTGCTTTGTTACAATGCCCACTAAAGCTCCCTGAGAACAAGCATTGCTCTATATGCTTCTATTGTACCTGCCAGCAGGGATATAGAGCTGGGCATGCAGAATGTACTAAATCACCACCCCTAAATTGGTTTGACCTGTAGCCAACACACTTGGCTGCACATGCATGAGACATCCTTCTGTAATTGCTTCCAAGAAAACCTCAGTGGTTTCATGTATGGGCAGTAGCGTGCTGAGGGAGTATGCACATGATACTGTCCCCTGCCCAGGGAAGGGGCCACAGTTCATCTCCTCTGAGCCTTACTCCATTTTGTGTGATGATTTAGAGGTGAATCTTAGCCCAGATCTGGGTAAGGAAATCTGAGTTGACATCTGCTGAGATTCCAGAAAGATTTCTTTTTCCAGGATTAAAAATAAGAGAGAAAAAACATTAAAAACAAAACAATGCAAAAAAAAAATCTCTTTCCTATTTTTGGGCATTGTTGTATGAGGACATGAACCTGGGTCACTGGTGACATCGTGAAGCCACTGAATCAACTCTCTGGAACCACCTACCTGTGGACTTTCAGACAAGTGAAATAACAAATCCCCTCACTTATAAAAGCCACTTTTAGTGAAGTAGTTTGTTCCTGAATTCTGATGTGACGGAGAAAAGAAGAAAATTTCACACCTCCATGTGCCCTCTTCTCAAGCATTATGGTCGTAATAAACAGGAAAGAAATTAATTTCACAAACAACTGTTAGGCCAGCCATCCCACAGAAACTAAGAGACAGTATCGTCATACAGATGTTGTGTTCATGAGGCTCTCACGCAGCCCTGAGCCAGAATGAATCAGCACAATATTGTTTTTCTTTAAATAAAAATTATGGCTATCAGTGGAGAAAAAATGCTACACAAAATCTCAACTGGCATTAATTTATGCACTGCTATATTTACCAATAAATATTTTACACTATTTAGAAGGATAACACAAAGCCATTATCTCACCCACAGTAATAATAAATGAGCAATTAAAGAAGGCAGGATGTGATGTGCCTCGATTTTCCTTTAATGATCCTTTTAAATGAATCATTGAGTAATCCCCTGTTGTTTAAGACTTTCCTATAAAACCTGGTTCTGCCAAGCTTTTGGGGAGAGGCAGGCAGTTGGAAGAACAAACAGTGTCTCTCATAGTCTGTGGGGTTTTGAACTGCAATTTTCTCAAATGCTATTTCGCATTTGTTTTCCCTTGCTTTGAAATCATCTGTGTCACCCAGTTGCTTTCCTCCTCCTGACTCCTCGTGATAGCATGTAATTAAGACCCTTCACATTGCTCATTGGCAGCCACTCCAGGCACCCCAGCCCCCAGCCTGCTGCCCACACAGGACCAGTGACCATGCCCCAAGACCATCATGAGTCCCTGTGACTTCAAAACTTTGCTCATGTTGCTACCACTGCTGAAGGACTGTTTCTACCTTTCTACCCCTCTCTTCCTTAGCCCATGAAACCTACTTATATTTCAATTCCAAGCTCGAGTATGCATTCTATATAGTTCTCCCAGTTAAGCTGCCTTCCCAGCACCCATTACCCAAAACCACCACATGTCTGCTCACATTGCACACTGCACAGCTCCAGGGGGTGCCATTCACAAAGACTACAACATGGTTGGTGCACTCTGAAGTGGTGCCATGTGGTGACCTGGCCTCTCTGAGAACAGAATTGTTTGCTCTAATACCACCTCACACCTGTCAGAATGGCTAACATTAACAACTCAGGAAACAACAGATGTTGGCGAGAATGTGGAGAAAGGGGAAACTTTGTGCACTGCTGGTGGGAATGCAAACTGGTGCGGCCACTCTGGAAAACAGTGTGGAGGTTTCTCAAAAAATTAAAAATAGAACTACCCTATGACCCAGCAATTGTACTACTAGGTATTTGTCCAAAGAACACAAAAATTCTTATTCAAAGGGGCACATGCACCCCAATGTATATACCAGTGCTATCAACAATAGTCAAAATATAAAAAGAGCTCAAATGTCCATCAACTGATGAATGGAAAAAGAAGATTTGGTGTGTGTGTGTGTGTGTGTGTGTGTGTGTGTGTGTGTGTGTGTGTATCTCACATATAATGAAATATTATTCAGCAATCAAAAAGAATGAAATCCTGCCATCTGCAACAATGTCTTCTACTGTCCATCGTGTCAAGTAAGGTCACGGTGGCACTCAGCTAGTAGACGGACTGGCTGGTCTGAAAGTTCTAAGATGGTGCCATTTGCATATCTGACACCATGGCAGGGATAGTGTCACCTTGGCAGACTGAAGGACTGGGCTCACCATGGACTGTTGACCAGAGTACCTACATGTGTCCTTTCCAGCATGACAGTCAGAAGGTACTTGGACTTTTTACATGGAAACTGGCTTCCCCCAGACCAAGGATTCCAAGAGAACTGGGGGAAAGCCTCAGAAGTCCAACTGTCACCTCTGCTGCATTCTGTTGGTCTGTCAAGTCCCTATTCATAGCCCAGACTCAAGAGGATGGAGTTAGGCTCCACCTCTGAATTGGAGCACTAGAAAAGAATTTACAACCATTTTTAATCTTCCACACTCCCTTTAGACTGTGAGCTCCTCTAGAGCAAGTATTTTGTCTTGTTCCCCTCAGTATCCTCAGATCCTAGTATGAGATCTTGCACAGAGTAGACACTCAGTAAACTATGGAATTGAAACTTAGTATGCAATCTGCCAGAGTCTTGCTGTCCTTTTCTCTTTGATGACAGGATTCACCTCAAAGTATATTCCAGTGAGAACATTGTTATAGAAATTAACAAGGTACACAGCTCGATTTTTTTAGTTTATTTATTTATTTTGAGAGAGAGAGAGAGAGTAGGGGAGGAGCCAAGAGAGAATATCCCAAGCAGGCTCCACACTGCCAGCACAGAGCCCCATGCATGGTTTGAACCCACGAACCATCAGATCATGACCTGCACCAAAATCAAGAGTCAGATGCTTGACGAAATGAGCCACCCAGGCTCCCCTCACAGCTCAATTTTTCTATCAGCAACTGAACAAACACAGTAGTCTCCCCTTATCTGTAACAGATACCTTCCAAGACCCCCAGTGGATGCCTGAAGCCACATATAGCATGAATCCTACATATGCCATGTGTTTTCCTATAATACATACTTCTGATAAAATTTAATTTATAAATTAGGCCCATGAAGAGATTAACAACCATAACTGATAATAAAGTAGAACAACTATAACAGTATACTGCAACAGAAGTTATGTGAATGTGGTCTCTCTCTCACACACACACAAAATATCTTATGGTTCTGTACTCACACACTTCCTCTTGTGATGATGTGAGATGATGAAATGCCTACATGATAAAATAAAGTGAGGTGAATCACCTAAGCATCATGACAGTCAGAAGTGCCATCTGTTTCCAGACCACAGTTGGCCTCAGATCATTGAAACCATAGGAAGCAAAACCATGGATGAGAAGGGACTACTGTAGAACCCTTATTATGTGCCAATAAATAGGGAACATCAATACCATCACAGACTAAAGTGAAGAAAAAAGAAGCATCCTATGCCCCTCTCCCTAATTTTCTCACGTCCAGGCCCAATTGTACTGACCAGGAAAAAGCAGTCGTTCCCCATCCCATTTTGAACAGTACCCCTGATATCACAGAAGCAGAGTGCTAGCATTCTGCTACTCTGTTCCCACAGATTGAAAGAACAAGCCCATGAAATTCTAATTCTTGATCTCTAAAGAATAAGACAAAACCTCTTCCAAACTCATGAGCCAGGAGCCCAGGACACAGCTCATAGCCCAAGAAAACCATATTGCCAAAAATAAATTTGTTCTTCCAGTCACGCAGTTTGAACACTCACTAGAGATGGTCCATTGGTTAACTAAAAGACATTATTAAATTTGGAGTTGGTAATGAAAAGATGGAAGGGAGCACTAATCACAAACTTCAATTACCAAAAATGGTTGTAACACCAAAAGTCTTCACCCAAGAGGAAACAGGTAGAAGCTGCATTATTAGAAATACAGTTTAGGTGGAAGGTGAAACTTTCTGTCAAGGTTGAAATGGGTCCAAAAGAGAGAAGTGTTTTAGGAGTTTGAGCCAAAAGACTTATGAATGAAATGAAATGAGATTTGTTTCAATATGATGGGGGCTGAGGTGGAAATAGTGGGGCATATAACAAAGAGGTTTGCCATAATTACAGAAGCTGGATGACGGGTGACATGGTTTTATAACACAATGTTTAAAATAAAATAAAATAAAATAAAATAAAATAAAATAAAATAAAATAAAATAAAATAAATAAAATGACAGGTAATGTTTTCTGGCTAGAGTGTCTTAAATGTAACCTTGAGAATTAACAGTCCCACTGGGATCTTTTCTCATAGTTTTCAGGCCCCAGAATTTGACAAATGCTTCAGTCATATATTGAGTTTTATACAATCAGTTGTTAAGAAAATCAATGATCTTCCTCTTAGGTGAAAGGATATTCACAGTCCAGTGTGGGGTAGGGTAGACTGTGGTCCATTTTTCATTCATTTGGCAGACATTGTTGAGTATTTACTGTATATCAGGCACTGTGTTAGGCACCAGAAACACCATGCATAGCATAAATGCACACAATCCTGTCCTCATGGAGCTCCCAGGTTAGTTGGAGGAGCAGGTATTATCTAAATAGTCACCCAAAGGGACACTAGGAATAAGTGTCCAGGTTTATATAGCCACATAACCATGAAATAGGCTTATTTGACATGAGTCAGAAAAAGATTCCCTTAAGAAGTCACACTGAGACTGACAGCTGAAAAATAGCAAGAATTAACTAGGCAAAAATGGGAGGGAAGGATATTCTGGATGAAGCAGAGCAAAAGGAGAGTAGCATACAGAGTCCAGTGGCTGGCAGACGAATGGCAAAGGAAAGGGACATAAGGAAGGCCAATGAGGCCAAGGTAGGGAAAGGGGAGGAGAGTTTAAAAAGATGTGTTTGGTTTTTCTTCTCAGCACCTTAAAATAAGCACATTGACCAAAGAGGCCTGTTTCAGTCTTCTTTCTTACCCCTAGTTACTTTATATACACATCACATATGCAGACATACATACTGTGTTCCCACAAGCACCCAGAAGCCTATAAGATTTTCCCTTCCTCTATCAGCACCAGGTGGGCAGACTTCATACCTGTTATAAAAGCACGTCCTTTTAATTCAGACAAACTTACGCTACCATAACCCCTGTAAGACTTAATTTTCTCACCCGCATTATTGGATGAATCACTGTACCCAGCTCAT
The DNA here is from genome assembly GCF_027475565.1 of Acinonyx jubatus. Taxonomy (NCBI): domain Eukaryota; kingdom Metazoa; phylum Chordata; class Mammalia; order Carnivora; family Felidae; genus Acinonyx; species Acinonyx jubatus. The sequence continues at coordinate 9,110,165 of NC_069386.1, forward strand.
GGATACAACTGAGTTAGAAATACTGTAATGGATGTAAAATGCTTAGCTCTTTGCACGGGTCACAACAAATGCTCAATAAACCACTGGGAAATTAATATGTGCCGTGGCCCAACAAAAGGTGAATAATCTAAAAACAGATCTGAAGGACTTTGAGATGCATCTTCCTGGACCCATTTTCCACCCTCTTCAAGATGGTTCCAAGTTAACAGAATACTCTTAACGGGGGAGGGGGGAAAAGGAGGGAATAATGAACAAAACATACAATGAGGGTGAGGATGTGTCCTCTGGGCAGAAACAATTTGGAATGCTGTGCTTTGCCAATGCCAGGCACACTTGTTCCCACCCAGTAAATAAATGGTAAAGACTTCAAGTCATAATAATAATGACAGCAATCAAAAGCATCACATCCCTGAAAGGTTCTCTGATTCCTTTTAAATGACACTCATTGGAAAGCAGGCTTCATGTCTATTTCTAGGAAGGCTGTGAAGTCTCTCTAAAGCACAGTTGACAAATTACAGCACAAAACTTGCAGGTTAGAATTCAGGATTACTGAAAAGAAGTGCCAAACAGTCTTCAGCTCTTCCGAATGGATCTAAACACAACAAGCAAATAATGCTTGCAGGTGCCTGCCACCCAAGGCTCAGTACCAATGTGGAGGAAGTAAGTTGCTGCCTTCTCAGTTGCTCACGGCCTTAATATCTGAACCCATCAACCTCTGAAATACACACATGAAAGATTAAGAGCACCCAAGACAGGGAGGCTCAGCCCTCCTTCTCCAAGGACACAGGACCAACCAGTTCCCAAAAACCTCAAGGGGATGCCCTTTTTCAAGCAAGCTAGTGTAAAGCACAATTATAAAGCAAGAAAATTTTGACTGTCGTATCTTCTTGTCTCCCATTTCAGGAACCCCTGTTATCTTACGGCCTTGCTCCACCACCTGGGTATTCTCTAACCTAGTAGTAATGGCCTTCCCAGCCCATTGAGAAGAGCAGATTTTCAGACATATTCTGTACAGTTTGAGAGGCAAGACATAGGCATCTGGTTATGAATTGGCAACCCAGATAGCCAACAATAGTATGATTATTACCATGGAGTGTCCACTTCGTTTCAGATACCATTTACTGCTTAATCCTCAAACCCATCTTGCAATTTAGGTAACATTCTCCCTACTGCACTGAGGAAGAGACTGAGGACAAAAGAAGTTGAATAATTTGTGCAGGAGTAACTTTCCCTCATATTTTCTGAATTGAGTTTTGAAAGCTAGGAAGCTTGCCAAAAAAAATTTTAGGACATTCAAAAGGACAAACTAAATTAATGTTTCTTTAGTGAAAACTCTTTGATTCTAGAAACCAAACTGTGACAATTTTAAAACATGTCTGCAAATGCTTTGTCACACCCACCATCAAGAGATGGAATCATATCCTTGAATCTTGGCCAAGGGACTCTCTTATTACCAAACAGAATGTAGAATGTAAGCCTAACTTCCAAGGCCGGGCCATAAAAAGCAATGTAATTCATGCCCAGGCCACTGGTATAGTGGCATCTGGAGCCTTGAGTCACCATGTGAGAGGGCTGACTACCATAATGCAGCAATGCTGTAAGGAAGCCGAGGCAATATGGAAAGACCCATATGGTGTGGTGGTAGACAGCCCCAATTAAGCTCTCAACAAAACTGGGATCACTTGGCATCAGCTGTGAACCATGAGAGTGAGCAATCTTGGATGTCCAGACTGGTTGGACCTCCAGATAACTGCAGCCCCAGTCAACTTCCAATGCAATCATACAAGACACATCAAATAAGAACTGCCCTGCTGAGTCCTTTCCAAATTGTGAGAAAAAGAAAATGGTCCTTTTAAGCCACTGAGGTTGGGATAATTTTTCACATAGCAATAGTAACTGAAATGCAAACCAATTTCAAAAGCCTATCGATAAAAATCATTGAAAATTTGATTTTTAAAAACTGATTTTGAAAATGCATGACAGTAAAAAACAAAAACAAGGATCTAGACCCACCATTTAAACTGCAAAATATCACAAAGGTTTTACTGAGCTTCTCTATTAACGTTTTTTTGTAAAACATAATATGGTAAAGAAAACATCAGGCAGTAAATCTGGTTCTAACCCAATTTTTCCCTTAGGACTTTAGACAAATAACTTCCTCTCTCTGCCCCCTACTGGCTTCCCTCATGATTCAGTTAAGAGAATAAAAAGCATTGACTTCTCAAGCCCCTTCTAGTTCCACGACCTTGAGGCATTCAGTGTCAGACTGGGGTCAGTAAAAGATCCTCATGCTAAGAAACCAACCTTCTACTTTCGGCTTTGTGGGTTCAGTGGTGGCTGTTTAGGGGGCAGACTCAGAAAATGGGGAATGAGAGACAGAATTGGTGGTATGTGTTCATCTGCTTGAAACTTGCCCAAGAGTCTCAAGAGAACAAGTGTGCCCTCAGAGATCTAAGGTAAGGCATGAAGCTCCTCTAAAGGTATCCTCTGGGATCCATAATAGATAGACATGTCAAAAAGGTCAGTGTTCACTGCAGGTCAGTGAACCCTCTTCTTACCCCCATCAAGTGATATCCCCTGACCTTTCTTAAGATAGCACTATGCTATTCTAAAATAACAGCCTACATTTGGCATAATTCCCAAGAAGGAGTATTTCTTTTCCTTTCAGTTCACAGATACTGGCCAGTAGCTTCTGGGGCATGAAGTTATTCCTGCATTCAGCTCCCAACTCCACAATTTTCTATTAATGCCTTTCTGTCCACCTGGCCCACTCTCTCTTAAAACCTCCACTCTGCTGTCTTCTCAAAAGGATCTGTTGATGACTTAGTTTACACTCAGGCTATTGACCAACTTCTGTACCTCAGCACTATTGATATTTGGGGCCAGATAATTATTTAAGTTGGGGTGGGGGTAACCATCCCATGCAGTGTAGAATGTTTAGTAGTATGGCTGGTTTCTACCCAAAGGATCCTAGTGTAGAACCCACCCTACCCCTGCTTGTGACAACCAAAAATGTCTACAGACATTACCAAATGCAAAATTGGCACTGGACAAGAACCACCATACTAATACATTAATGACTAATTCCTGTGTTACATGGTAACCCTTCCAGTGTATCTAATGAGGACAATGATATAAATCAAAACAATAAAGTTCTGCTTGTTTCAGGGATCAATGAAAGCCAAGTCAGAGAGATTTTCTTGGGAATGGATCCTTGTAGTCATCTCACAAACTAGCGATTCCCAGACAATCACTACTTTTTACTTTCACTCAAAAACAGCAGATTTTTAGATAAGACATATGAACCATCAGATACACACACACATACACATACACACAGGGTTAAATAACAACTAGTTGAATTTAGCATATTTCACTCCATAGTTATGTCTCTCATCTACTCAATGGCTTGAAAAAAAATCAACAACCAAGAATTAAAATAAGGGTGTGGTTTTGGTCTAGCATGAGACATTACATCTATTTTCGGATGATTATTAGTACTTCCTCCCTCTATGGTGATTGGTTCTGTTATATTAAAGGAGAACATTCAGCACAATCTAGAAGGTACAGACTAAGACTCTTCTTTGTTTGATTTCTAACATTTTCCATGATTTGTCCATGATAAGACTCAGTTATTGAAAAACACTGAGCTAATCTAATTGGATGATGTGTATGGAGTGGATAATCTATGTCAGAGACTAGGGATGCAGTTATAAATAAGTCACTAAGACCTTAGTTCTCACATAGCTCTCAGTCTAAGAAGTGTTGTCTCAACTAATGTTTGGTTATGGTAAGATTAGTAGACATAATTGTTATATGCTCCAGTTCCCTTTATTCTGCTAAATAAGTATAAATTGCTTCCTTAGCTCTAGTAAATTAGCTCTTTTGGCTTAAAGAGAGAGAAATAAATTAAGAAAAGTCATACAGATGAGTTAGCATAACTGATATGGAAACTTCTTGCCTCCATTAATAAAATAAGGCCCAAACACTTTAAGGTTGGGTCCAGGGGAGAAGTTGGGAGATCAATTTATGGAGAACAGCAGCTCCAGCTCAGAGATTGATTGCCTGCTCTTGGGGATTCACCTTCCTTCCAAGCTAGTCATGTAGTAAGTTACAGAACCAGAACACAAACTTTACCCATGACTCCAACTATTGTGTTACAAGAAGAGAAAATGGATTTGGTAGATGGCTAGTTTGGGTCTAACATTGTATAGTTTCCCTTTCTTCCACTAAGGGTTTCCCAAGAGGTATGATTTCTTGCCTGACTTTGGTAGGTCTCTTTCTAGTGGGTGCCATCTTTCCCTTGCCACCTGGTTACCCTAAATTATGTTTAGAGTCACCAAACTGTAGGCTAAAGTAAGTAAGATCAAGAGACACTGGATTTACTATCCTGCCAACTAAGGCAATTTTCCAAATTCTTGTTTTCTGTATGAGAACCCACCCCATTCATGAAAGATTTACTCTGGAATCAATTACACTTTTCAGGAGGAACCAACCATTTAATCTCAATGATACGCACAATATTATATATGAAAAAAAACTCAAACAGTGACAAGAGGGAGTTAGCATATCATACAACCTGTGGCCAAGGTTGAAAACACAAAGCCCTTATATTTGTGAATGAGTTATCTCCTAAAACATAGTCATCAACAGCTAAGGTCTGTATCTAAGGTGTAAGAATTCTTATAGTCATTCCCTTGCTTGAAGGCCAAATTGCTGTTAAGCATCTCAGAACACCTGTAAATACTCAGATTTAAGTTGCTCTGAAAAGATATTATTCATCCCCTCTGGATAGCATACCTTCTTCATCTCACAAGGCACAACTCAGAAGTATTTCAAGCCATGTCATGACACTATTGGACCAGCTGGCCCATACCAAGAACCTCTGAGGAAACTCAACCATGATTTCCATTCCAGTAATTCTCATCTGCAAAGCAAAACGTTTCCAACCAAATATATCCAAGAACCTCAGTGTTATGTGGTCAGCCACAATGAGAATTTGTGGTAATATTTCTTATATTAATTATGGCCACAGTGTGACAGCTAAACAGAAAGCAGTTTGGAAACAAATTAGTCATCTTATTCATCTTCCCAAATATCTATGACTTCATTACCAGATCATCCAAGTCCAAAGAGTTGGTTAATAACATATTTTTCATCTATATCACTATTATAGTTCCTGTTGATCTCTTCTTTAATAAACGAAGGTGTTAAAAAATTAATCATCATTAGGTAACATGTAACATGTGACAGCATTTTGTAAACCATGCTCCCAGAGAGGGCACATCTACCATCTATTTATGAATATCCTGGATGCCTCTTTGGAATGTGAACATCCCATACTGGAGCCATAAAGACTAACAGATGTCACCCTAGAACTCCACCAGGGAAACTTTGCCTTCTTGAAGTAAATTCCTCTTCTTGATGACTTCCCACCAGGTTCTTCAAGCACCCAGACTGTATTTTATGAAGCACAGGGAGAGTAAGAAAGAGTAAACAGTTTTTAGATGAAGATCACACTGAATACTAATGGACTGTATCTTGTCTTTTTCATAGTCCATACCCAAGAAACCAGAAGACTCCAGAAAATCAATGTCAGCAGGCTGTTATAAAATCAATGAGGGTTGAGAGGTTAAATAAATGGGAAAGGTAATAGAAAAAAAAAGAGCTTCAGAGAGTGGAGGTGGTATTCCACTATGGATCAAGTCTTCAAGGGTCAGAGATTATGATGGGACAGTGGGAGGAAAAATAGTCCATTAAAAGATTCAGCAACCAAGCCCTGAATGTTTGGCAATTAGCCAGTTAAGTCACAATTTTAATAGCCCAGAAAAGTGCCTGCAGCTGTGTAGGATCACATAACCCACAAAGAGGACATTGGGCGACTCTCCTCTAATTGCCAGGGCTGAATTCCAAAAACTAAAGAGATACTCTACAGGCTCTTCATTTAATGCTCCCACTTAGGGAGTACAAATTTGTTTCGATTTTCCTTTCTGGAATTCAGGTTTATGTTGAATTATCAAATAAATGTCATAGTGATGGAAGTTGCTTGGGATTGTGACCCTTTCAATGAATCTGAGAGACACGCCTGGGACACCAACACCAAAGATCCAGTGGTACCTCCCTGCCTTAGTTGAAGGAAAGGAAATGAAAATTACTGGTTGAAAATCACCTAGAAGTAAAGTCACGGAGAGTCGTGACTTCCTTCATAAGTAATAACTTGACAGAATGTTCATTTGTCTTTCCTATCCATCCATTCAATCAATGGTTTATTAAAATGATGTGATACTCATTAATACATTAAGCAATTGATGGGGTGGGGGAGCACTCAAAGGGTGCCACCAGAATGGAAGTCTTCAATCCAACTTCAAAACAAGCCAGAAAAGACACAAAAATATTGATGAATTATTACAATCAAGTACAAATTGAATTTAATACAAGAGAGCAGTTAATGGGAAATCAGGGAAAGGTCTGAGAGGAAATGGAAAATCTAACTGTGAAAAGCTTCATTTTAGAAATAAAGTTAATGGAGATGAACAATGTTGAAGTAGGAAGTTCTTTCCAAAAAGAGGCAACAGTTCTTTTGGTTAGCCATGGCTCTCCCAATTTCAGGGTGGAAACCTCTTCTAAAACCCTTGTGAATTATTTCTGACTGGCCCTGTCTTAAGTTTGGCTCCCATCTTCTTGAAGTTTTGGCTCCCATCTCCCACCAATCTTGAAGATTGGCTGCCATCAACCAATCATGTAAATAAAGCACTAGATTCACCATAATTGAAAATCAAAGTTCTCTTTCTTCAGGCAGATGTGAGTTGGCCAAATAAGCAAAAGCAGAAAGACTTCAGTCAGAGATGCTGCAAAGGCCTTATCGCACTTGGGCTGGATGTTTGACCACATTAGTTCAAAAGCCCCCTTTACTCATTTCTGAACAAAATGAAGTCTACCATTTTAACATCATCCACTTTTATGCCCATTTACCAAGGGTAATTATAATTGTGTCATGCCACTACACAGGCTGTTGTGACTAACTTTATACATAGTTAAGCATTATGACCCTCTACTGGTTTTCAGAGTCTCTATGGTCATTGTCAAGCACCTAATGATGAATGTTTCCTCTAACCTTTTATTTTTCAGGAACACAACTCAAAGTCTGGTGTTTGAGCCCCAAAATTGGGAGTATAGACACTCTTTGTGAGGAACACCGGATAGGTCAGAATCAGAGGCATAAAGCAAGTCCATTGGCAGAGAAATGGCAGAGAATGGAAGAGAAATTTTCACAGAGATAAAAACAAATCCTTGAGAGTTTTAAGTAAACTTTTAAATTTAGATTGACAGAAAAGTTGCAAAGATGCTCCTTATCCTGTTTCCCCATTGTTAATGTCTCACAATAGCATGGCACATTTGTCAAAACTAAGACACTGACATTGGTACATTATTATTAAGTCAATTCTACACTTTCTTTCTCCACTGATGTCCTCATGCTGTTCCAATTTCCCACCCTGGGTACTACATTGCATTTACTTGTCCTGTTCTCCCAGGCTCCTCTGGTCTGTGATAGTTTCTTGGTCTTTCTTTTTTTGTCCACAACCTTAGCAGTCTTGAGGAGTACAAAAGTGTATCCTCTAGAATGACCTCCAACTTGAGTTAGTCCAACTTTTTTCTCATTACTAGACTACGGTTATGGGTCTTCAGAGAAGTGCCCTTCCTATCCCATATTGGAGTGCATGATACCCAGATGACATCACGGATGATGACATCACTAATGATGTCATCACTTGGTTCACTTGGGTAAAGTGTTATTTGCTAGTTTTCTCCAATGTGAAGTGACTATTGCTTTCTTTCCACACTCTTGTTTTTTGGAAGCAGGTCACTAAGAGTAGCCTACACTGGAGCAGATGGGATGGAATTAAGCTCCATCTCTTGGATGAGAGAGTATCTACACATATTCTTTATATCCTTGACATTTGAGTGAGAAACACTTTCAGTTCATTTAGTTTTCATGGGAATATCTACATTCCCTTCCATCCTATTTTTCATAATCACATGCCCATTACTTTGCTTGGAACAGGACTTTCTACAACACTCAATCTGTCAGTACCTCCTGCAACCCTGTCAGGAAATGGACAATATCATGTTGCTCCGATGACTGTTTTGCCATCAGCAGTGGATTCTGGCTGCTGAGAGGTGAAGTGGAAGGATTGTGGAGACAGTTCCTTGGAGGGAGAGCTCGCATTCAAACGCAAATGTGTACCGTAATTAGGCATGATGGGCTATAATTTTCCAGCTTCCTTTTGCAAAGTAAATTGCTTTTTGAGTTGAAATGTTCTTTGGCTTTCTTTCCCACAAGTTTGGCCTTGTGTAAAAGTCCCCCTTTTCAAAAAGCCAAATTTGTTTAATTTTATCCTATAACTAATTTAATGCTAATTACACCATGACTACATTAGGCATCACTGGACACATTGTGGAACAAAAATTCTGTCAACCTGGTAACTGTTAAGTAAGACTAAGAGTGTTCAAAGATTAACCTATGAGAGGCTACCTTTGGGCTTTACACTGGTTAAGACGGGGCTGGAGAATACTATGCATCCCGGCTCTCAACACAGCAGACACTTTTAGAAATGTGTTTTCCCCTTGGAACCCAAGAGAATTCTCCTAATGGATCAGAATCTCATACTCTAGAAATCCTCTAATCCAACTATCATCAGATGCATGAATCAATCACCCCTACAATACATAAACGAGGAATTTTCTCATTTTTTAAAAAAATATGTCCAGGGACTCCAGCATCTCCCAAAGCAGCTTACCCCACTGTTTGAAACTGTAATTATAAAGAAGGTTATCATTAGGCTAGGCTATTTCTTCATGATTTGCAAATTTACATATTTGCCTAATCTCTGTTTAAAGGGAATGATTAAATTTGTTTAAAAAAAAATCACTGAATGCCAGTGTATACATTTTGCATAGGAAAATATCTGGGGAAGCAGATGTGAACAGTTGTTATTACTGAGTAGTGGGATTACAAATAATTTTTGCTTATCCAATTTTCTAATTTTTCTGAAATAACCATAGGTTTCTTCTATAATTAAAAAATGCCAAAAGTAAAGTAGGACATAAGCCAGGGGAATGTGTAGTTAGAAACACATGAGTCCAAAACTTCTAACATCCTTGGAGCAGGAACTGCACCTATATTGAAGAGATATCTCTACAGCACTTAATATTCTTGCCTGATAGTCATTCATGTTTATATTTTACTCACTTTTGCATCAATTCAACAGACATTTATTGAGAACCCACAATGTGCCAACAGTTCTGCTAGGTACGAGAGATGCACAATTAGCAAGATATAAATTGTGCCCATGACACAATGGTGGAGACAGTCATGCAAACAGATTGCTATAGCCTGTTGCATAGGGAAGGGGGTGTATGGCCACTGCATCCTGTACTCTGTTCCATGGCTCCAGGTCTAGGGGGCATGTCTACCACCACAGTCAGCTCAGATTTGCATACTTATTCCTACAATCTTCCAGCATTTGATGATAGAGTATCTCCAGGAGAGGACACCTTTTTCTCATTGGCATGCAGATACCCCATAGGTTAGTGGAGTACTGATGACAGGCCCAACTAATATCATGGGTATAACATCACTTAGTTTTGGGGGCGGGGGGGGGGGTAGTGTTGCAGAGAAGTTAGGAAGAGAACGTTGGAACTCTGCCTTAAAACCAGCTGATGCTCATTTAACAAATAAACAAGGCAAAAGGCCATTGTGACCTGAACTAGGGCTGCAAGTACATGTAAGGAAAAGTAAAAGATGATCTTCAGAAGTAGGCTCTGATGAAGTGTTTAGATCTTATCCTACAGGCAACAGAGAGCCTTTGTATTTAAGACTGTTTCTTACGCTCAGTATGTTGAATGGAAAATGAGTCACTGAATGAATGAATCAATTTATGGGTGAATGAATGAATGAATGAATGAGTAAGCAAATGAATGGCAATCTTGTTGGCTCATCTGGCTCACAGATATCTAGAAGCAATGCTAAGAACATGATGGGCAAATTCTTCTCTTCCCTGACTTTCCTTCAGCCATCACCCAGATCCCTCTATCTTATCCCTTGTGGTAAGTCATCATCACAGATGGAATTAAGAGTGACAGTGCAGTCCACTACACAGCCACCAGGACACCCACAAACAGGAGACACCTGCCATCTGCACAGATGTACCGGACATCTTTTGTCTGCCCAGTCTCCACATGCAGACACACATGCAAACGTGCATACAAATACACACACACACACACACTCCAAACCTATCTGAGAACTGTTCTTCCTTTTTCATTCCTGGTGACTGTGGGGACAAGTCATATTCATACAGCTTTAGCATGCCCACTTGTCCCAAAGAATTGGTCCAGGGGTAGGCGGCTCCCTCAAACTTGGCCACTTAATCTATTTTGCAGGACTGTGGAAGGTGGTATAGTCTCACTGTAGGGCCTTGACTCTATCATGTTACTGCTGGCACCATGTTGCAGCATGTGGAGAGAATTCACAGAAAGAGCCAGGAGAACCCCATCAACAACAAGAAAGAAGAGTGAGCTGAGGTCTAAACAAAGGAAAAACAGGGAACTTCGTGAGTCCTGCCTGGAGCTAAGTGCTGGTTCCAGCTCCTTCTAGAGATGTACATCCACTTGTGGGTCTGGTGAGAAACCTCTTTATCTCTACAATCAATTCCCACGTATGTGTAAACTCAAGTTGTGTTTAAATGGATTTTATTAAACTCAAAGTGTGTTTGAAGTGGGGTTTGATGGGATCCAAAAGTGGACTTAAATTACTTGCAACCAAATGAGCTCTAACCAAGCCAATGGTGAGGAACCACCTAGAGAAAACGGCAAAGGTTTCCGACCCTCTGGGTTTGGGTCTTGGTTCCCCCACTTAATAGCTACATGCTCCTTTGTGCACCCTCTCAGAGACACTCAGACTTTTACAATACTTTCCCCCACAGTCTTGTTGTGGAAACTAGAAATCATGACTGTAAAGTACCCGGTAGTCTGCCTGGCAAATAGCGGATGCTAAAAGGGGAGTCACCAGTATCGTGTGCACACTAGAAGAACCTTTCTGATACAAATGTTTAACGCTCCCGAGTATATGAGAAATTGATGGGCTCATGATTGGCTATTAGTACAAATTTGCTTCCAGCTCCATCCCCCACCCCAGAAAGCTTTAGATAGTCCTCCTTATCTTTGCTTTACTAAGCTGTGAGTAGAATCCAAGAGAAGAGGAACTCTAGGTCCTGCCCCCTCAACTCTCTTAACACCCAAGCCTCCAGGAGAGTGTTCACAATCATGACAGATAGGACAGAAAGCAAGGTCCCAGCTTCTAGATTTTGTTGAGTGTATTTTTAACCTTTGCACCTCTCACCAGCACTGAACTTACGAAGGCACCCCTAGAGCAACCAGATAAAGGGTATTTAGCATGCGGCTTCCTGCTCCCTTTGTTTGGAAGCTTAATTACAATGTTGTCATTGGTGCTGATTTGCATAGGCCAACAGTGTACGCGGGGCCACAGAGTTCTTGCAGAGACAGACTTTTGTCTGCATAAACAGAGGGAAGAGATGCCTTGAATATTATTTTTGTTCTCTGAAATCCAACATGCCTATTTGGAGTCTTGATATTTTTGATATTTTTCTTATTCTCCCCTGCTAGCCTTAGCCCTGGAGAAAAGCAAGGGGGGAAGGGAAAAGTGAAGCAGGAGTCCCCAGCATCTTGAATGAGAGCCACTCTTACAGAACCTAGGCGGTACCTATAAAAATCAAACCTTGTCCACCCAGGAAAAGGTGAGAGCCGTCTCCTGCAAGTGAGAATTCCTGAGGGTGAATCTGAGAAGACTATATTGACACTCCCCAGGAGGGTGGTAACAATGTCAGGGAGACAAGAACTTCAGAGATGGCTGTTCACTATGACAGTACAAACAGTGGGAGCTGCAAAGACTTTTGTATCCAAGAAGATACAAAATTAAGACTAGCAGAGCATTTGTAGAAAGCTGTTCTTGTGCCAGAGTCTCACTGGTAGAGATAGACATCAATATTTTAGTCTACAGGTTTTCAAGCACATCCAGACCTACCAAATCAGGAGTCCCTAGGGTTACATTTCAGACATATGAATTTTTCAAAGCCCTATGACACTCTCCTATCATCTCTGATAACATTAAGCTTTTTTTTTTTTTCCTGCAAAAACCTCAATAAGGGAGAAAATGAAGGACGAGAAGCCCTATTTGATGGTCAGGAGGAAAACCTAGGATTAAAATTAAGTAAATAAGAGTTTTGACCATCCCGTGTGCCACATGAAATGTTCATCATTGCACATTGTACACTCCCTGACCTTCACTGACACGTTCTGAGCTTCAGTTTTCTCATCTGTAAAATAGAGAGAATGTCTACTTTGAGGGCTTCAGTAAGAGTTAAATGAGATGCCTGTGTAAAGTCCCTCACTTATAGTAGTAACATAACTTGCCCAACATGACACAGTTGCTGAAAAAGCTGAAAATTATAGCCAGATCAATTGGATGGAAAATCAACCTCATTCCATGCACTATTTTTTATACACCCATATACTCTCACTGGGGAAAAAAAAAATCCCAAATAATGAGAAATAAAGGAAAACAAAGTCAGTCACTAAACTGCTGATTTCTTTCCATCTTCTTTAGTACCAGAACCAATTTTAGTAGAACTTCCCAGCAACCATCTTGGAACATTGAGTGATCTTAAAGAGGGCAACCATGTATTGCAATGTTAAAGCAAAAGGAAAGCCAGAACCGTGAATACATGACATAACAACTCAGGACTACTTACCTCCAGATTTCTTGATGTGAGAAAGTATAAATACAAAATAGTGATTTTTTAGGTTTCCATTATCCATAGTCAAATCTAATCTTAATCAATATAGTCCCCCAGGGAAAGTCCTCAACAAGATTGTGGTGATGACAACTGATAATTATTAGGCAAAAGGCCCAAGTAACACAAAAACGTCGATGAAAGTATTCCTGAGGCCAGATGAAGAAAGATGACTGGTTGCCAACAGAGTGATTGGAAAAAAACAAACAGATGACCCTTGATCTTTAGCCTTTGAAAGAACCTAGATTCAAATCTAGTTTTAACACATACTAGTTGTGTGACATTTTCAAACTTTCTGAGACTCATTTTTCGTTTGTTGGTTTGCTTGTTTTGTTTTGCTTTGTTTTAGCTGGAGTAAACTGGAATAATACCCACACAACAGAGATGAGATGACGCTTAAATCAAACAAGAGAATGAATGCAAAGAACTCAGCACCATGATACTCAATGATTCTAAGATCCCTGCTTGTGCCAGTGGCATACTAAGTTCTCCTATTGTTCTATTATTATTTACCTTCCTTCTTGTGAGACAATTTCAGGCAAGAAAGTGACATGATCTGATTTAAATGCCAACCTGATTACCATATGGAGAATGGATTTTAAGATCTATCCAAGTAGGAGATGATTATGTCTTCAACTAGAATTGGAGCAGAGGAGATAGAATTGAGTGGATCCAGAATTTATTTTGAATGCAGAGCCTGGAGAGTTTATTGACTGATTGGATCAGAGAAATCAAATAATCAAGAAAAAGTACCAGATAACTGGCTTAAACATCCAGTGGATGTGGATATCATTAACTGGAAATAAACAAGACAATTGGATTAAAGAATTAAGGACTTAGTTTTGGACACAGTAATTGGGATGTCTATAAGATATTCAGGTGAAAATGCCACATTGGCAGAGACACATTTGTGTGATGACAGAACCAGAACCTGTTGAGAAGGAAATAGGGTGGTGCCACTAATAATTACAATGGGATAATAAGTACATTGGGAATGTCCCAGAAGCTAGAATGTTTGGGCATCCTAAATTGAGTCTGGATTTCTGGAAAAGGTCAAGACTAGGGATATTGCCAGGAGCATCATTGACATAAAGATAGTATGTGATTTTTTTAATTTAAAAAAAATTTTTTTTAAGTTTATTTATTTCCGAGGAGAGAGACACAGTATGAGTAGGGAAGGGGCAGAGAGAGAGGGAGACACGGAATCTGAAGCAGGCTCCAGGCTTTGAGTTGTCATCATAGAGCCAGACATGGGGCTTGAACTCACAAACGGTGAGATCATGACCTGAGCTGAAGTCAGACACGTAACCGAGTCACCCAGGCACCCCTTTTTTAAAAAAAAATCTTTTAATGTTTAAGATGGTATTGTGATTAAGATGATCTGGGGAGAGAGGACACCTGGGTGGCCCAGTTGGTTAAGCAGCAGACTCCTGATTTTGGATCAGATTGTGATCTTGCAGTTTGTGAGATCACCTGTGTCAAGCTCTTCACTGACAGCATGGAACATGCTTGAGATTCTCTCTCTCCCTCTCTCTCAGTGCCTCCCCCCACTTATGCTCTCTCCCTCTCTCAAAACAAATAAACATTTTTTAAAAATTATGTAGGGAGACTATACAGAGGAAAAAAAAAGATAGAGGAACCCAAGAGAACCTTGAGCTTTCCAGTGTTATAAGACAGGGAGAAAATGAGGGGCCAGTAAGAAATTTGAGGAGAAGCAGTCCTCACCCCAGGGCACTAGATGTTGAGAAATGACTGAGTGGTATCCTGGCATGAGGGCAAATAATTTTGAGCATATCACTATTTCAGGTCTTTACAAAATCACAACAGAGTCGCTCAAAGGTCCTTCATTTCAAAGAACAGTGATCACAATGTTTCTAATATGGACTTCCAAGCCACAGAGAACAGAAGAATTTGTGTATGTGAAAGAATGAAGGAAATAGCCAATAGAGTGAAGATTTACCAGCAAATGCACAACATTGCTATGTTTATACACTAGCACAACCTAGTGGCAGTGTGTGTAACAGGCACGTGTAGACGAGGATGGAGTGGATGCCACTGCTAAAATTCCACCTTCAGGTCTCAGTTCACCACTGTGGCCTCACCGTACTCATCTGGAGCACTGGATGAGCAGTAAGATGGATGCCCCAAAACAACCTAGAGAATGCCTTAAGCACCCTTCAAGAAAGATATTTTCAGGAAAACAAAAGTAGCCTCAACTGTCGTTTTGAGGCAGCAGTAGGGATTTTTTAGTAGCCAGGACATTAACTCAAGTCTTCCTCATTCACCTCATTCTATGTTCTGGGGAGGCACTTACCCATAACCCAATGGCAAACAGTGAGCGAAAGAGCTGCAGCAAGTTTTCCTCTCCTTACACGTTACAGAGTATCATGGCGCCCAATAAATGAACCAAATTCATTGAAAACTCAGGCCACTCTTACTGGATTCCAAGTGAATTCAACTGAGAATTGTTGGAGGCCCCCAGCCTTGGTATGCAGGAATGGCAGAATAAAGTAGCACGCATTTAAACAATTCTGAAGTGGGCAAGTAAGAGTTGAGTTGTCATTTGCACCAAACTCAGCTAATGCACGGTGATCTTACTGGCTATACTCCAGTATGTGGAATCCCTAAGCCACAAGGTCTGTAGGTTAGACAAGATTCAGATGGAAGAAGCTGACCACAACATCAGTGAAAAGAAAAGACTCTTCCTAGAACCCCCCAAACCTTCGCTTTGGATTAGAGGTCAAGCTGATGGAAAGGAACTCTCATCCTGGAAGTAAGGTACCTTGCCACATCAGGGGTCCAATCAACATTCAGGCCTTAAGGAGCTAAGTTCCTACTGCTTTTCACTAAAGAAGGTCTCCAGGAGTCCCATTGGATCATCAACAGAAAGAGTCTCCTAAAAACTGAGCCCACACAAGTAGACTGGGGTGGAGGACTGAGGCCACTTCTCACAAGTTTCATTGGAAATGGCACCTCCAAGCAGAGTGTGAACTCACTGCCCACCCCCACCCCACCAAGTCCAAGGTCACTGTCAAATAACCAGTTTCAGATTTCAAATATAACACCATCATAATATTTCAAATAGAAAAAGTAGCATACATGTTGCATATAAAGAGTTCCTTAATTGAATTGTTCAACAAGACTAGAAACAGTATTGGATTCCCATTTCCGCCAGGTTTATAAATAATTTCAATTTGTCAAGGCTCAGTTATTAGCAAATATAGTCCTTGAAATGTCAGTGGTAACTCACATATTTTATTTCAAATGTAGTTAATGACTGCTATATAGAATTCTACTAATTGTTTTTTAGCACTACACTAATTCTTAGCATTTCAAAGAACCTGGGTAACACACAGCATTTTATAAACAAATATTACTATTTTTCCCTTTGGGCATGGAGAATGAGAAACACCATGAAGCTGGGTCATTTTCCTGAGACCACCCAGCAAGTTGAAGAAGGACTAGAAAACTCAAGATCTGCTAGAATTGAAATGGTACTATTGGGCTATGTCTGGGTTTCACTCTCTAAAAATCTTATTATTATAGATATATGTTAGGATTCAGATTTGGTATCCATTCATTCGCCCCCTATTAGAAAGCAACTACTATGGAGAAGCCACTGTGTTAGGTGTAGCAGGACATTAAAAGGTGAAGAAGAAGTGCCTTTCAGGAGCTTAAAACCTAGGAGAGGGCAGGGTAATGCCCCATATATGATCAGTTTGAGAATATAACATCATAATAGAATAGAACAGAAACTGCATAAGATAAACTATATAATATAAAGTATATTATATCTACTTTATAACTCAAATATCTCAAATACTAGATACTCAAATATCTAGACTATAAGGCAGCTTTAGGTTACTCCTGTAAAAGAGATATAAGGTTCCTATATGGCCATGAATGATGGTCATCAGAGGTGACTCTGAGACAAGAGCTAGCAGATGAGGCACGAAGCCTGAATTCTGCCCCTGACCCCATTGCTGATGAACTCACCAGTTGCTAAAGGAACACCATTTCCTCCTTTTAGACTGTATCTTCATGTTTCCAATGGGAGGCATGTAAGTGTGAGAACAGAAGACAGTGTTCTATAAATCTGATCCTAATATCAAGGGGAGTTTCCTGAAGGAAAAGATTCTCTTGCTTGAAAGAAATAAACTGGCAATTTACAAAAGCAGAAATGCAAATGGCTAATAGGCTTATAAAAAATGCTCAATCACATTAGTAATCAAAAAAATGCAAATGAAAACAAATTACCATCTTTCCCCTCTCGAATGGGCAGATTTAAAAGCCTGATAAAATCTAGCCTGGGTGAGGGGGAGAGAAAATAGGCATTCTTCCACACTGATGAAGAGACAGACCTTAAATACAACTTTTTTGGATGGGCAATTTAGAAATACTTAATCAAAAGCTTTTAAAATTTACAGACCCTTTGACCCAACAATTCTACTGCAATTATTCCCAAGAGATGGAGACAAACGTCTATTTGCAAGGATGTTTATTACTGTTGCTAATTGTTAAAAACTGAAAACACTCTAAATGTCTAACATTAAATAAATTGCCATAATACAATGGAATGATATTCAGTCATCAATAATGATATTGTTGTAGGACATTTTTTATGAATGCAAAAATATATTTGTGTTATATTATTAAATGTACAAAATACATTCACAGCATGTCTGGCTTTTTTTTTTTTTTTTGCTTAAACATGCATTTATATGGATAAATGCATAGAACAAAATATGAAATGATAAAACATACACACATTGTCTTCAGCCTTTCTATCCATGGGCAGTCTCTGTTTGTCTATGACAATTCAGTGCATGCCTTTCTCTCTCCTACAAGTACCCTCTACTTGATTTTCTAACGTTCCTGAGCCTTCAAAATGTAACTTGTTTGAAGCAAAACAGCAGCACCCCTATGTTTATAGCAGCATTATTTACAATGGCCAAACTATGGAAGTAGCCTGAATCCATCAGTAAATAAATGGATAAAGATGTGGCAAATACATACAATGGAATGTTACTCAGCCATAAAAAAAAGAATGAAATCTTGCCATTTGCAACAACATGGATGGACCTGGAGGGTATTATGCTGAGTGAAATAAATCAGAGCGAGAAAGACAAATGCCTTATGATTCTGCTTATATGTGGAACCTAAAACAAAACAAAACTAACTAAAAAACAAACAGGTGGTTGTCTTAAATACAGAGAACAAACTGGTGGTTGCCAGAGGGGAGGTGGGGTGGGGGCAAAGTAGATGAAGGGGATGGAGAGGTACCAACTTCCAGTTATAAAAGAAACAAGTCACAGAGATGAAAACACAGCATAGACAATGCAGTCAGTAATATTGTAGCAGCGTTGTATGGTGTCAGGTGGGGACTACATTTATCATGGGGAGCCATGTTTAAAGCACAGAATTGCTAAATCAATGTTGACACCAGAAAATAATACAACATTGTATGTCAACTGTACCTCAACAATATAAAGAAAAACAACAGTCCCAAAACAGAGTCACTTATGCTAAGCCCCTCATCACCAAACAAGACTTAATTTAGTTAGAGCTTCAGCTCCCCCAGAAATGGAACCTTAAACCAGTGAGTTGGGAGTAGTCAGATTAGCACTCATGAGGTAATCTGCCTGATACACCTTGCTGTCCCCTGAAGGAAAGTAACCGTGCAATCATCAACCCCCTTTTTGCCTCATATGACTTCTTTGTCTCTTCCCCTTTCCATCTACAAAGGTCTTCCATTTTGTTCTGCTCCGCAAGCCTCCTTTCTGTCTGCTAGATTGGATACTTCAGATTCAAATCAATTTTTGCTCACATGAACTCTTAAAATGTTTGTTTCCATTTACTTTTCAACAGTTCTGTCATCAGAAAAGGGAATTGAAGGAGGCTCCCAATAGTCCCCAGGAGCAATGAGCAACCAGAGGTAGGTTCTTTTTTAGCCCTTGAGCTCACTGCTTTCTCACTGTCTCTGGAGGTGGTGGGTAACCCTCTCAGACCTCACCTCTGCAGCTTTTGCGTTATGCGTTTTCAGACTTTATTGGAACATTTCTTTTCCTGGACTGGATCCAGAAACTGGCCACAATCAGAATTAAAAGCCAGACTAAGTTTGAGAAACCACTCTAGGTCCAGCCAGTGAAAGACTGGGTCTGACTTAAGCTGAACTAGGGTACGTGTGAGGCCTTAGGTGAATAAAATTTTGTTTTATGGCTGAACAAGCAGGTTACCCTTACCAAAGATAATATGGAATTACATTGGCCATGGTGTAACTTTTACCTAGATAACTTTTAACCTAGATAAGCCTATTCATTTATGAAGTGTCCTGGAGAAAAAGGGATCTCAGCCAAGTACTCACCATAAAGAACAGAGGGAAAACTATTTTTCCTCCTCTACTGTTTCTGCTAACCAAGATGAGACATGCTGGGACACCAAGCTTACTCCAGAGCCTGCAGATGGGATTCTAGGAAAACCAGCAGAAGCTCGAAACAGGTGAGAATTCTTACCCAGGACAGCCGTCCCAGGTCTCTGTCTGTGATGTCCGGTTGAAAGTGGAAGATAAAATTTCATGTTGTCCCTGTCTCACCCAAAGTCAAATTGGCAGGCAAAAAACATTTGTTAAGAGTTAGATCTTTAATTGTGGCTTATGGATTTGCTTTCGGGTACCCATTGGTTGTTGACCCTTTCAATCCCAAGGATAGAACTATTGCCTTCTCTTTGTCTTCTTTTGTGTCCTCAGAACTTGACGTGGGAACTTTCAGGGTGGGAGCCCCAAAAACATGGCTGCACAGAAATGTGGGTTGCATTTATGGCTAGGGTCCTACCAACTGTTGTCAGCTCTCAGGGAAATTGTTTAACTCTGTCTTTCTTTTGGTGATTTTTGGGAGTGGCCTTAAGTCTTGGGAGGGTAGTATCTTTTTTTTTTTAATTTTTTTTTCAACGTTTATTTATTTTTGGGACAGAGAGAGACAGAGCATGAACAGGGGAGGGGCAGAGAGAGAGGGAGACACAGAATCGGAAACAGGCTCCAGGCTCCGAGCCATCAGCCCAGAGCCCGACGCGGGGCTCGAACCCACAGACCGCGAGATGGTGACCTGGCTGAAGTCGGATGCTTAACCAACTGTGCCACACAGGCGCCCCAGGAGGGTAGTATCTTTTGCATCCTCTTTAGGGATGCCTCTTGCATCCAAGGAGTTGTTCAATACCACCAGGAATATTTACTGTTTGTCCAGCTGAAACCTGACAAGACATTCAAAATGATTTTTGGGGGGCACCTGGGTGGCTTAGTTGGTTGAGCATCCGACTTCAACTCAGGTCATGATCACACAGCTCATGGGTTCAAGCCCCGCATCGGGCTCTGTGTTGACAGCTCAGAGCCTGGAACCTGCTTCAGATTCTCTGCCCCTAACCCACTCACATTCTGTCTCTCTCTCTCTCTCTCTCTCAAAAATAAATAAACATTTAAAAAAAATTTTTTAAGATTTTTTTTTAAGGTACCTCTATGGTCAGAAGTTGGCCAAATTGGAATCTGATACTCAGAGCCAGGCAGGAACTTACTTTTGGCCTTCTCCCCCAACCTCAAATGAAGCTATGTGCCCAAAGAGAAAGAAAAATATTCTGAAGGCTTGTAGAAGGTTTACTGAATCATTCTAAAAACACACAGTCCTAGACCCAGGACATAGGAATCTTTGGATCTCCATATTAGTTGAAGATCGTCCCCCTAATATAAAAAAGCAAATTGAAGAAAATATAGTTGCATGGGTGGGTCAGTTTCTTGATATCATTCAAGTTGCAAACCAATTCTTTGAAAAACTGAGAACAACTGTATTTGTGTTACAAGTTGAGCTTTTACAAGAATAGAAATGAGGCTCTAGGGGCACCTCAGTGGCTCAGTCAGTTAAGTATCCGACTCTTGATTTCGGCTCAGTCTTGATCTCACAGTTTGTGAGTTCAAGCACCACATTAGGTTCTGTGCTGACAATGCAGAGCTTGCTTGAGATTCTCTCTCTCTCTCTCTCTCTCTCTCTCTCTCTCTCTCTCTCCCTCGCTCCCTCCCTCCCTCTCTTTGCATCTCCCCCACTTGTGTGCATGCTTCTCTCTCTCCCAAAAGGTTTGCTGATATTATAAAAGATCTGGATGTAGGGAATAAAAGTCCTTCCTGGTAGAGCTCACCTTCTGTCACTGTGCCTTTTGCGATCCAAGTACTCTACCTGGTCTTCACTGGGAACCAAGGTAATTTTGATCAGAAGGAATTTTTTACAAAAGGAAAGGTTATCTTGAAAATGAGGTCTATGAAAAAACTTAGAAGTCTCTTTCATAAATATTAGTAAAAAGCTGCACCCATCTAAGCAGATAACCTTAACAGATTCCATCTGCCAAAAGCACGATCTAGATCCAACTGTTCTTTTATGAACTAGTGAGTTTTGCATTATTATACCTGTCTCATGGCTAAAATTTTTAAAATGGAAGCTCTAAGGTCTCTGTGTCTGTGTATGTATATTATAGATGTGTGATTTTTTTTTTTCTACCTCTGGATGGTATTGTCAAAGTTAATTTATAAAGAGCTCAGTTTACTTGGCTTAAAGACAAAAAAGCGTTATATAATCAAGTATACTCTCAGAAATATAGAAACTATATTTGAGTGTTTCTCAAATTCATGTGATCTAGAATACTCTTTGGGAAATAAAAGCTAGCTTGAGGGTGTTGGTTTAATTAAAACAGGCATGTCTTTAGGGTTATCAGTATGAGATATAATACTTCTATGCTACCTAGGTTTACTAAAAGTCAAAAACAGTGTTTTCTCTGTTACAGAATGTTTCAGCAAGAAAGATGACTTAAAATGATGGTTAGCTGTTTAATAACTCATGGAATTTTTATAAAGAATCTAAACATAACTGTTAGGAACAAGTAAATCAAATAGATGTTAAGATTAAAAGTTTCTAAATGAGCTTTTCAATAATAATTATGCTGTATGGTATGGTATGGTAACCATTTTGATAACTTGAAACTTTCAAGTTTTGGTGGGATGAGTTAAATAATGGATATTCATTGAATATCTAGATCATTTCCAAATAAGATCTGAAACATTCGTTACTGAATACAGGTTTGTACACCAAGGGTTCCTTTTACAGAGGAATTAAACATAGTTGGGTCTATTAGTAACCATGTTTTGTGTCACATTGAAAAATTTACTATCAGGAAGAATATACTTCTTAGAAATTATGAAACGTAGTTCTATGTTTGCCAATCCACATGATGCTAATGTAACAGACAGTCCACAATTGCTTACTTCTTAGTTTTCACTAGGAATAAAAGAGCCTAAGGATTAAGAATTCTAATCAATATATGTAATTAAAACTCTTTAGAAATCATAAGGGTGAAAGGAAACAGCTGTGTAAGAAAAGTAGGTTAGGAAAGTTAAATGGTTGTTCCAGAATGAACAAAGGAAAAAAAAAAAAAAGGACAAAAAAAATGAATGGATATAAAAAAGTTGTCGAAGGTTTGTTGAAAAGGAATCTTGGAAAAGGAATTTTATGTATGGTCCAGCTGGCTGAGATAGGAATGATTTTACGTTTTTAGTAAATGAGTTTTCATGTCAAAAATACACTCAAAGTAATTATCGCCAGACAAGACTAGTCACCACCCACCTTCTCCTGCTCCCACTTCCCTAATCAAATGAGAGGAATTAAAAGTCAAGAGGTGAAGAGAGAAGGCACTGGAACCCTCCCCCAAATTAGTCTGACCTGACTTCTAGTCACCCTCGAAAACAAGAGCTGCTCAGGACTAGCTGGGGAAATTGGCCTGAGACCTGCAGCCTCCGAGACAATTCTCCTCCAGTCCTGATGGTTTCCAGAGAGGAATGCCTGGGTCAGTCACTCAGACAGCTCACTCCTTACATCTTGCTCCCAGGAAAATAAAAGATAGGCCTGTCACAGCCAGTAATTGTACCAGTGCTCGGTGGTGCCAAGTTTTCATAGCTCTGCTCTGCTGGGAAAACATTGGGCTTGTTTGCTAAGCAAATCTCTGCTGGCCATGATGGGGAGGGAGATGGTCCTTAAGGCAGTAACTACTTCTTCTTGCTTGGCCCCATCCTCCCTGACCCTGCTGGGCTTGCTCAGAAACCGTCCTCGGGGCCACTCAGTGTGAGGGAATCAGGACCTAGCACATCACCACGTTCACACTTGTCACTTTGAAAGTGGGAAAGCAAGGTCCATAAAAAATGAAATGATTTACCCAGGGCCACACAGCTAGTTCCCTAGCAAAGTGATGGCCCATGTCCTCCAATTCTCTTCTCTTTTCAGTACTAGTTACTATTATCAGAGTAGATTGGCCATGAATTGTATGGAGTTTGAGGTTCAGAGCCCCCACCAGCATGGGACCCTTTCAAGACCTGAGAGGGGTCCCAGCTATGTGTTTACGTGGTCGTACGTTTGTGCATAATTTGCAGAAGGAAGGTATTTTAACCACAATTAAGACCCTGTTTCTTTCCTCTCTGACTTCCTGCAGGTACTTTTCCCACATATTGAGTGACACTAGAGTTGAGTTAAGGACTCAGTCATCCGGTTTCAGCAGGATTTGTTTCCATGATTTACAGTAACCTTTGTGTATAGTTAACTTACTGCTAGCCATCCTGTGCAACAATGGCTTCCAATGGCTTCCAGAAGTGTTCCTACCTCCACAGACTCACCATCATCATGACATGAAGGTCCCATCATGATGGGAACATAGCCTGCAGGATCCAGCCCCAGATGTGGGGAATGCTACAGCCATAAGTCATACAATGTTCAGAGCCAGAATATGGTCTATGAAATATTCTTTCAAAACTTAACAGCTCTTATAAAAGAATCTTAACAGAGGTTTTCTCAAATTTGACAATAATCTTAAAAGTTTACCAGACATGACCAAACACAAGTTGTCAAGCTGAAAAAAAATTTCCCATAATTATCCATAGTAAAAAGTAATTTTTGATCAGCCATGCTAGAAAACAGGTTGAATTACCCTTATTCTCTTTAGAAAACGGAATTACAAGATGCCATGTGAATAGGGCAATCAAAGAATATTCAGTCAAAAACCTTATGAAAAAAGAATTATAAATAAATGTCAGGAAGTCAATTTAAAAAATAACGTTATTTTTCTGGATTTTGGGATGCTCGCGGTATTTGTCAGCATTTTAAAGATCACTACTTTGCAAAGGTTTACTTTTCTAAATAAATATTCCCATTTTCTTTAATTTTGTATTTGTAATTTTGTACCCTTTTTCTCAAAGAGGGAGCTAAAAGATGCAGAAACTGCAGGCCTTACAAAACCTGGGTCCACCCCTGATTATCAAATTACAGTATTTTATATTAATAACAATATTTAACAAGAATCTTCTAAGTACAGCAAAGAATTATAGTGGAAATATTATCCCTTTTCACTTTACATCATCCTCATTTTATCTCATCATATATATGATATGTAGAGAAAGAAATATATGTGGGTACATTGATAGATATGAAAAAGTTTGAAATTTCCCATTCCCTTTTAAGCAGGAAACACTCCAAATCATTTCCTCTTTGTTGGAGAGGATGCATGCTCATAATAATGAAAATTAATTATTACTCTCGTTAGTGTGTGAAGGTGAGCAAGCTTCTGCTTGGACATAGAATTGCCATTTTTTGCTTTTGTCAAAGGAGTTACCTTTAGTGTCTTCCCTTTTAACCTTTAATCCCTTGGTCCCAGTGAAATGATTGGCTTGAAAATTAGATCAAAAGGCTATTTAACTGCATGTAAAATAAACGTAAGGCCACTCTGATTAGAGTAGCATGGGGCTCTCCTAACACCTCATCTGAACTTACAACACGACACCAGTGTGGGCTCTTCCCATGCATTCATTGGTTGTTTTGGTTCTGTTATGTTTCTAGAGTACTGATCTTTCTAGACAACTGAGTTACCAAAAGTGAGGTATTACTATAGAAGCCAGTGGAATTGGAACCAACCCTTACTGACGCCTGAGACTCTGAGGACTGCTGGAGGGGACAAAACAGCCACCCAGCCCGTTCTAGAGAGTCCTGTCTTCTCACCCATGGAGGAGGCTGGAAGCAAGTGTTTGCCATCCTCCTTCCTCCCATTTCTCTCCTCCCTGCCCCCCTACCAACGATGGAGGAGAGAATGCTGGTTAAATGTAAGTAGTATCGCAATGGTAGTAAGCCATCTTCCTGTCCCCACTAAGAATTCTAGAGCGTGGCTTGCACTTTGATGCACATCCAAAAGGCTTCCTAGAAAGTGCTTCTGAGAAGCTCAACATTTTGGTAGGATGGGAAGAGTTGGCAGGTGAACATTCACCAAGCATCTGCCGTGTGCCAAGACTGCACTGGCACCTTTACAACGCTGCCTCCTTTTCATCTTTACCACAGGTAGATCTCATTTTCCCCACTTGGTAGATGAGGAAACTGACATTTAAAGACGTTAGGTAACATGCCTAAGAGCCCATACTTCGTATGTGTAGAACTAAGATCGAAATTCAGCTCTTTCTGGAGTTAATCCCGCTGTCCGGTCACTACAGATCAAAATTAAGCAGTACAGTCTTTAATCATGCTGCAGAAGCCATAAGTACAGGAGTTCACAGTGTTTGTAAAATTCTCCTACTTCACCTTGTCCTGTGGTCTCCTGTGTACTTGTACACCATAGGACACCGTGTCCGTCTTTGGTTTTTGGCAGACCTGGATCTTCCAGAATGATCTTGGGCTCCGGAATACTTCCCACAGTGTGTTCTGTTTCTAATCAGCTCTAATTGGTCTCTTTCTCTCCTTTGCGAATTATGTTACTCTTCGCCTCCAGGCATGTGTCATTCAGAGAGTTCAACAATTCCTCCAGCCTCAGGAATGCATCAAAGCAAATCACATTGATTACTGCCAATTGGTTCTCTGGGCTCAACAGCACACTGCCAGAGGGGAGTGAGGAGGAGACGACTCTGGAGAGAAAACATTTGTCCTGAGATCCACTGGCCTGATTCTTCCAAGAGCAACTCCAAGAATTAGCAAGCACAGCATCACCGTCTTTCTCAGAGAAAGTATTATTTGAACAAAATTACACTGTGCTCTCTGGTATTGTGCCATGTTAAATTTCACCTAGATTAGTAAAAAGCACAAAGGGGTGATTGAATAGGGCAGGACTTTAATCTTGGCGCTATTGACATTTTAAGCTGAGTAATTCTTTATTAGGGCAGCAGGGGGCAGGATTCTTTGTAGGACATTTAGCACTTAGCAGCTTAGGATGCTAAGTAACATAGATGTTTAGCCTGCAGCATCCCCCCGCAATTGTGACAACCACAATTGTCTCCATACATTGCCCAATGTCCCCTAGGGGGCAAAATTATCCTGGTTGACAACCACTGGAATTGAGTGAAAATGTATGTGTTATCCCAAAATAGAGGTTTCCTGGCTCTGATGAGGGCTCTAGTAGGTCCACAGATCTGCAACCTATCAGCCCTCCATCTTCATGACCCCCAGCACACCATGCATGAAAATTGCTTTGACCATGGGTACTTCGAGTGTTTCCAAATGCATTTTTCCTGAGTGATGGGGAATATAGCTTTCCTAAAAACAATTCAATGAACCAAATCATACAAAGA
Organism: Acinonyx jubatus; assembly: GCF_027475565.1. Lineage (NCBI taxonomy): Eukaryota > Metazoa > Chordata > Mammalia > Carnivora > Felidae > Acinonyx > Acinonyx jubatus. Next base: position 9,136,655 of record NC_069386.1, read on the forward strand.
TCAAGTACGTGTAATGTAAACGCCACATTCACTGAATATTGAACCATCCTGTTCTCTGTATATCCAGGCACTTGACAAATAAAACTGAATACGAGGTTACAATACACCAGAGAAGTTACCCACACATCAGACCAAACACACATTTATTTGCACATTATTATTCATGTAAGTTTTGTCCCTGTGCCATTTTCGGAATTGAATAACAGCATGGGGAGTAAAACATTTGGAGGTAAAGAGAAAAGTAATTCTCAGATGAGATTTGAAGAAACGGAGGGCTGAATTGGCAGGTCACTAGGTAAAGACCGGCATAATTTCGCATATTCCATGTGACTTGTAAGTCACACCAAATAAAACCATACGTATAAAACTAACATGCTTTCACAAACTTGTTGAATTCAGCCTGAGGACTGACTATATTCCGAGAGACAGAGAGAGCCATAAAAATTACTGCAGTTGGGTTGGCCCAGAAGGAAATAAGAGACACTCATTTGTTCAATCACATCTGAGCTCTAAAACCTGAGGGATCACTTCATCAGGCAGAGGTGTCTGTTTTCAAAGACTGTTAGCCCCCCCCACCCCGTTGAGCCCCCAGAACATAGTACCTGGAACTAGTGCATGCTCAGTAAAGTTCTCTCCTTTCTCCTCTCTCTTCTTGTACCTCCTCCTACTCAGTCTCACCTTCTTACTATTAGGATGATGACTGCCGTTATCATCATTATTTATACATTGACATAAATTGGTTTTATGATAGAAGCAAAGAGTCCTTATGGTCTCAATTCCTTAGGAATTTTCAGAATGTAGATTTAACTGAATGAGGGGTGTGCCTTTACTAGCCTGAAGGATGGCATTTTTCCTAATTTACTTATGGGAGTAAATTGGCACTGAGAGCAAACTCTACTCATCCCCTGCTCGGTGAGTTTGGGTGAATTTGGTAGGAGATGCCAAATCCTAACATTTGGGAATTAAAGGGTGCCAAGACTGGGATACAGCATCTGTTACCAATAGCTAAACAAAGAATCAGGAACAGTGACGCTAATAAAATTTAGGATACAGCTGAAATTCTAGAGGAGACTCAAAGCTCCACTCCTGAGGGTGACTGGCTTGCGCAGAGGGGAGAGAAGTCTGAAAGCAAGATGGCAGCATGGGGCAGCTCAGTGTAGGGTCTGGTACCTTCCAGAAAGATCATGGGAAGGAGAATTTTCTAGGCTCCCCCTAATAATGCCTAAATGTCCCATGATAAATCAGCTAACCCTTGGTCAGCAGGGAAAAGGCATCTGAAGAAACTACTGCTCTCAGGATGACAGCATCATGTAGTGGCTCCCTTGGATCAGAAATGCCTGAAGAGGGAAAGCTAAGGCACAAGGTAGGTCTGTGCTGGGCTATCAAGGAAGGGGTGTCTACCTTCTACGAAAGGCTCCTTCTTCCCAGTAGACTAGAAGAATTCAAACACCAGGTTCTCATTGCTTATCACCATGGCTACATTTCAGCTATGGTGTGCTCATAAAATTAGGAGCCCTAACCAGTGAATTTAATTCCTCAAGCTTCCAGCCAGTACTCAGTCTAATAAATGTATGACCTTAAAAAAATTATAAGTTGTACGTATCTTCTCCCCAACACTCCTCTCAGGCAAGGAGAGAATCATGGACTAATATACTTTTAGCCTAAAGACTACCTAATCCAGGATTTGCATGAAAGGTCAGAAACTTCCCATTGAGAATATATGACCTGGATTTAGGTGCTACAGGAAACATAGCATTAAATATCACTGAATTACACAGAGAAAAATGTTTCGTCTCAGGAAAGTGTGTATTCTTCTCTTGGGAAATGTCTGTTAAAGTCTTAGTTATTAATGTATTTCCAATTCCTCTCCAATAGCTGCTATCTTTTCAGAAAAGTGAGAGCAGGCCTCAGGCTCAGAGACTCCACAGGCAATTGTGCTTAGCTGACTTTAACAGCACTGTGTTATTTATGTTAAATTTATTTTTGTGGCTACTTCCTATTTGTGCTAAGTGCTATTGCTATATTTATGGTTGCATGTAAATTGCCACCTTACATGAAGTTAAGTTAAAAGGAACAAATTTACTAGAAAGAAATTATGTTAAGGAAACAATGGTATTGAGTAATAGTATTGCTGATCCAAAAGTATGAAAATACAGTCATGGAACTGGCAAACAAATGACTAAATTTTGAGGAAAAACTGACCTTATTCCGACTCCTCATTTTAGAGATGAAGGGGCTCAGTCGGTTGAGCATCCAACTTTGGCTTGGGTCATGATCTCCTGGTGAGTTTGAGCCCCACATGGGGCTGTCTGCTGACAGCAAGGAGATCCTCTGTCTCCCTCTCCCTCAGCCCCTCCCCCCTCTCAAAAACAAATAAACATTAAAAAAAAGAAAACATTAAAGATGATGAAAACATGACCCACAGGGTTATATGGCTGGTCCAGATCACATAGCCAATTAGCAGCAAAGCCAAGATTCGGACTTAGGCCTCCTGTTGCCCAGTGTCATGGGTGATCACGTAGAGTGGATGCTGTCAGTGTGCCTCCTTTGTTCCCCCTTCAGGACTGAGGTACAAATACCACCCCACCACCCCCACCACTGGAGGGAAACTTAGTGACTAGCACCTCTCACCTGTGCCCTGCCTCTGGGAACTGCTGTCAGGTAGAGTCTTTAAGGCCATGTCCCATATGTGGAAGCAGCCTGTGTCCAACTACTGGTCCCTGGTGCAGGGGCAGAGGTACAAGGGCTCACTCACCCTGCTGAAGAACAGGACAATTGCCAAAGGACCTTCCAAGTTCCAGAACTCCCTGTGGGATCAGACGGAGCCTTTGCTGTGGCTACACTGCATTTCAACTCCTCCCTCTGTCCAATCTTGCTTCCCTAACTCCCCCGTGTATGGACCCCAGGCACTCCCCCAGGAAACTCCTGCACACAAGTCTCTGTCTCCAAATCTGTTTCCCGGGAAACTGATAAAACATCATATTTCCTAGTTTATATTTTATTTATTTATTTTTAAATATTTATTTTTGAAAGAGAGAGAGCATGAGCGGGGGAGGGACAGAGAGGGGGGGGGGGACAGAGGCTCTGTGCTGACAACAGTGAGCCAGATATGGGGCTCAAACTCACAAACCGAGAGAGAGATCATGACCAAAACCAAAGTCAGATGCTCAACTGACTGAGCCACCCAGGCATCTTTTGCATTTCCTATTTTAAAGGAAAATATGAAGTTACTTATCAGAATACCATATCATTAAGGAGAACAGAGCAAAAGCAAGTAAATAGAACATTTTAAAATATATGTTTTTTAAGTTTATTTATTTATTTTGAGTGAGAGCAGGGGAGGGGCAGAGAGAGAGAAAATCCCAAGCAGGCTTCATGTTGTCAGCACAGAGCTCAACACAGGACTCAGTCTCACAAACCGTGAGATCATGGCCTGAGCAGAAATCAAGAATCAGATGCTTAACCCACTGAGCCACCCAGACGTCCCTAGAACATTTTAATTAGCTGTGGCCAGATTAGAATTTTATAACACATTGCCAAAGTCAGCTATAAAGCTTAAACAGCAAGAAAACAAATGGAGTATGATAATAGGTAACATATATGAGTTTGAGGGAGATTTTTTGGGTCAGAAATGAATCATCAGATCTCAAACAGAGCGTAAACTTCACCCATGGTGTCAGCTGTAGATTAAGCTCTAAGTTTTGGAGTGGCAAGTGCAAATACAGAGATTTGGATATTTGAATGTATATCTATATTCAGACAGTAATTTCCCAATATTGCTTTAAAGATATACCATTTTAAAGGAACTTCCAACATGATTCCAAAAATGTAAAATGAAATAGAAAATAATAAGGTTTCCTCACCCGACAAATTCAACAAACAATAAAGTACTGCTAGGTGTTTCATGGAACACAGACTTGAGTAAGGTAGGTACTGTCTCCATTTTCAAGGAATGGATAGCATATTGAAGACTGGGGACTCTATCATTATCTCTTTAAATATCACTACTCCATTCTGTCCTGTCCTACAAGCACTTCAACTAAAGGTAAGTTGGATCTTCTCATTCTATCCTCTATGGCTCTTACCTGCCCTTCTGCATGCTCAATCCTTTTGACCTTTTGTGCTTTGTTCTGGATGATTTCTGATGACCTGATTTTCACTTCTTTCTTCAGCCACGTCTAAACCACAGCTAAACCTATCCATTGAGTTCTTTTTTTTTTTTTTTAATTTTTTTAACATTTATTTTGAAAGACAGAGTACAAGTGAGGGAGGGGCAGAGAGAGAGGGAGACACAGACTCTGAAGCAGGCTCCAGGTTCTGAGCTGTCAGCACAGAGCCCAATGCAGGGCTCAAACTCACAGACTGTGAGATCATGACCTGAGCCAAAGTTGGACACTTACCTGATTGAGCCACCCAGGCGCCCCAAACCTATCCATTGAGTTCTTAATTTAGGTTATATTATTTTTCAGTTCAAGAATTTCCATGTGGCTCCTTTTCAAATCTTCCATATCACTTTTGATGGATTATAGTTCACTGCCAAATTTTTCACACTTGATCTTAATCTCTTTGAATGTAGTAACCAAAGCTCTCTTACATTCTGGGTCTGATAATTCCAGTTTTTGGAGTGTGTGGTCTAATACTGTCATATTGTTTCTGTGATATTTACTCATATGGACTTATTTCCCCTTATGCCTAGTTTTCAAATTATTGGTAGAATTTATGTAAGGCCTAATATGACACTTTCTTCCACCAATGAGATTTTACTTTGTACTACCAGGCACCTAGAAGCTCTAGGGATCTGAGGTCACCTGTCTAATTCTTAAGATATTTCTAGGCCACCCAGACAAGGTGAAAAATGGGTCAATGTGAAGATTAGCTGGTGTTTAGTTTACCTTTACTTTTAGGAAGCAGCCCTTCAGGAATCAGCTCAAAAGGTAGGGAGTAGTTTTCCAGGGTCCCTACTCTTGACAAGTACTGTCTCAACTCCTGTACCTCTAGATGTTCAAGGCCACAGAATGTACATACAACTCAGTCTTTCCAACCACACCTTCCAAAACAGTAAATGCCTCCAAGGCAGAAGACCCAGAATTCTGCTCACCTCTCTGGGTTTCCCACTTCTCCTGACCTTAGTCCATTAAATGTTCATTATCTTATTAGAATATTAATGCTCTTCAGAAAAAGTATTCCTGTTTTATCCACACTTTTTTAATTGGGTCCAGTGCAAGGGTTGTTCTGAATTATCTAATCTATTACTCAGGAGCAGAAGTTCATGGAAGGTTAGAGATTGTTTGAGATTCCTCTTCTTCCAAAAGTACACTGGGCATGTTGTTATCTCTTTATTTATAATAATGCCCTATAATCATTTATTCATATGTCGACCCAAGCAGTCACATGGCATAAATTCTTATTCAAACTGTAGGCAAATCCTCTAAGATTTAATTGCTTGGTTTAAGTGCATGTGTATGCTTTCCCAGGCACAGGGTCTGCAACTTTGGGGAGATTCTTGAATATATATCTGGTTCCTCTTCATACCATGAGCTCTGGGAGGACAAGGACCATGTCATATTTATTTTGGGATTCCCAATGCCTAATAAAAGTTTGTTGACTAGATAAAGAACATCTATATTTATAACAAAGCAAAGAACAGATGATTTAAGAGAGAAGTACAGATGCTTCTGGGTTACCTCAGAGGGAGGAGAAATATCATCTACTCAGATTATCAGGAAAGGGGGTTTTTTAGAGGGAAAGTAACATTTCAGTTGGTCTATCAAAGGTACTTATGATTTTTACAAGTATAGATCAGGTATAAAAGACCAGGTTGTGTTATGGAGGCAAGAATATTGCACCCAGTTTGGAAACATGAGGGGAATATCTCAATTGGATAGAATTGTGGGGGTTCCCTTATGCAATTAGAACTTTCCTCTTTTGGGGCCCCTAGGTAGCTCAGTCGGTTAAGCATCAGACTCTTGATTTCAGCCTGGGTCATGGTCTCATGGTTTGTGAGTTCAAGTTCTACATCAGGGGCTAATAGTGCTGAGCCTGCTTGGGGTTCTCTCTCTCTCCCTCGCTCTCTTCCCCTCCTCCACTCACACACACTCTCTCGCTCTCAAAATAAATAAATGAAAACATTAGAAAAAAAAAAAAGAACTTACCTCTACTATTCTGACCTTGAAGAGCTCCATGGTATGAAACAAACCCAAATAAAGACCTTGAGAAAGTGAAATCTTATGGTGTGGTTTGTTACCCTGAAATTATTCACAAAATTTGCTTGTGCATTTATCTGGGGGAAAGTGTCTTTAGATTTCAATGCCATCAGAATGTGATCTATGATTCCCTGCTTCCTGGAAGAAAAACAAAAGAATTAAGAGATTGAGAATCATTGCCCTTTAATTAAAAAAAAAAAAAGACTACATATGAATTAACAAAAGTGTGTAGACACAGCTGAACATGTTACAGGTGCTGAGACTTCAGATCTTCCTCCAGAGACTTGGAGTAATGACAATAATGTGTTCTCAGCCAGTCACCCCAGAACAGAATGGTCCACAGAGCATTGGGGGACAGGTGTGACCACAGCATTCTGGATCTCATCCTTCCTGACATTAGTCATTAGCATTCAGGAGTCTTTCAATAGGATAGTGCATGGTTGATAATATTCTGAGAACCTTGCCACGCACTACCTAGTGCAGCCTCTGGAACAACAGAGTCATTCGATAAATGAACGAACCATAACAAGAGAGTCATAATATACCAACGAAGTAGATGATATTGCTGGGAAAATCTCCTAGCACTGAAATCTGAAAACTATCAAAATACAGAGGATGCTGGCCCAGGGGATTCAAGTCAAACAGAAAGTCAGTGGCAGCATCCAAAATCAGCTCCGGCCTCCTGAAACCCAGCCAAGAAACCTTTTTATGTTCATTTTAAATAAACATTTATGTCAAATGTAAAGCTTCCAAATATTATCAAGCAGAGCTCTATTGGATGCTATCGAACTGGGATCTTCCAGGAAAGAAATTTGAAGGATATAAATTTAACTGTTTTGCCGCATGCTGGTAAAGTGTGGTATGGCAGAGAAGCTCTAGGAAAGCAGCAGGACTTAAGAAAAAGAGAATGGTGCCAGGTTAAATTTAAACATCATTAAGTATGAGAGTGAGATCATGGGGAAAAGTATGTCTTATGGTCAAAAATAATCAATGAAAATTAAGGAATGCAGTTGTCGTGATGAGCACCAAGTGATGTATGGAATTATTGAATCACTATATTATACACCTGAAACTAATATAACACTGTATGTAAAAGAAATAATAATCCATGAAAGAAAAGTTTGAAGAGCTGACTGTTGAAATGTAACACATCTAACATCAAAGAATAAAAAACAAAGTCAAATTCAAGTGAAACCCTAGAAGAAAATGTACTTATATTTATTTAGTATAAGGTACATCCATATACTAAACTACTATATAATTACCACAAAATATTGAGCTGAATCTGTATGTGCTGCTTTGGAAGATGTTCAATTAAACTGATATGTTGGAAGAGCAAATTGAACAACAGTGTGTTAAAATGATAGAGACATAGGTACATAGTTATAGAAATATACATATTGCCGCATGTGTATAACCATCTAAAAGAAAAGACAGCAGACCCTTGTGTGTTGGTCTTCAGGAATAGGACTTCATGGGGGGATTTTTATTCCCTATAATTTATATTTATATATTAATAAATTTTTATCATAATGATCTTGTATTACTTTTTTTCATTTCTATTATTGAAGTATAGTTGACATAAAATGCTATATTAGTTTCAGGCATAAAACATAGTGATTCAGCAATTCGATACATTAAACAATGCTCTCAACATTGAGTGTAGTGACCATCTGCCGCCATACAACATTATCATACTATCATTGACTTTATTCCCTATGCTGTACTTTTTATCTCCATGACTTATTTATTTTATAATTGGAAGTTTATACGTCTTAATCCCCTTCACCTACATCGCTCATTCACCTAGCCCCTTCCTTGTATTACTTCCTTAATAAGGAAAAAAACTATTTAGTGGTAACAAGGACAGATAAAAGGAAAAGGAATGCTGTAGCCTGATGAGTAATAGCAATGAGTAATAGCAATCTAGAACCAAGCTGTGCCTGGGTTCAAGCCCTGATTCTCTTACTTATAGGGAGCAAGTGCCTTATGGTCCTCACCTGTACAATGAGGATAGTAATTGTACCTACCTTATAGGAGTGTTGTGAGATAACATGAAAAATGCTTAGAATATTTTCTGGCACAGAGTAAGTGCTCAACAAATGTAGGTGGCTCACAGCAAAAACACTCTTTCAATTTTAATACCCGTTTTTCTTCAAATATTATCATCTTAGCCTCTTCCTCATTGCAAAATTTTAGCTGTCACTTGGGGAATCTTTTTCCTTTAGAATATATATATATATACTATATATAGCTATATATAGAATATATATATAGTATATATATATATATATTCTAAAGGAAAAAGATATATATATAGTATATATATATTCTAAAGGAAAAAGATATATAGTATATATATATATATAATATATATACTATATAATATATATAGTATATATGCCAGTACATGATATATACCAATATATATGAGGATGTATAATACATGTCTTATGATTTAATAATGAAAGTCAAGAACAAAACGAGATTTGCTTATAGTCTTTCTTTTATGAGAAATGAAAGATATCTGCATTGTCATAGGAACTACTTAGATTAATTCACGTCTTCAAAGGGATGGCATAAAGATGATTAGGATTCAAAAAAAAAAAAAAAAGATGATTAGGATTCAGAAATGCAGGGCATTGAACTGTACTGATTGGTGCGACCCAGAAATTAGAGATGTTAACACCACTTGGAGTCTTTTTTCTTTTCTTTTGTTTTTGGAAAGGTGGGGAGAGAGCTCATGACTGGACATTTATTGGAGATGCTGCCTTCTCCCCAAGTCCCCTAGGGAAAGTTTCATCAGATACCCAACTATGAAATCTGACCTTGCCTTTCATCTGAAACCTGAGGCTAATGCCATCCTTATCACCACCTGGCGTCCTGATCAGAAGCAGAATGGATCTCGTGACCTCTAGGAAGAAACTCTTTCTAAACCTCCACATCTGTTGCTTACGTTCTTCCTTCCAATCAAGGACCAGAATTCATGTCTACTCAAGACCTGCAGACAGTTGGCAGAGTCATTGGCTAGTGGAATCCACTAAACAGAGAAATGACCCTAGGTTTCCAATAGAACTAACTTTGCAAGCACTTGGGTCAGAATAGTTTCAACATGCCAGAAGTCAGTTTCCAGACCAGGAGAAATTCAACACTCATGGACCAGCAGTGATTTAATGTAGCATTGGCCTATAGTCATCATTTCCCAAATATGCTCCATGGCTCTCTAATATCCTATGAGACACTAGTGGGGTTTTACCATAAAAACTATCCCATCCCCAAGATGGTTTGGAAATGCTATATATTATATCCCCAACTCAATATACCATGTGCATTTTATTATTCAATTAACAAACATTTATTGAGCACCTACTATGATTTAGATAGTGCTTTAGGCAGTAGAGATAAGGAGTGAACAAGACAAATGAGATTGCTACCCTGATGGAAGAAGGACGGGAGGAAACAAAGAATTATCAGAGAATATAAGTTCTATGCAGAGTCAAACTAGGGAAAGGAGACTTTGGGATCTGGTGGCTACTTGGGCCATCAAGACAAGTTCTCTTTGGGGGTGCCTGGGTGGCTCAGTCGGTGGAGCGTCCAAATTCGGCTCAGGTCATGACCTTGCAGTTCGTGAGTTTGAGCCCCGCGTCGGGCTCTGTGCTTACAACTCAGAATGGAGCCTGCTTCCGATTCTGTGTCTCCCTCTCTCACTACCCTTCCCCCACTCTCTCTCTTTCAAAAATAAACATTAAAAAATTAAAAAAAAAAAAAAAGAGAAGTTCTCTCTGAGTAAAGGACATTTAAACTGAGAACTGAAAGACACAAATGCTTAAAAAGATTTTAGAAGATTAATATTCTTTCAGTAAAGAAATCTAGTAAATTTATGACATTTCAAATCCATCTGTCACTAAGACCCTTTGTGAGGGCATTGGCATCCCAGAGAAACTGGTGTTCTATAGAACCTCGTTTGAGAAGTGCTTGTTTGACCATATCTTGTGCTGGTACTGCTGTTGGATGCAACCAAGTAGAGAACAGTTGCCTCTGAAACTGATTTAATGCTGATAAAATGGCCTTGAAAATCCACCCATGGAGGGCTGATGGATACTACCACTATGTCCCCTAATACACAGAGAAGTGAAGGCAACAGCAGCAGAAATGACTTGGGATGTGGCTTCTAAACTGTGCATTTCAGGTTCTATAAGACTTGCCCCCAGAGGAACTCTGACATCCAGAGCATCATTTGGTATGATGCCTTGGCAAGAAGGATATCCTGGTTATTGAGTAGGACACCCATGGAAGATGACGGGAGCTCCCCCACTCATGGCATTTTGTAGCTCAGCAGGCCCCCGCTGCACCATTCTCTCTTTCCACCCCACCTCCCACCTTTCTTACCAGGCTGATGCCCAAAGGCCTCTAGACTGCCTCATCAAACCACTGCCCACTGGCTAAATCTGGCCCTTTATTTTTGTAAATAAAGTTTTACTGGAACGTAGCTATGCCCATTCACTTGCATGTCATCTACAACTACAGCGACAGGATTGAACAGTTGGCGACAGAGGTCCTATGGCCTGCAAAACCTAAAAATTAGCTATCTGGCCTTGACTGAGTTTGCTGACCCCTGCCTTAGGCACTTGTTCTCCACCCTCTTGGTCAATCCTCCCAGCCTCACAGGGACAGTTGCTCTCCTTCCCAGGTATGCCAAGTCGGAGGGGAGGGGGGACTGCATTTTCCCAGTAGACACTTACCACCTGGAAAAACTGGTTCAGATTCTTCTCGATGCCCTTGCTTTCCCTCAGAGAGTCAATATACCTGGAGATTGACACCTGTCAATACCACTGATGTCAGAGTCCCTCTGCTCAAATTGCAGCAATGCCACTCACTCACTTTGTGACGGTGAGAAATTTGTCAACCTCTCCAGTTTTCTGTTTTAGAGCTTTAAAATGAGGATGAGAATACTACTTGCCTCTTAGGGTTCCCTCAAGGACTAAATGATACAATGCGTGTGAAGGACTTTACACAGCTCCTGACTGTTCAATAAATGTAAATTATTATTTTAACTATTACTATGAGGGGGACCACATAGGGGGGAACCGAACACACAGAATGTGAATCCGACAAAGTGTCTCCATGCAAAGAATCTCAAGCCAGGTCCAACTACAAATATGGATTGAGCACATTTGGGCAAGGATGTGGAGGTCCAGAACTCTCACAAAGTAATGGTATTTACATGGCTAATAGGTGCTTATTTGGGAGCACCCATTCTTGAAAAGTGTTCTTTCCTACTAAACTTATTATCAGCTCCACTCCTGGATGTATACCCAACAGACATGCATACCTGTGCTCCCAAAAACATGTACTAGAATGTTCACGACAACACTGTTTGTTAGAACCCAAAAAAGGAAACTACCCCAAGTATCATCAACTCTAGAAAGGACAAATAAATGGTGGCATATTCACATGATGTAATGCTCTTCGGCAATGAGAATATGAACAATCTGCCACTACAGGCAGCCACATGGAGGAAGTATAGAATGCTGAGTCAAAAGAGGATTGGCTGCAGTGCTCTGTTTATATGAAGTACAGAGCATGCACGACTAATCTGTGGTGTTAGAAACGAGGCTAGTGGCCACAATGGGGGAGAAGTGACTGAAGGGGGTTAAGAGTAATGGAGTTTACCATTACTTCATCTGGGCACTAGCTATGTGGATGGATTCAGTTTGCAAAAAATTATTTTAAAAAAGGAAAGAAAGAGGGGAAGGAAGAAAAATGGGAGGGAGAGAAAGAAGGAGGGAGGGAGAGAGGAGGGAGGAAGGAAGGAAGGAAGGAAGGAGGGAAGGAGAAAGAAGGGAGAGAGGGAGGGAGGGAAGAGGGAGAAGGACAGAAAGGAAAAATATGTACTGAGCACATACTTTGTACCATTCTGTTTGCTTCCATGTCCTTTGTTCCACTTATTCTTTTTTTTAAGATTTATTTATTTTGAGAGAGAGAGAGAGAGAGAAAGCAGGAGAGGAGCAGAGAGAGAGGAGAGAGAGAATCCCAAGCAGGCTCCACTTTGTCAATGTAGAGCCTGACACAGGGCTTGATCCCACAAACAATGAGATCATGACCTGAGCCTAAATCAAGAATCAGACACTTAACCAACTGAGCCACCCAGGTGCCCCTGTTCCACTTGTTCATTTATTCCCAGCATCTCTGCTATTAATCTCTCCCTCATCCTACATACACACCCTTTTCTCTAACAAGAGTGTGGCTTGGAGATCTATCAATTTGAAGTGATATTTTATCACTCATGGAAAAAGTATGGATCCCACCAACCCTCAACTTCCTTCACTTCAGGTTTGACAAAAGGATCTGGAGGTCACACCTGAGACGGTGCATTTCTCCCCAGCCTGCTTGAGTTGTAGATACCTGTTCCGCCCTTACAGATACAGTAACTGGCAACCCAGACCAACTTCCCCTCCTTGGTTACAAATGTCCCCAACTCCCAGGGCCCCAACTAAGACTATTTAGCTTTTGTAAGAGTGGTTCCATTAGAAAACATCATGCTAGGTGAAATAAGCCAGACACAAAAGGACAAACACCATAAAAGTCCATTCATATGAAGTATCTGGAATAGTCAAATTCACAGAGACAGAAAGTAGAAGGGTGGTTGCCAGGAGCTGGGGGAGTGGGAAATTAGTGCCTAATGTGTACCAAGTCTCCAGTTTGGGGAATTGAAAAAGTTCTAGAGACAGATGGCAGTGATGGTTGTACAACAACACGAATATACTTAATGCCACTGATCGCTACGCTTAGAAATGATTAAGACGGTAAATTTCATGTTATGTATATTTTACACCATAACAAAAAAAAGAGTGGTTCCAGTTTTAGTAACTGAGTAAATTGTAGAGTAAATGTTGCCGGGTTACAGATTCCTACTGTGGGTGTGGGTCTTTCTGTTGGCCATTTGCTTCAACACATTATCAGTAATGCCAAATTTCCAATTACATCTCAAAGCAATGCTGGCCCCATGTCCCTCTGCCCCTGCCTTGTGGAGGTGGGTGTTCAAGGAAGCAATCAGATCCAGAATCTGGGCTCAGGGAATAGAAATGCCAACTGCTCTCAATTCCCAAGTGAGGACAGGACTTTTCAACTCAATGCTGGTCTTTGGAATATAGCCATGTGATCAGAGCTGCTTTGACACAAGAACATTTGAATGCTGCCTCTAACATAATTTGTTCCTTCCAAATTACAAAACGAGAGAGAGAGGGAGAGGGAGAGGGAGAGGGAGAGGGAGAGGGAGAGGGAGAGAGAGAGAGAGAGAGAGAGAGAGAGAGAGAGAGAGAGAAATGTTTAAAACAGTTCTCCTTTCCCAATCCCTGAGCTTCAATTCATCCCAGGCTTTCTCCCAGGGTGGAATTAGGAAGAGAAATAGGCTTAGTTTGGGGTGAGATGCAGAATTGAGTTAGGTGACAGGAAAGGTCTGCAGGTTGGGGCTGGAGGCTGGGGACAGGATAGGAAGAGGACCAGGGACAGAAGGCAGGTCAGGGATGGGGAGGTTGGGGGGAACACATCACATTACTTGACAAGAGAAAGGAGTGACACCTTCATGTCACAAGACCCGCTGTCCAATTAGCTTAATTTTTTTTTTGATGTTTGAGAGAGAGACAGAGACAGAGAGACAGAGCACTAGCAGGGAAGGGGCAGAGAGAGAGAGACACACACAGAATCCAAAGCAGGCTTCAGGCTCTGAGCTGTCAGCACAGAGCCTGACACAGGGCTCAAACCCACCAATTAGCTTTAGAACTGTTGCCTTGGCTGAATGTCCTGTGGCCACCACCACCCACATTTAGGGATAGGCAGCCATCCCCAAGGGCATGGTTAGATCTGAAGTTTGCACTCAAGACTCTCTAGCATTTTGGCAAACTTACATTTCTATCTCCTTTCTTCTTCTTCATGTACTTTCAGTTTTAATCAAACTCAGTGCCAAGGCAAGTCCTGAATCCTCTCCACACTTTTTGGGCATGGGGAAGATCACTGAGCACCCTCCCCACTCTGGGAATCATACCTTCCCCTGCTGAAATCTGACCCATTTTACAAGGCTTTCCCTGAACCTCCAGCCAAGAGGAGTTTCTTTTCCCAACTTCTATAGAATTTTCTTTTGATGTTTACCTTCACCATGGCATTCATTGCATACAGACCTGCTCTACAAATATTTTTATCCTCCTACGTTTTCATTTTAACATTGTATTTTCATGGGAGCAGGGACTGTGTTTAATTATAGTGATTGCTATTTATCAGACACATACCACCATGCTTAGCTCTTTACATGCATTTTTCTCTAAACATATAATAAGCCTATGAGTAGGAAGAGTAATTCTCATTTTTGAGATGAGAAAAAATTCAGGAAAGAGAAGTTCAATAGTTTCTCCTGAGTCACAAAAGTTTCACCTGGCTGAGCCAAGATCCAATGACCTTGCTTTTCTTAACACGTCATCCTACCAAATAGTCTCCTCTGGATCTCTTCTAGCACACAGAAAGCTATAGAGGCATGGATGGATGGATGGATGGATGGATGGATGGATGGATAAATGGAAGGATGGAAAGATGGATGGAGTGATAGATGGAGGGAAAGATGGATGGATGGATGAAGAAATGGATAGAGGGATGGATATTAAAAATATCTAATTGACCCAAATCAAAAGTGTTACCTTCCTTTATCAAGAGTTATTTACCCACATCACAAAACAATATATGGAAGATTTTAGTTCTAAATAAAACTCCCCCTTTCATAGAGAATCCATACACCTCAACCTTCAGTTTCCATCAGGCTAAAGTAGTGCCCTCAAACAAAGAATGACTGGGCATTCCCCAGGTCATGTAAGCAACGTAGTCCAGTGGAAGGACTTTGGAGTGACAAGATATGCTTCACATCCTTCTTCTAGGGATTTGCTAAGTTTCTGTCATGGACCCTTAAGCATCCTAATCTTCCCTTGAGGGTCAGTGTCCTCCTTTATAAGACAGAACAACCACACCTCCCTCACAGGTGGCAGAGAGAGTGATGTTAGGTAATGAATGTGAAAACTTGGCAGAGAGCAGACCCTTAATAAATGTTCATTTTTTTCCAATCTCTAATTCCAAAGAACTTAAGTAGCTGTGAAAGCAACAGTTTCTTGAAAAACAAAACACCGAATAAAGTTTTCTCTCCAGTTCCATCTCAGCATACGCCCACACACCACCATCCTCTTCATGCCCTAGTTTGACCGGCACCAAGTACTCCTTAGACATGGATGCTAATTCTTGCCCACTTTGTTCCTTTTTCATTTGATGCATGTTCTTATGGGATTTTTCTTTTTCTTAGCTTCTACTGGTGCTTGAAATTAAAACAGACTTCAGTTTGTTTTCATGTTTGTGTTGCGGTTGAGGTAGAGCTCTCCAAAACCCTCAGACAGTCTCAGACTCCCCAAAAGAGATAAATTCTGTGATCTCTAGAAAGTGTACGACAGTGCTTACTACCTAAAGGAAAAATATCCCCTTGATTTGTCCAAACCTTTCTGTTTATGTCCAGAAGGAAAGCTCCATTTCTGTGCCACCTGGCCCTTTTGATGTACAATAGATGGAGATCCCCACATCTTCTGCACAGAATTCTAGAAAGGAAATTTCCAAGCACATGTTTTGAAACACAACTCCCAAGAGTTGTGAATGAAACATATCAATCACCGTTTTTTTCACTCATCCCCTCTTTGCAGCCCAGGGGCTGAAATCACCTGTTGTCTTGGAAATAATCCTTGGAAGAAGAAGTCCAAGGGGAAAAGTAAGTTGTGGTCCCATCCGGGTTTTCTATTATCTTAGCTTAATACTAAGATTATATTAGCTTAATGCTAACTCAAGACAGGAAGCTTCACATCCTGCAGCCTGGTTCACAATCCATAATAGATAATGTTCCTGGAGCCCAAGTTGAGAAAAGGAGTTCACTGTGCACATTTGGCAACGATGCCAACCTAGAATTCGGTTTGAGCTATAACATAAAATAATAAAGTACAAATGCAAATAGCAAAACTGTGCCCACATTGCGGCTCAGAGTGTGCCAAAGCTGACCGAATAATGATACATTTTTCATGTGTTGATAAGGGATTTAATTGGCATGTTGTAGGATGCCTCCGGGTGAGGGCTCACGGCATCAGAGCTGGCGTGGAGCCCACATCCTGCTACCCTGGCAGCTCCCCATCCTTCCCATTAGCTCAACCCACATGGAGACATGCGAGCGGGACAGAATGAGACACCTCCCTTTTACCCAAGTATACTGGAGCCCACCTGGGGAAAAAAGCAGGGCAGGTTGATGAAAAGGGTAGGCTAGTGTTCCCAGCTTCTCCACTGTGACTCGACTGGGGAAGTCATAAAAACTACAGGCATTTGAGCAGTCATTTATAGTTTACAAACACTTTTCAAATGGATTCTCTTAATCCTCACACAAAGCACTGAGGAACATATTTTTATTGTCTTCTTTTTATAGATATAGAAATGAAGGCTCAGAGAGGTTGAGGGACTTGCCCAAGGACATACAGCTGGTAAGTGCCAGAAATGGGGACGGGGTCCAATTCTTTCTGTCTCTCACACCTGCGCTGTGGGCTGCCTCTTCCCTCACCCAGGCCCTCGAGACTCAATCTGATTTTCTGCCTCAAACCCCAGCTGTGAATCAGGGACTTGGAAAATGTCTGGGTAAAAATCTGATTCTCATACCTTCAGGACAGAGGTAAGCTGTACATAAACTGAGGTAGGAAAAGTCACCTCTCCCTTTCACATTTGCACAGCAAAAGGTAACAGGTGGAAACTGACTATTCCTTCATGACCTGGTTTTATTATTGCGCCCCCCAAAGGCAGAAGTGGTGATGTTCTGGGATGGGGATTTCTACTAACATGTCACGGGGACATTTGTCATTTCTGTGCTTGCTTTTTCTGTTTATCTGTTCTCCTTCTCTTTCTCCCTTCCCTTGGCCATGTTCTGGGGTGCTCCCGAAAGACACAAGGAACTCATACTGAGCTCACATCCTGCTCAGACATAACCACTGTCTTCCTCAGAGGTTTGAGAAGCAATACAAAGCCTTCTATCAGCTTCATGCATGAGGAAGGAGGTACTGGCTTGAATTAATAAGAACTTCGGGATTTCCCAATCAAAAGCATTTTGGCAATCCAGAAAGCTGGCAGTCCTCAAGGGTAGAGCATCAAACCCATTGTGAAACATCATTCCACAGAACGTCTGCTCTGGGTTCTCTTTTTTAAAAGTATGTCAGAGTTCTAACTAATTGTCAAGACAGGAACAGGCCTCATGGAGACACTTTGAGAGGGCTGGGCCAGGAACCCAAATCAATTCTACAACTAGATTCTGATCAGCCAAGCACACAGGGGAAGCATGTTCCGGTTATTTTAATGTTCTGGTTAATTGGGAACTAAGTAGGGTATATTGAACATAATTAAATCTTTCTTTGATGATTGAGAATCTTGCATTGCCCTGGAGCGATCATTCTAAATATCAATTATAAATCCCCACTGGTGGGAATACAGGAGATTGAGTTGAACCTGCAGTGACTTCCGGCACCAACTGCAAATTTACTTTGAGGTCCACTCCCACCGCCCCCCCCATACTTCTAGCCCAGATGCATTCTTGCCTTTTATGCATCAGATAGAATGAGTCAAAAGACTATAAGTCAACCCGATATAGAAGTTCTTTGGTGCTAGTCTCAGTTTCTCTATCAAGGAGTTATATGACCTTGGGGAAGCTATTTCACTTCTGAGACTCAGTTTTTTTGTCCACTGGAAGGTTGGATTTATTGGTTCTTAGATTTTTTAGGGACACAGATTTCCTTAAGAATCAGAGGAAAACTAAGACAGCTTTTCAGAGCAGGGGAAAATGAACGTAAGGACAAAACATTTCCACTCTAAATCAGGAGATGGGGTCATGGGGTCCCTGAAGCCCATCTTCTGGAGAGGCCTGTCTATGGACTTCAGGTCTAGGATCCTGAATCAAAAGACCTCTCAGTCTTTGAGCCCTGGCATTCCCAGAATCAGGTTAAGTGCAAGCATCTACCCAAGTCTTAGGGCAGTGGTTCTGGCCCTTAACTGCACAATGAGTCCACCTAGGGAGTTTGCTCCAATCAGGTTCAGGTTGCACCCCAGACCAATTAAATCCAAATTCTGGTGAATGGGTCCCAGGCATCACCAATCTCTAACACCCTGCAGGTGATTCTAGTGCACAGACAAGTTTGCAAACTACTACTCTAGGACAAGAATTGTCACAACCAGGAGTGAACAGAATCACACAAGGGGAGGCAGCTTCCCAGGCCCCGGCCCCTGGTGATTCCAATTCATTCTGGCCACATCCCACCTGGGAAGACGCACTCGTAGCAGGCATCCTAGGCAGTTCTGATGCAGACCCCTCTTTGGGAAGCCCTGTGGTAGGCATGGAGCAGAGGAAGCCCAGAGGAGTCCTCTCCCCTGCTCCCCCTTTTCCTTCCATGTTGTTCTAGGTGATCCCCACGGCTCTCCTGCCAGGCCTTCATTTGCCAGACACACGTTTTCTCCATCTTGCCCATCTCTAGCAAACCCGGATCTTTCAGCCCGAGCCTCTAATCCCATCAGGTTCAATAATTGTAGCAGAGCACACTCATCGACATGGTTGTAGTTAATATTTAAAGACCATAGCATCACTTAGGTCAGCCTCAAGGTGAGAGCTGCTGCTGGCTCCTGTGTGCTCTTGCTGGTTGGCAAACTGGCCACTGGTGCCAGAGAGGACTCTGCGGGAGCACAGCTCCAAGGCAGGCTGGCCGGCAGAGACCCAGCCTGCTGGGCCCCACACCCCTCCACCCCTTCCTACCTGAAGCGTGCGCAGCAGGACCTGCAGCCCACTGGCTTCTTGTTCAGCCATCCCTTCCTTGGGTCTCGGGGAACCGGCTGCCTGCGGCCAGATCGGGGCTGGAGAGGCAGCGGCTGCCAAGCTGACCTCGCTGCCCACCTCGCAGGAGCCTGCTGCACGGAGGCCTCAGCTGCACATGCTGCTGAGTGTGAAGTCACCGCGCTGCAACCCTAGCCCTCGGCTCAGGCGCAAATGCCCCCCGACTCCCACTGTGGGGATTAGGTGAGCCCCGGCCTGGGGAGGGCTGAGCATTTGGGCATGGGGGTGGAGAGGGCACCAGCGTGAGTCACTCACCCACCTCCAGGCCCACGCAGGAGCCACCCTGGATGGCTGACAGGCATTCCCAGCTGACCTGGTCAGACTCCCTGCAGAGGCTCGCTCGGCCCTCCCCGCTTGTCCCCTCCCGTTATTTTGGTCTGTTGCCGGCTCCCGGGTAACAGGAGACCCAAGGCTGCTTGCACAACCATGCAGGCAGGGCACAGAAGCCCAGGGCCCCCTGAGGTCCCAGGCTCAGGGACTGGAGCTCTGGCCGAGAAGGAAATAACTGCTGCGGACATCTACAAGCAGGGTCCCTTACGTAACCTATTATCTCCCACCGCACCCCGATGGAGGACAGTCTGTTAGTACCCCATCTTTGTTTTCAAATGAGAAAACCGAGGCGCGGAGGTGTTAAGCCCTAAGAAAACAGCTCTCAAAGAGACAAGCTGGCCCTGAGGCACAGGCACTAACCATAAGGCCATCCTGCCTCCTCCTGTTGCAAACACAGTGATACAGGTAACGGAGCTCCACGCACCTGCCCTGCCTGAGTGTCCTCAGGACCAATGTGGGATCCGTGATCTCTTTCTGTGTCCTCCGCTTGAGTGTGTGAGAAGGGTTTTAGTGGCTAATTGGTCACCCAATCCTTCTCCCCATGTCAACACCTAACAGTCCGTTAGGTGCCAGCTTTTCAGAATGTGGTTGGGTGCCTCACCGGGAAGCCTGTTAGACCCCACCACAGACCTCGGGAATCAGAGTCTATGTTTTCCCAAGATCCCCAGAAGAATCAAAGCTGGTTAACAAACTTACCATAGCGGCACCGGGGTGGCTCAGTCAAACACCCGACTCAATTTCAGCTCAGGTCAGAATCTCACATTTTGTGGGTTCAAGCCCTGCATCAGGCTCTGCGCTGACAGTGCAGGGCCTGCTTGGGATTCTCTCTCTCTCCGTCTCTCTCTGCCCCTCCCCACTCATTCATGCTCTCTCTCTCTCAAAATAAATAAACTTAAAAAAAATTACTAGCAGATTAAAGTTTGGGAAGCCCCTGGGTTTTGTTTTTTTGTTTTTTGTTTTTAATATATATATTTTTAGGGTGCCTGGGTGGCTCAGTCAGTTAAGCGTCCAACTTCGGCTGAGGTCATGATCTCACGGTTCGTGGGTTCGAGCCCCACATCGGGCTCTGTGCTGACAGCTCAGCACCTGGAGCCTGTTTTGGACTCTGTGTCTTCCTCTCCCTCTGCTCCTCCCCCACCCACGCTCTGTCTCTCTCTCTCTCAAAAATAAACATTAATATATATATATATATAATACATTTTTATTGTTGAGAGAGTGTGAGTGGGGGAGGGGCAGAGAGAGACGGAAACAGACAATCCCAAGTAGGCTCTGTGCTGACAGAAGAGCGCCCGACGCAGGGTGTGAACTCATGAGCTATGAGGTCGTGACCTGAGCTAAAGTTGGACACTTGGGGCACTTGGGTGGCTCAGTCGGTTGGATGACCCACTTCGACTCAGGTCATGATCTCACAGCTCATGAGTTCGAGCCCCACGTTGGGCTCTGTTCTGACAGCTCAGAGCCTGGAGCCTGCTTTGGCTTCTGTGTCTCCCTCTCTGTCTGTCCCTCCCCTACTCACACACTGTCGCTGTCTCTCTCAAAAATAAAAAATATTAAAAAAAAAACTTTTTAATTTAAACTCAGATACTCAACCGAATGAGCCACCCAGGCGCCCCCAGGAAGCCCCTGTTTTGACCATATTGATTACATTGCCAGGACAGCCTGTGTATTTGATGTCTGACAGTTTTCACCCCAATAACTGGGGGCCAGCAGACACACAGCACAACTTCAGGGTGTGAAATTGGAGAGTGAGCTCACTGAGGTTCATGACCGACTGAGAGCACAGCTAGACAGAAAGATCTCGGCTCACAGCCAACTCCCCCATGCAGAGATTGGGGAGCTTTCGTGAGCGTCAAAGCATCCAGCCAGCAGCTGTGCAAGCACAGTTGTGACAGAGGGAAGAGAGTGCATTTCATGATCTTCGTTGGCCTAAATGTCCTAAAGTCCTGAGTCAGGAGTCAGCACCTCAGACATTCTCTCCTCAAAGCCAGGCCTGGCCCCTCAAATTCAAGGACAAATGCATGTGGTTCCTGCCTTCCAGAAACTTCTACTTATAATGGCTTTAAATGTGAGAACTTCCACCGAACTGATTGTGACATCTCATGTTTACTCAGTGGGGGTGGGGGTTGAGCCTCTCTTGTCTCCTCACACTTTCTACCTCCTTCAATGGCAGGAGGGAACAAATGAAGACCCCTAAGGATTTCCACCTTCTGTGAATGGTGGAGCTTTTCAGGGACCATGATCTATGATCTTCTAGGGTCTAGGGGCACAGGGAGAAGTGAACAGTCCCCGTGTGATTATCTTAACGGCAGATTCTTCCATTCCTCAAATGCAGTATAAAGAAAAGGGAAGGGTGGGGGGAATAAAACCTCCCCATATATACCTAAAGAGCAGTTTAAAGAAAAACCACCTTCATAGTGGAGAATTCATAAATAGTACCTCTGATGACATAACTAAAGGAATTATGGTCATACTCCCTTATGTTAGCATTCAGGTAAAATTGTCCCCATTTGAGAGGCACCTGGGTGGCTCAGTCGCTCAGTCCGACTTCAGCTCAGGTCATGATCTTGTGGTTTGTGACTCTGATCCCCGCATCAGGCTCTGTGCTGACAACTTGGAGCCTGGATCCAGCTTCAGATTCTGTGTCTCTCCCCCAACCCACCTCTGCCCCTCCCCCACTAGCATGCTCTCTCACGTGCGGGCACTCTCTCTCTCTCTCTAAAACATAAAGAAACATTACAAAAAAAAAAAAAATGTCCCCATTTGACAAGGTGTCTTAGTTCAACTCACTGGAACTGTGTAGCACCAAGTGAGGTAAAAACCCCTACAGAAAGGGATCACCCTCTTCTACTCAATGACACCTTTCCCAAGCTACACCATGAACCTTGCTTCCAGTAAGATCCCTAGGAATTAAGGCAAGTAGTGTACCCCCTTTTTCTCTGGAGACATACCTGTGTCACATGGCCAGCTTTGTTCCACTACTGCACCATCCCCCACAAAGCTTCACCCTCTAGAGAACCATCACCCACTTGCCCATGTGGAGACACATGGATGCCAGACTAGGAATAAAGTTCTGGTTTGTGTCCTCTGATTTTCTAACAAAGTTAGGGCTCGCTTCTAGCTTGATTTCAGCTCTCTGTTACTCCTTCAACATACTCCTCCTGTTGATCCCCCAATGCTCATACCTCAACATTGCCCTGTGGGGACCCCAGCAACCATGATCCCACTATCCTCATCTCAGCAGAAACTTTTCTACTCTCAAATTGGATGGGAAAGCCCCAGCAGTGCCTGCATCCATACCTCCCTTTTCTGGATTCCATCTTAATGAGAGTCCAGTTCTGTTTGTGGACTGATTAATTTACTCTGAATATGAATGGGTGATAGTAGCTTACTGTGCGCTTTCCCATTAGTATTTGAATTTTAGCAGGGACTTTTCTAAAAGGCAGGAGCTGAGGCCCAAGCTTGGATAATACAGTATCTCACCCACAGTTGATTGAAATGAGTGTCCATTAAACCACATGGGGCAGCCAACAGGGGAAGGCCAGGCCCTGGGGCAGGCCAGGGAGGAGGCTGCTTCATGTAGAAGACAAAGGCCTTCCTACTTGTTTCTCTCTGTACCTTCAAAGGAGACGTATAGGGAAACCACAGGCAGATCCAAGCAGAAGCCTGGCTAGAACTCGGTCCTTTGGCTTTAAAGAAAAACACATTTAATATGGCCAAGAGATTCCTGTTGCAATTCAGGGGTCCCCAAGACCACCCTCGTGTTTGATGATTCCCTAGAAGGACTTACAGAACTCAGAAAAGCCATTATACTTGATTACTGTTTCTTATCACAAAAGGGTACAGATGAAAATCAGCAAAGGGAAGAGGCACATAGGGCAGGGTTCAGGAGAGCTGAACCCAGGCATGAGCTTCCAATTTCCTTCCCCAGAGGCATCATGCAGATGCTGCTTACTTGTCCTAGCAACCACGTGACAACATGCCCAGAGTACTGTCAACCAGGGAAGTTCACCCGAGCCTTGCTGTCCAGGGTTTTTACTGGGAGTTGGTCATACAGACATGGCTGATCTTAGCTCCTCCAGAGGTCAAGCTAATAGTACATGGCCTGACGTCTCACCTAAATCATATTCTTTGTATAGACTATTTAGCATGACCCAACTCATCCAGGTAAACAAAACACTCTTATCAAGCCAGAACATTCCAAGGATTTAGAGATACTTTTCAGGAGCTGGGCAAGAGCCAGACCTTTCTTAGGGCAAGGCTAACTCTTTACTGCACACCTTCCCTCTCGTCCCATAATCCCAGGCCCAAGACTCTCATAGTATCTTATGTGCAGGCCTATACAATTAGGATGACTCCATAGCTACTACAATGCCAGTACTCAAAGAGTGGCAATAAATAAATTGACACTAATGTCTAACATCATCCAGAGAATTCAGTCCCCTGGCTCTACCCTGTTCAACATGTTTATCAATAACTAGAATGAAAATAAAGGCTGCATGCTTATCAAATTTCCTGATGACACTAAGTTGAGAAAGATAGAAGTATGTCATACGACACATCTGGGATCCAAAAAGATTTCAGCAGGCTTGCGTGATGGGAGCAAATCCTACAGAACAAAATATAATAGAGCCAAGGAGCCAGAAGCTCCTTACCCTGGCTCCCCAACACAAACTGTGCAAAAATAAGGTGGGGAGACTTGGCTAAATAGTGTTGAATAGGGAAAAGGCTTGGGGGTTTAGACAGAGGTGATACCAATATGAGTTTTCAGCATGGCCCATATCCTAAAGTGTCTCTTCAATCTAATGTCATTGCCCTAAAGTGGGGATTGTATCTGTAGCCAGGGTGGCAGGGAGGCTGAACTGAGGTCCACCTGTGCAGGGCTCAGCATGATGCCTTGTACAAAGAAGTAGCCATCAGTGAGAGCTGGGTATTATTTTTACAGACATCACTAATAGTAGTGTCAGAGTCACAACAGAAGAGATCCCATCCATGCTCCATGCCTCTAGAGGAGTGTGACAGCTGTCCCCAAGGCTGGAAAGGAAGTGGAGGAGGAATGGGTTTTCAAGGTGAGAACCAGGAGCTTCGAGGAACCTGATTTGGGGCAGGCACAGTACTGTCCTGAGCTTTCATAGCTGCCACACGGTGCTCTTTTTCAACATTGGGGATGCCCAGCAGAAACTGAAAGAACATTTGGTCTAAAGGTTCCAGAGGGGAATTCCAGAACCAGGGTGTCTTGGACAGACTATATATTCAGTAACTTGCTGACATGAAGAAAGATGGCTCCAGGTCATAGGCTCTTTGGAATGTGTCCCACTCTCCTTGGTGGCACATGGGATGATTTTGGTGGGACCCAGACAAATAGTTTAAATTTCAATAGATACATACCTATTAGCTATGTGACTTTGAGAAAGTTACCTAAACTCTCTGTGCCTCAGGTTTCTCATGTTAAATGGCGGGTGAGAATGCCCCCTTATTGGGCTGTTGGGACAATCGACTGGAGAATCACCATGTTCTCAGCCCTGTGTGTCACCCAGTAAGCACTCAATATATGCAGTTGTTATTGGTGTTATCATGATTGGTATTACCATTGTTACAGATTAAGTAATACCTACTTCAAATCATCGGCGGGGGGATTAAATGAGCAATTATATGTGGGAGTGACTGGTGTAAGGTGAGGAAAGGGTGGGAATGACTGAGCAGTGATGCCCTAGACTGCTGCTAAATTGAAGACTGCTGCTAAATTGAAGTGATGTGCCATCCATATTTGTGTCCAGTGAGGAAACTCTCATCAAGTTGTGAGTTCTCATCAATCCCAAGTGTCTCTGAGATGAACTCCCCTAACCACAGGCACCTGCTCTACTGCAGCCATGGCCGCCTGAGCTGAGATACCAGACAAACAAAGGGCAGTGGGGCAGGGGCCCCATGGACAGGGGCCCAAGGTGAGCCCAACCGGCATGCTCAACACAGGGTGTTTTCCCCCTTTCAACAAGGGCTGACTTGATACTTCAAGGTGAAGAGTCTGAGGCAGCAGAGCCGTCTCGGCCACCACCAGACCTGGTGATAAGAGCAACACAGGACACAACAGAGTGAGGCAGAGAGAGCATCTTTAGGCAACATCAAAATCGAGACTGTCCTTGGGTCCAAGATGGTGGCATGGGAAGATCCTGAACTCACCTCCTCCCACAGACACACCTAATCTATGCTACACATAGAACAATTCCCTCTGAAAAAACTAGAAACTAGCCCGACTATTCCTCCACAACAAAGGATAAAAGGACCACATCGAGATGGGTTGGAGTAGAGACATGGTCTTACCCAACACCGACCCCTCGTGTGCTGACCCACGTAGGGAGGCATCTCACAAGTCTGGACTTTCTCCTGGGAGAGCAGAGGGGTTGTGCTCCACATCAGGCACCCCAACCTCTGAGACCTGCACTGGAGAGACAAGCCCCCACAACGTCTGGCTTACAAAATGGACAGGAGGACCCAAAGGGCTGTAGGGAACTCACATGTGGTCTCACCCACCCCGGGAACCCAGTGCAAAAGCAGCAGTTTGAAAAGCACCTAGAACAGATGTGAAGGAGATTCGTTTGCTAATATTAAAGCATCTGCCAGAGGGGGCAGGGGACGGTCTCCAGAGACAGAAATACTGGCAAGAACCCTTTTTGCATTCTATCTTTCCCCTGCTGGCACAGGCAGGCATGTGCCGTTCAACCACATGCACCTGCTGCCTTACTGGAGCCACAGGGTATGCTCAGTCCTGGCATCCTCCCCACTGCCTTGCTGGAACTGGTGGGCACGTGCAGACATCACACTTTCTCGCGGCATCACTGAGGCCAGTGGGTTTGCACAGCCAAGGCATTCTGGGGTTGGTGGGCATGCCCCACCCCCATGCTCCCCATTTGCATCGCTAAAGCCGGAAGGGGCTCCTGGTCCACACAGGAAATGTCTCTTGATTTCCTGGCCCTGCCCTGGTGGCCAGGGAGGCTGGCATTCCTGGTCTCCGTGGACTATAACAATAGGAAAGACAATTCTTGGCAGGCTATTGCCCCCAGAGCACTCCGCAGACAGTAGACCAAAACACATCCTCAGTCTTCCTGTGACGAGGCCTATTTACTTGTCCTGGAGCTCCAGTCTGAGGGACCCGAGTCAGGTGTGCCACATAGCTAGAAGCTACAGACAAGCTCTCAGGAAACATAGGCAGGGAGACACCCCCCTTTCACTCTCCTTGGCCTTACAACAACTTGCTGTACCCCCCAGAAAAAAGCTTAGACACCAATCTGGAGCCCTGATTTTTGCCATGGTTACTCAGGGGATGCCTTCAGATGTTCTGGTCTGGAAGCCAGCAGGGTTTACAACTGCAGCCCCATAAGATTGTATATATTTATATACTTTTTAAAAAAATGTTTATTTATTTTTGAGAGAGACAGACTGCGAGCAGAGGAGGGGCAGACAGAGAGGGAGACAACGAATCTGAAGCAGGCTCCAGGCTCTGAGCTGTAGGCACAGAGCCCAACAGGTGTCTCGAACCCATGAACCGTGAGCTCACGACCTGAATTGAAGTCGGACACTTCACCAACTGAGCCACCCCAACACCCCTATATTTATATACTTTTAAAGCTGCCTGAAAGTCTGGGTTCTAATCTGCCTAAAGCTAGATGCTAATTGAGATTCCTTCCTCTGGAGCCAATAGGTCTCGGCACAAGAAACTACTGAGAATAAATCGAGCTGCTTAGACAGTCACAAAGGTTCAAGAGACAACCAAGCACTAAGGCAGTGTTGAACAATGAGGCTGGCCACCTATACAAGGCTACTCCTCCAAGGCTGAGACAGGTAGCTGTTTTGCCTGATGTGTGGAAACAAACACAGAGAGCCGAGCAAAGTGAGGAAGCAGAGAAATATGTTTCAAACAAAAGAATAAGATAAAACCTCAGAAAAAGACTTCAGTAAAATGGAGATAAGTAATCTACCCGATAAAGCATCATGATGAAATAGAGAATCCGAATAGACACATTATTAGTAAAGAGATTGAATCAGTAAAAACAAAAAACAAAAAACAAAAAAAAAAACTGCGGCTAGTTTTTAGCTGGCCTCTACAGAAAAAGAGAGGGGAAGAAGACAGCCCAGATAAATAAAATCAGAAATGAAAGAAGTGGGGTACCTGGGTGGTTCAGTCGGTTAAGCATCCGACTTCAGCTCAGGTCATGATCTCACAGTCTGTGGGTTCGAGCCCCGCATTGGGCTCTGTGCTGGCAGCTCAGAGCCTGGAGCCTGCTTCTGATTTTGCGTCTCCCTCTCTCTCTGCCCCTCCCCCACTCGTACTCCATTTCTTTCAAGAATAAATAAACATTAAAAAATTGAAAAAAAAGAAATGAAAGGAGAGAAGTTACAACCTATACACAGAAATACAAAGGATCATAAAAGACTACAATGAACAATTATATGCTAACAAATTAAACAAGTTACAGTAAATGGATAAATTCCTAGAAACATGTAATATTCTAAGACTGAATCATAATGAAATAGAAAATCTGAATAGACTGATTACTAGTAAGGAGGTTGAATCAGTAATAAAAAAATAAAAAACCTCCCAACAAATAGAAGTCCAGAACCAGATAATCTCACTGGTGAATTCTACCAAACACACAAAGATTTAATACCTATCCTTCTCAAACTCTTCCAAAACAACTATCCTTGCTGAATGTTACAGTGGACTCATTTCTGGTATAAATTTGGAATTTGGGCCTCAGTAATAATTATATGCCTTCCCTTTACATTAGGAGAACATTCTTGACCACTGTTTCCCCAACTTAATTATCCTTCTTCAGTCATATCTGTCCACGATTGACATAGCTCATGCCTCTGCCTTTTCTTATCTATAAATTCTTTTTTTTTAATGTTTATTCTTGAGAAACAGACAGAGAACAAGCGGGGGAGGGGCAGAGAGAGAGGGAGACACAGAGTCTGAAGCAGGCTCCAGGCCCTGAGCCATCAGCACAGAGCCTGACACGGGGGTGGAACTCACAGACCATGAGATCATGACCTGAGCCAAAGTCTGACGCTTAACCGACTGAGCCACTCAGGCACCCCTTTATCTATAAATTCTGATCTGTTAAGGCATCCAGGTGATAACTAGTCCTTTTGCACTTAGAATGTTCTTCCATTCCTCCTGGTTGATGTGAAGCAAAGTGAAGAGTGAGGAGATGCAAAAGCCATACAACAGAGATAAGTCTTCCTAAAAATAGTGAAAAAGGGTTTCGGGAGCAGCTGATTTATCCTCCTCTTAATACTGTTTGCCCTGCCCTCGCCCCGACCACACACGACCACAACAACCCAAGTCCCCCACCCCTCTGCCATCTAGTGTGGAGTAATAAGGGTAATTAGGTTGGGTGCACACAGGAGGGACACTGTGTCATGCTGTGCTTTAACAAGTACTTTCTTGTGAACCACACAAGCCTTGCTCTACAATATAATCTTGGCAGACAGGATTAAGGACAACTTTGCTTATTTCCATATGTGTCTGTTTTCTGTGAGGGGCACCTGGGTGGCTCAGTCGGTTAAGCGTTCGACTTGGGCTCAGGTCATGATCTCACGGTCCGTGGGTTCGAGCCCTGCATCAGGCTCTGTGCTGACAGCTCAGAGCCTGGAGCCTGCTTCATATTCTGTGTCTATCTCTCTCTGCCTCTCCCCCACTCATGCTCTGTCTCTCTCTCTCAAAAATAAATAAACATTAAAACAAATTTTTTTTAAAGAAAAGAGTAATAAGCATTTTTAAAACCTTTCATGGTTTTTTCAGACTTTTCTTAAGTTAATCCAGAGCCCCAAAGGGTTGTACCTCACCACAAAAGGGACCAAACACATACTAGTATTGGATCGGTAGCAAATATGCATTAGTTCAATTGAATTATTAAAAAAAAACTTTTTTAATGTTTATTTATTTTTGAGAGAGAGAGACACAGAGTGAGAGTGGGAAAGGGGCAAAGAGAGAGAGGGAGACACAGAATCCAAAGCAGGCTCCAGGCTCTGAGCTGTCCACACAGAGCCTTACATGGGGCTTGAACTCTGAATTGGGAGATCATGACCTGAGCCAAATTCTGATACTTAAATGACTAGGCCACCCAGGCACCCCTACTGAATTATTTTTATCAGAAAATGTTGGAAGGGCAATTGACTCTGTAATAGTGTTTCTCTCTCTCTCTCTCTATATATATATATACATATACATAGATAGATATAGATAGATATTTACAATATATATCTATATATATGTACAATATATATACAATATATATACAATATATATCTATATCTATATCTACATATAGATATATATTTACAATGTCCTTCATCCCACTTATTTGGATTAAATTGTTTGTATTTGGGGCACCAGGTAGCTCAGTTGGTTAAGCATCTGACTCTTGATTTTGGCTCAGGTCATGACCTCACAGTTCATGAGACTGAACCTAAGCTGGACTCTGCCCTGACAGCACAGAGCCTGCTTGGGACTCTCTCTCTTCCAATCTCTCTCTCTCTCTCTCTCTCTCTCTCTCTCTCTCTCTCTCTGCCTCTCCCCTGCTCACACTCACTCTCTCTCTTTTTCTCAAAATAAATAAATAAACATTTTTTAAAAATAAAAAATAAATTGATTCTTTTAAACTTTTTTTAATGTTTATTAAAAATATTTAAAAATATTGGAAGTATTTTGGAACTATTTCCATGCACAAGTGGGAAAGGGGCAGAGAGAGAGGGAGAGAGAGGATTCTAAGCAGACTCTGCACTGTCAGTGGGGAGCCAACACAGGGCTCAATCCCACAAACCCCAAGATCATGACCTGAGCCAAAATCAAGAGTGGAACACTTAACCAACTGAGCCACCCAGGCACCCCGTATTTTTTTAACTTCTTAAGGTAGAAATTCAGATCACTGATTTTAAATCTTTCTTCTTTTCTAGTGTAAGCATATAAAATTATAAATCTCCTTCTATGTACTTTTATAGGTGCATTCCACAAATATTCACTTCAAAATATTTTCTAATATTTGACATATGGGTTATTTAGACATGTGTTTTGAATATACAAATATTGGGACATTGCTGAGTTCCAATTATTATAAATTTAATTTCTAATGTAATTCCATCATAGATGGAAAATGTATTCTAAAAGATTGTGAGATTTCAGTCTTTTCAAATGTACTGACACTTCATTTTTGACCCAACATATAGTCCATCTTGAAGAAAATTCTATGAGTATATAAAAAGAATGCACTCTGCCATAGTTGGATGTAGCATACAATAAATGTCAGGGTAAGCTGGTTGACAGTTTTGTTTGGATCTTCCACATCCTATGATTATAGACTTGTCTATCTCTCCTAGTTTTGTCAGGTTTGGCTTCATATATTTAAATTTTTTTAATGTTTATTTTTTGAGAGACAGATAAAGCATGCGTGGGGGAGGGGCAGAGAGAGAGGGAGTTACAGATTCTGAAGCAGGCTCCAGGTTCTGAGCTGTCAGCACAGAGCCCAACACAGGGCTCGAACTCACGAACTTTAAGATCATGACCTGAGCCGTAGTTGGACACTTAACATACTGAGCCACCCAGGCGCCTTGATGGCATCATATATTTTAAAGTTCTATTATTAAGCAAATACACATTCATGCTTGTTATGCTCTCTGGATGAGTTGACCCTTTTATCTTAATGAAATATCCCTCTTTAATTTTGGAAATACTCTTTGTCTTAAAGTCTGTCTTGTGTGATACTGATATCGTCACTCCAGATTTATTGTGTTATGGTTTATCTTTTTCATCCTTTACTTTCAAACTATCTGTATTTTACATTGAAGCCATTTCTTGTGCAGAGAATATAGGGGGGGGGGGGTCTTACTTTTTTATCCAGTCTCACAATCTCTGCCTTTTAATTGGAGTGTTCGGGGTATTTACATTTAATGTAATTATTATCATTGGTTTCAGGCCTATCATTTGGCCATTAGTTTTCTCTTTGTCTCATTTGTTTTCATTTTTTAAAAATGCTTATTTATTTACTTTTGAGAGAGAGAGAGAGAGAAAACAAGTGGGAAAGGGACAGAGAGATTGGGAGACACAGAATCTGAAGCAGGCTCCAGGTTCCAAGCTGTCAGCTCAGAGCCTGATGTGGGGCTCAAAACCATGAACCATGAGATCATGACCTGAGCCATGTCAGACACTTAACAAACTGAGCCACCCAGGTGCTCCCAGTCTCACTGATTTTTAGTGCCTCTCTTCCTCCCTTTCTGCCTTCTTTTGTGTTAATCACACTTTTTTTATTCTTCCATTTTAAATCTGCTATTGTCTTTCCAGCTCTACCTCTATGCATTATATTTTATTTCTATTTAATTTTTTTAATTTATTTTTTGAGACAGAGACAATGTGAGCAGGGGAGGGACAGAGAGAGAGGGAGAGAGAGAATCCCAAGCAAACTCCACACTGTCAGCATGGAGCCCAATGCCACACTCAAACTCACAAACTGTGAGATCATGACCTGAGCTAAAGTCAAGAGTCAGACGCTTAACTGACTGAGCTACCCAGCTGTCCTCTCCATACATTATACTTTAGTACTTGCTCCAAGGATTACATTATGTATCCTTGACTTATCACAGTGTAGTTGGAATTTACATAGCACCACTTCGTGTAAAATACAGTAACCATTCAAACAGAATAGCTCCATTTGCCCTCCTCTGCCTATTTTTTGATATTATTATACTATATAGTACATCAGTGTTTGTTGTAAATCCCACATAATGTTAAGTTTGCTTAGTATAGTCCTATATCTTTTAAAGGAATTATGAGAAGAAAAAATATATAGTCTTTTGTATTTACCCACTTACCATTCCCAGTGCTTGTCCTTTCTTCCTATAGATAGGATATTCTATCACGAATCACTTTCCTTCAGCTTGAAAAAAAAAATATTCAACATTTTTAAAGTTGTGACCTAGTGGCAGCAAATTTTCTCAATTTGTATTTATTGGAAAATTATTCATTTTGCCTTTGTTTTTGAAGGATATAGAATTCTAGGATTCTGGGTTGACAATTTTTTTAAATGTTTTTATTTATTTTTGAGAGAGAGTGCCAGTGGGGGAGGGACAGAGAGAGAGGGAGACAGACTCTGAAGCAGGCTCCAGGCTCTGAGCTGTCAGCACAGAGCCTGACGTGGACTCACGGGCTGTGAGATCATGACCTGAGCTGAAGTCGGATGCTTAACTGAGTCACCCAGGCACCCTGACGATTTTTTTTTTAATTTTTTTTTAACATTTATTTTATTTTTGAGACAGAGAAAGACAGAGCATGAATGGGGGAGGGTCAGAGAGAGGGAGACACAGAATTTGAAGCAGGCTCCAGGCTCTGAGCTGTCAGCACAGAGCCCGACGTGGGGCTTGAACTCACGGACCGCGAGATCATGACCTGAGCCGAAGTCGGCCCCTTAACCGACTGAGCCACCCAGGCGCCCCCTGACGATTTTTTTTAAAGATGTTTTTCTACTGTCTTCTTGCCTCCACTCTTTTTACAGAGAAGTGAGTAATCATCTGTATAAACGTTCCCAGTATAGATTGTGTCACTTTTCTTTTGCTACTTTCAACATTGTTTTCTGTTTCTTTGACTTTCAGCAGATTTACTATGTAATATCTAAATATGGCTTATTCTGTATGTATCTTGCTTGAGTTGAGTGAGTTCCTTGGATTTGTAAGTTTGTGTTTTCCACCAAATTTTGGACATTTTTAGCATTTCCAGCATTTTCAAATATTGTTTCTTCCCCATTCTTTCTACTCTCCTTCTTGGACTACAACTAACTTGATGTCAGTTCACTTCATATGGCAACACTGGTTCCTGAGGCTCTGTTGTGTTTTTTTCAAGGCTTTTTTTTTTTTCCGTTCTTCAGAATGGACCGTTCTTATTAATATTCCAAGTTCACTTACCTCTCATTATTTTTTTAACTTTGAGTAATTTCATGTTCAATATTTAATTATTGGATTCTTTTTTGTACTTTATATGTCTCTGCTAATATTACCCATCTGTTTATTCATTATGACTATATTTTTCTTTAAGTTCTCAAGCACATTTAAGATAGATGTTTTAAAGTTCTACTCCATTCATTCCAATATCTCAGTTATATTCCTTTGCTTTTTCTCTTGACTATGAAATACATTTTTTTCTTTTTCTAAACATGTCTAGTAATTTTTTACTGATTGCAAGGCATTGTGATGGAGATATTATGGAGATTACAGTTTCTGGTATTAGAAGGACACTTGAGTAACATGTACTCCATTTTTTTACATTTGCTAATTATGAAAACAGGGAGAAAGGATTTGCCCAATGCACACAGATAGCTGTATCCAACTGAAACTATAACCAATTCTCTTGAACTAAGGCTCAGTGTCTTCCTAATTTTCCAAACTGAAAACTTAATTGCTTTTTTTAAAATACTTTTTCTAAACTGATTGCGTGGGAATAACATCTCTTCTTAAGCCCTTTCTTGACTTCTGTGTCTTAAGATCCTTCACCCTTTCTTCTAGATCTAGGGATTCCACTGCTGTTGCTGCTAATAAGATCTGATATCAGTGACACTGTCTGTGCTTACATTATCATGTGCCCACCACTCTGCACGAGTTATACTCACGTTATTTTACGCTAAACTATGTCTTCTTTTGGCAGCTTACCCTAACACCACTCTGTCGGCTGGCAGAATTTAAAACCTCCTTTTCTATCTCTCCAAAGCACATGTGTATATAACATCGTACTGATAATAATATATGTTACCATAATTAGTTTATGTGGACACCCTTGCCATTAGTTTCAAACTCTTTCAAGAGTCAGGGGAACCCTCTATGTTTACAACACCCAAAACAATGCCAGGCATACAGTAGTTGGCAGAAAATATTGAGTTCCAGTAGCCTCTCATGAGAAAGGAAAGCTCATCTTTGGGCTAACCACATGCCAGTATTCCCAGCCTTGTCAGTAAGTGGCAGCTCAAAGGTCACTTGGCCCATGGGCCCTCATTGGCCCTCATGGGTCCTTGGCCCCATGAGGCAGAGGGCCAGCTCTCTGCTCAGCATCTACTTGGGGCTTTGTTGCCATGGACACCTGATAAAGTTCTGCAGGAAGAGCCAAGATAATCTGCACCCTCCCGCCTAGGCTGGTCCCATCAGTGGCCAGACCTGGAGTGCTGACAGGTGTGGAATGTACATCAGGCCCTTGCAGCTGGGCCAGCCCAGAGGCTCATGGCTCCTGGGCCCCAAAGCTGAAGTATCAGGTCACAAACAAGCTGGAACCAAGGGCTCCTAAGGTCAGGCTGCCCAGAGTGGGGCGGGGGAGAAATAGAGATATCAGCCATCAAGGCCACCAGTCCAGATGCTTCCTTCTGCTTCAATGAAGGCTAGGGAGACTGCAAGCCAGGACTACAGGAATCAAATGCCAAACTGGATAGGGGCATGGCTTTGCTGGGGAGGGGCTATGAGGACAGGCCATGCTCCAGCTTGTGACATATTCATTCAGTCATTTGTGTCACAAACATTTATTAATCATAGCTCTACACTGGGTAGAATGCATAGTACCAAAGAGAACTAAGAACAAAATCTCTGGAATCAGACAACTTAGATTCATATCTAGGTCCTGCCAGTTCCAGTTACATTACTTTTTTAACAAGTTATAAATTCTCTGTACCTCAGTTTCCCCTTCACTAAAACAAGGATAATAACACAAAGGGTTATGGGCGTCTGGGTAGCTCAGTCGGTTGAGCATCCAGCTTCGGCTCAGGTCATGATCTCACAGTCTGGGGGTTTGAGCCCCGCATCGGGCTCTGTGCTGATGGCTCAGAGCCTGGAGCCTGCTTTGAATTGTGTCTCCCTCTCTCTCTGTTCCTCCCCCACTCATGCTCTCTCTCTCCTTCAAAAATAAATAAAAACATTAAAAAAAATTTTTTTTAAATAACCCAAAAGGTTATTTTCACTTGAATGAGTAATGCATTTAAAATGTGTAGCCCAGTGTCTGATATATAATAAATGCTCAATAGTTGTTAGTAGCTATACTGTCAGCCCCTGGGATGGTATCACAGAGATCAAGGTGAAAAAAATACAGTTACTGCTTCAAAGAGCTCTTAGGGTAGAGGGAGAGATCAACCTGTGTATAACCTTTCCTGATGTAATCTGACCATGGCGGTTTCAGCATGGGAGACCTAAGAAGAAAGCTTCTCCTACCTGGAGAAGTTGGGGAAAGTTTCTCAAAGAATATGATCCTGGCACTGGATCTTGGTGGATGTCCAGGCAGAAGACAACAGAGGGACATTCTAGGCAGAAGTAAGAGTGAAAAATAAACCTATATAAGAGAGTTTGGGGTATCTTATATGAAAGGGGGTAGATGTACAAGTGATAGAGCATTTGCAGTGAAATTGTTGAGTTGACTTGGGCCAAATCAAATAGTTTTATTTTCCATAATGTGGAATGGGAGCCCACTGAAAGTTTATAAGCAGAGAAGGGACATAGGTAAAGTTCATTTTCATGTTTAAATTTCTTCTCCATGGAAATGTGAGCTTTCTCTCACTCCACATGCAGTGAAGGTATGGCAAATTCATTTCCCTCTTCTCTTATTCACACTAGACTTTGAATGACTAACAAAGCATGATATAATACTTCACCAAGAGAATTTACAGTTTACTAAGGTACAATTGTTATCTGAGATATCCTCCAAAGGATGAAGGAACTCTTTTGAGATTCAAGGGACCTCTCCCTATCCCTTCTCTCATCTTCCCAGGTCAGGGTTTAATAAGTTCATCACAGCAGGAGGCTCTCTTTATGAGTTAAACAATTGATTAACAACTTATGATGGAACTATTTTGGAATACCTATTACTTCGTGAACGTATCAGAGACTTTGGATTTCCTTTCTGGGACTTAATGACCATTGCTTTAGGTATGCTATCTGTATATGCAATAGTTTAGACTGAAACACCATTACTCACAGCCTAACTGTCTGTAAGTAGGGAGCAAGATCCATGGAAATGACAAAGCTCCTTGTCCCCCTTCTTAATTTTTACCCCATCCCTCATCCAGTGGGACCTTTTCTTTTTTCTAACTGATCTTCTTTCCCATGCAAATAATTAATGATCTGAAGTTTGCCATGAACTGGGGATAACTAAATTCAATCATAAGTAACCTCAGAGAAACACTTGAAATTTAAGACTTCTATCTTCTATCAACTTATAGGAACAAAAGACATCAGCTCATTTTGGAGAAGTATTAAATACCTGAAACAGGTGGGAAGGTTTGAAAGGTAAAGGGGACCAATTCCTGTAAACCTTGGAATTACTCTGGATATCCTTCCAAGGTGACTTGAAAGATGACATTATTTAAGGCTTTTAGGACCGTTGATAGAGATCATAAGGAATGGCATGATGGACAATCTCTAAGGTGTCCCCCACAACACAACCAGTAATTCCCATCTTTGGGTAATCCCCTCCCCTTGAGTGTAGGTGGGACCTAGGACCTGCTTCTAACCAATAATAAATGGCAAAAGTGATGACACTCTCTTGATTACATTACACTATAGGACTCCACTTTGCTAGCAGACTAGGCTCTCTTTGCCGGTGTGATGTAGTGGCCAGGTTGGAAAAGCCCATGTGGCAAGGAACTGTAGACAGGCTCCATCAGACAGCCAGCAAGAAGCTGGAGCCCTCTATCACCCAACCGCAGACTGACTGACTCCAGCCCCAGCACCCTTCACCATTATGTTGACTGCCTGAAGAAGATTAAACTGAAGCCTTGTGGAGGAAGCCAAGGCCACAAACAGACCACCTAGCCCAGCTGGACTTGCGTCTGTCCTTGCTTCCCTTCCCTCTCTGGGGGAATCAGTGCCCCCGTCCCCCAGCAATCTGCTCCCTCTGCACAGAAATCCCAGGGAAATTGCTCTGCATGCTTGTACATCATTCACACAGAAAAATAAAGAAACAAGGAGAGAAAAACTGCAAAATCTGATCTGGCTGGTTGAAACCAATTCTCATTACAGTGATTTACATGAATAGGAACTCAAATTTGCATACCATTAAGTGTTTAAGATTAACTTGTGCAAGTTTTTATTTGATTTCAGCCTTAAATTCTTCATGGAAGCTGAGCCTCCATGGTTTTCTCTCCCAAGTAACAAAGCTTTAAAAGAAAAATTAAAAGATCTGCCACATCCAATGGATTTCTTCAAATTCACTAACTTTGGGGAAGGCGGGGATCAGTTACACTTGGGATGCTCCTTCAACACTAAAATGGAAGCCAGTACAAAGATCAATACTGGCATAGACTCTTCTTTGAATAAGCAATAGAATTTTAAAGGTTAGCTCTGCCAAGCCCAGAACAAGACTTTGCATAATACCCCTAGCCCTCTGCCAGGGCCAGCAGAACAGCCCCGTGGGAGTTTGTCACTTTCTGCAAGCAGAAAGAATGTGCACCTTAAGCTGGAAAGAAAACCCGCCTCTGGGATTAGGGCCACACCTGTCCACTGGACATTGAATGTCAAAACCTCGGTGGGGTACGTCCCATCAGCAGGCCCTTATAAAACCTAATAACAGGACTTACATGAGGACCAAGAGTGGCACCGAATATCTCCTCACCCTGGAAAATGATTCGGAAAAACAGGTTTTATGAGCTGTGCTAGCACACTGTGTCTTGATGTGATTAATCCATCTCAGGAAAATGACTTTAAGAGCCAATTAAAGGCAACTTAGAGGAGCTATTTTGCATTGTCTCTTTATTCTCTTTCTGGCGACAATTGTACCTGTCAGGAAAGCTGTGAGAGATTATCAATTCGAAAATAAGAACGCTGCCCTGGGAGAGATCGGCTGTCTCCTCTCGGAGTACAAATCCCGACCACCGCCAAGATGGGGACCTTTAAGTCCGTGTGGCTTCTAGCTCCAGGTGATGCGTCCTCCTCACCCCTCCCAGTGACCTTCTACTCTGGAACATGGGAACATGAAAACTGCCACCCCGAAGTCAGATGAAGCAAACACATACCATCCTGAAGGAAAATCTGCTCTTATCACAAGGGGGAAAAAAAGGAGGAGGAGGAGGAGAATGAGAAATGCTTCTCATTTATAAATAAATTTATTTTCCTGGTTTAAAATGGCAAGCACTTCAAGGCAAAAGAGCAGAACGGGGTCTGCTTTAAGGCAATGACTTCACCACCCTTTCATCTACGTTGTATATCCAAGTAGGTGACAAAGCGTAGTTGTAAGAGGAAAACCCCCAACCCATGAACCCTCCCACTTAACCTGAAAATGGGGACTGCCCCAGGGTAGGTCACTGAGGAAGGAGTTAAACTGGAGAAAAGAAGAGCTCCCGGAACCCAGTCCAGAGGCAGGGCAGACCGGACCATAGCGAAAGCCCAGGCTGCCACGGAGGAAAATAAACAGTCTGGAGCTTGGACCAGATGGCCCCCTCTGGTTTCTTAGGTTACTACTACTTAGCAGTGAGCCAGTGGCTCAGATGTCACACGAAAGGGAAAGGGCTGGCTCAGCCTGCGGCTCAGGTTCTGTCACTTTGGCTTGGGTAGGGTTACAAGTTTGTGACAATGCCCACTGACCTATGATCAGGACACACACCCATGAGTTCACCTCTCCAAGAGCTCAAGGCGATGCAGGGTGGCCAGCACAGGACAGAGGAGAGGCAAAGCCGGGAAGTCTAGAAACTCGTTCTGCAAGCCCCTGAAAGTCTGGCGGAGAATGACAGTCATTTTCCAAACCAGATATGGCTCCACTGACACGGTCCTTATCAGCATTCCAGGGACCCATGTAACCCCCCTGTGGGCTAGCTAGCCAGGCTGAGAAATTAATCTATGCCCATACAGCCCCATCATCTTCCCTGGGAACTATGCACAATCATGTGAGCCTTAAGAAAGTAACAGGCCTAATTGCAGCCTGCCCTTGCCAGACTCTGGCCTCAGTAAAGCATGTCTGTGCTCATTCTCTAGTCCCTTGCCCCAAACCACATCCCAAGTGCCCCCACGCCCACTTGACAAACCCCATCTCTTCTGCTTCTACAAAGTTCCATCCAGGAACCAGCCACAAGTCTGAGTCCTGCCTAAAGCATTCCCAGAGGTCTCCCCGGAGGAAGGATCTCTTTGTTTCATTTTGCAGCTTCAGAAGTGTGTTTTGTCTCCATTATACACAGGCAGACCTTGTTTTACTGTGCTTTGCTTTATTGCACTTCACAGATAGTATGTTGTTGGGTTTTGTCTGTTTTTTTGGTTTTTTTGTTTGTTTGTTTGTTTACAAGTTGAAGGTTTGTGGCAACCCCGCGTTGAGCAAGTCTGTCGGCACCGTTTCTCCGACAGCATCTGTTCCCTTTGTGTCTCTGTGTCACATTTTGGTTATTCTTGCAATATTTCAAACTTTTTCTTTATTATTATATTTGTTCTCATGATCTGTGACCAGTGATTACAACCCACTGAAAGCTCAGATGATGGTTAACATTTTTTTAGTAATGAAGTATTTTTTAATTAAGGTACATACATCGCTTTTTTAGACATCGTGCTGTTGCACATTGAGTACAGTACAATTATGGTTACACTATAACTTTTATATGCACTGAGACACCAAAAAAATTCCCTTGTCTTGCTTTATTGTGGTATAGAACTGAGCCCACAATGTCTTCGAGGTATGCCTGCAATGTAGCACACTCTCCCATACCAGACTATCGCTTAGCACCCAGACCAGATCACACTCACCTGAACATCTCCAGTGCCTAACCCAGAAACTGGAAGAGAGATGCTCAGGAAATGTGTGAAGAAGAAGAAATGGAGGGAGGCAGGGAGACTTCCTTTTCCGTGAAGTGTAGCTGGCTTCCGTAAGTTGCTACAGATAGAAGAAACCATCACTTACTAAATGCATATATGTATTTGGCATGATTCTAAACACTTTATTTCCCTCATTGTATTTTATACATGAAAAAAGCTGATGCTCAGAGCAGTTAAGTAACATTCCCCAGGGCACACAGTGAATGAGGCTCAGAGCCATAATTCTGAGTCCAGCCCATCTGACTGTGGAGTGTGCACTCTTTTTCTCTTGTAATATTGTCTTCTTAGGTTCATAAAATATTAGGATCAAAATGGACCTTTGAGATTATCTAGGCTGAACTGTCGGAGGTCCGGAGAGGTTAAGTCATCAACCACAGGTCACCCAGCTGGTCCAAGGTAGAGGCAAAACTCGTTTCTCCTAACTCCCATTCCGACGCTTTTGGCATCAACCCAGCCTCTCGGAAGAGCCTTAACTATGTGTCATATTATCCTATCAAATCAAGTCGGTAAGAAACAGAGCAAAATGTTCAGGAAACAAGGTCAGCACATTTTGTCTTCCCAGAGCAGCTGCAGGGGCATAAATGTACTCAGGAACCACATGAAGGAGGCGGCCAGCTCCATGGACTCCCAGATGCTTCCAGAGCCCTGGAGGAGCAGGAGCCCTTGGGAGAGCTTCTATTCAGCCTGTCAAAACCTGATGTCCAGATGGAGGGGTTAAATGATGCCCATAACGGGACTTTCACTGCCTTCCTTGTGAAATTACTCATCCAATGGCTCTCACGTGCATGTCTTTGCACCTCAGTAGCTTTACTGCCCATAAGGACACTCTGAAACGTTAAGATGCTTGCTTAGTTAGTGACAATACTTCAGTGGCCAGGCAGGACCCACCATCACAGCCTCTAAGCCACTGGGTTTGACCAAGAGGGGCTTGCTCGGCTCACACCTTTCTCCTGGATGGATTTTCCTGTTGTCTCCTCCTCATCTTTATCTTCACTACTCCTTCCTCTCCTGGGTACTCTCCCCTGCAGACAGGCCCTGCCTATCAACTCCTTCTACCCAGCAGCCCTCTCCAGCTCCCTTGCTTGCCTATGGTTCTCCTGAGAGACGGGTCTCCATCATGTGAGAAGAGCATGTGACCCAGGCTTAGGACCCGTATCCCAGGTGAGCTCTGCCAGCCCTTTGCTGTTTTGTCTCCAGCCTCCAGCATGTGGCTTGGGTTCTCTGCACTTCTGTTTTCCCCTTGGGACAATGAGGATGATAGTCAAGGTCTCCCTCAACTGTGACATTCTTTGATTTACTCCAGGCCACTCCAATGTGTCCACTTTCTGACCTCCAGCACTTTATAGCATTGCTGTGAAATTTAATCATTCGTTACACACAGTCACCGTATCCAATAATTGCTTTCCATACAGTCTCATCTTCCTAATAAATGCGTGACTGCTTAAAGGGGAGGCATGAGGCTAATATTTCTGACTTCTTCTCTGTAGATTTCACATTGGGTGAAACATTGGGTGCTCAGAAGACAGCTGTATATTAAGTACTTGCATTCAGGAAGGTCTTGCCTCAATGGTACCCCACCACCACCTTGCAGGACAGAAGAATGAAGCATGCAGAAGAGGAAAAAAAAAGTTAGCCCTCCCAGAAGCTGACCAGAAAAGAAGCCAGGCTAGTCCCCACAAGGAAAGCACATACCCAGGTGTCTGGGGCTTGAGAGCTATGCCTGGCATGCAGACACATGGGACCCAGGGGCAGGCTAGCTGACACCCAGGAAGTGACGCAGGAGGGCAGAGAAGGTTAATGGAACAGCAGGAAAGGGGAGTCAGAAGCAGAGCAACTGAAGGCAGCTCCAGGTCTGTGGAACAGAGCTCAAAACTGGTTCAGTCACTAACTCTGGAAACATGGCCCACCTGCCAGGCCACCCCATGCCAGGTGGCAAGTTCTGCCTGGAGGGGTCAGTGCCTGCTTCTACATGAGGGAAAGCCACACCATGAGGGGATCAAGGCTGCTGTATTCCTCTCTCCCAGCTATGCACCTCTCCGTTCTACCAACCGCACTAATTCTAGCCTTCATAGAATATTAGTTTCCCAGTATACTGTCCCCTCTATATTCACTGGCCCCTTAGAGGGGGGCCCTGGAGCCAGACTGTCTCAGTTCAATCCTGGTTCCCCACTTATGAGACAGCTGCTTCCATTCTCTGTGATTCGGTTTCCTCGTCTGTAGAAATGTCATGTCACTAATTCCCACCTCCATAGGGGTGTGAGGATTAAGGGAGTTAATATAATTTGAAGTCCTTAGAATGGTTCCTTACAGGTAAATTGTTGCTTTTCTTTTGTTCCATTTGGGCAAAATATTCCCCCCAAGTAGTTGAGCACCCCTTCTGCGAGGCATCCGCATTAAGAACAAATTCAGTTTCCTGTCTGTCAAGCAATCATGTTCTATGATACACCTGAGTGATTTATCTTTAGTAGATGATTTAGGTAGGTATTTTCCTTTTACAACTTACTCGCCTTTTAGCATGAAACAGAGATATATTTTGGTTAAAATTATTTCATTCCATAAATGATTGTTGCTCATCGTTTGACATAGGCACTGTGCTGGGTTTATATGGAGTCCTTGAGCTTGGTGCATTTGCAGTCTTGTGGGGAGACAGGCAAACGTACCACAGAATGTTGCCAGGTGCTCTACGGAGCTACAAAGTGCTTTGGATGAACCCAAGGAGGAAGGAGGACTTTTTAAAAAATTTTTTTTCAATGTTTATTTATTTTTGAGAGACAGAGAGAGGCAGAGCACAAGTAAGGGAGGGGCAGAAAGAGAAGGAGACACAGAATCCAAAGCAGGCTCTAGGCTCTGAGCTGTCAGCACAGAGCCCGATGCGGGGCTCAAACTCACGAACCCTAAGATCATGACCTCAGCTGAAGTCGGACGTTTAACTGACTGAGCCACCCAGCCCAAAGCCCAAGAGGACTTTTTTATAAGATGAACATCATTCTGTTGCAAGAAACAAAAACCCACTTACTCTAAGGAGAATTTGCTACAAAAATACTGAAGTATCTTTTAAGCACCAAAGATGAGAAGAGCATTAAACTTCTTTATTCATTTGACAAATGTTTTCTCAGGGTCTACGGTGTGCCAGGCACTGGGGATACAGCAGTGAGCTGTAGGGGCAAAATGACTGCCCTCTTGGTGCTGATATTCTGCTGGGAACAGCCCAGGGTTGGCATGGCCCAGAGCAGTGAGTGAGAGGAGAGTCACAGGGGATGAGATCAGAGGCACAGAGGTCAGAGCACGTAGGGGCCTCCAAGGACTTGGGCTTTGACTCTGAGGGAAGTGAAACCCCACTGGAAAGGTTCAAGCAGGTTTCCTGTGAATTAGATGTTCATGGGAGAGAAAGGGAAGCACCTAGGATGTTTCAGACTCACACATCCCGGTGGCCCAACTCCCCTCGCATTTCCTCCACTTAGATGTCACATAGGTAGCACCCACTTACATGGACAAGGCAAGACTCCTGATTCTCACCCCAAAGCCTGATCTCTCCATAGTCTTTTCCATCTCTGGAAAGACTTTGTCCTTTCTTACACACACATTTCCTTCAAATCCACCAGCAAATCTGTCTTCTCCATCTCAAAAGATGCAGAATCTTTCTCTCTCTCCCTGTCTACTGCTTCCACTTTGTCCAAAACCACAGCCAGCTCCTGCCTGCAGGATGGCTGTGGCCTTGCTGCTCCTGTCCTCCCCACCTACAGTTTATCCTCCACACAAAAGCCCAAGTGGTCCTTTTAAGCGAAAATTGGATGATGCTCTCTTTCAGTGGCTCCCCCATCTTACTCTGAGTAAAAGCTGAAGCCCTTGCAGTAGCCCCCAAGGCTCCTGGGGCTCACCTGTCCTCAGTTACGTCATCTTCCCATCTGCCCATACTGCACTACCCCCAAATGCCCCC
Source organism: Acinonyx jubatus (assembly GCF_027475565.1). Classification (NCBI taxonomy): domain Eukaryota; kingdom Metazoa; phylum Chordata; class Mammalia; order Carnivora; family Felidae; genus Acinonyx; species Acinonyx jubatus. The sequence continues at coordinate 9,180,846 of NC_069386.1, forward strand.
TTGGCATTCTGTGAAAATACCACCAGTAGTCCCACCTCTGGGCTTTGACACTTGCTGTTCCAGCTGCCTCGAACATTGTCCCCTCCACCCCCAGATAGCCTCATCATTTGCTTCCTTATTTTATTCAGGTCTCTGCTCAAATATCATGCTGGATATTCCTTCACTGGTCACCCTCTAAAAAGTTGCACCTGTTCCAAGACTCGTTATCACCCTTACTTAGCTCAAATCTTTTCCACAGCACTTATCAACACCTGACAAGTTCATTTACTGACTGCCTACCCCATTAGAATGTAAGGTCATCCATGAAGACAAAAATATATCACTTGCATTTGTTATATTACCAATGCCTTCAACAGGGCCTGACCCAGAGTAAACTCTCAGTATCTGTTTGTTCGATGGATAGATGGATGAATGGGTGGACGGGTAGATGACTAGAACTGAAAATTTAAAAATCGTCAGGAACCAAATCAGTCACTCTCTTTGTCTGTACACCTACTCCTGCTCTCCAATTTTGTCTCCCTCAAAGGAGTAAATCTTAACCTCAATGTTCATTTTTGGTGCAGGTAGCCATGCCTCTGTTGGGAACAAAATCATACTATGAGCACATTCTATGGGTAAAGGGTGTGCTAGGGAGAAAATGAGAGGGCTCCCTGGCATAGAAGCAACACATAAAGGATTCAGAAAATAATTGAATAGAAGCTTTAACAGGGAGAATGCTGAAGAAACAAGAGAATTCTAGAAAATGCAGAGGGATAGGTCTGGAGAAAGAGAGCATTATGTAATTGTAACACTAACCTAGCGGGGGAGGGTGCTACTTTGGATAAGGAAGGCTGGAACAGGTAGGTAGGTTGCGGCCAGATCACAAAGACCAGATGAAAAAGTCTGAACCTCATTCTGTAGACTTCAAGTTGCCATTGTGGTCAAAGGAGTGGATAATGGACAAAGTGTTAGGTCACGCTCCTCTAAATGAGTTGTCTACTCACAGACTTCTACAACTATACTACAAAGCTGTAAATTCATATAATTTGGAGCCAGAGGGCTGAGCTCCACTTCCCAGATTCACTCATGCCATTTCCTGGCTGTGCCAATGCGTCTGTCAATACAACAGGCCTCATCCTGGGGACAGAGCTTCTCCCCAAATCCAATTAAACACCATCTAACAAATGGGAATTAAGAATCCCTCATGTGCAGGAAAAGTAAACTCCTGGCTCCAGTCTCCAAGTTGTCTTGTGGGCATGATAAAGTATACACAGATGAAATAATTAATTACCTATTCACAAGAGGACACAATCAGGAGGTGGATTGTGCAAGTCAGACCCTTCTAATTCAAACTTGGTCTTCAAACTTGGTTGCACATTTGAATCACCTGGATGAAGGCTGGGTCCCATGCACAGAAATTCTGATTGAGTTGTTGTGCATGGGATCCTGGCATGGGAATTTTTAAAACTTCAGTGCAAGAGTACAGAGTTGAGAACCATTGCAGCAATAGGACACCTGAAAAGATAGGGGGTTCAACAGGCAGGAGGGATTGAGCAGGTGTTTGAAGAACAAGTACAGAGCAGGTCCTATTTGGTGAGAAACCCATGTGGGCAGACTCCTGTGGGCAGCCATGCATATTGCTTGACCAGGTATATTAAATGCTGGGATAAGACTGGAAAGGCTCTTGTCTTATGATCAAAACAAGATGTCTTATCCAGATCCCTGGACCAGATGGTTCAGTCCATTCTGGATTAGTCCATTCTGGACTTGCGCCTAGGTCCCAGTTGCCCTAATTGACAATTTGGCAATTTGGGCATTGTCAGTTTATTTGTTGTCATCCCAGCACAATATCTAAATTTTACTGAAACAATAGACTGGACCACCTACCACATAAGGATCTTCTGATTGTGTTCTACATAAGGATTCTTAACTGATGAAGGGTGTGAGGGCTGAAATCCTGCCTGGGATTCACTTACCAAGCCTTACGCATGGCAGGGTACTGTACTGCCCAGAAAAATGTGTCTTATGGGTTAGCCACTGCTAAGGGTGGAAGATCTAATAATCACTTACTGAACTAACTGATGTTCTGTTTCCCCCGCTAAACACTCAAACTGAGCCCACAGTCCCACTGAATCACAAAGATGTATGTGCTCTGTTGTTTCCACCAAATGTCTCATGTTCACAGGACTTTGTTCACAAACCTGGTTTGCCAATTACTGCAACTGTGTCATTTTATTAAACAGTATCTGAACCAGTGAAATATGGATGCAAAAGGCTTTTATTTCTATGGAAACTAAGTTGAATACTTAGGAAAATCACAACAAAGACAATAAATCTCAAAAATGACTGTCCAGGGACACCTGGATGGCTCAGTCAATTGAGCGTCCAACTCTTGGTTTCAGCTCAGGTCATGATCTCACAATTTGTGAGATCGAGCCCCGTGTCGGGCTCTACATGATAGTGTGGAACCTGACTGGGATTCTCTCTCTCTCCCTCTCTCTCTCTCTGCCCCTCCCCCACTAGCAAGCAAGCATGCAAGCTCGCTCGCTTTCTCTCTCTCAAAATAAATAAATAAACATCGGAAAAAAAAAAGAAAACCCTGCCATTTGCAACAACGTGGATGAATCTCAAAAACATTATGTTAAGTGAAATAAGCCAGAGACATAAAGAAATATATACTTTATAATCTTACTTGTATGTGCAATCTAAAATAGTGAAACTCATGGAAGCAGAGAACAAAATGATGGTTGCCAAGGTTAGGGGAGAGGGAGATTTTGGTTAAAGGGTATAAAATTTCAGTTATGCAAGATAAATAAGATATGGAGATCTAATGGGGCACCTGGGTGGCTCAGTCGGTTGAGCGGCCGACTTCGGCTCAGGTCACGATCTCGCGGTCCGTGAGTTCGAGCCCCGCGTCGGGCTCTGTGCTGACAGCTCGGAGCCTGGAGCCTGTTTCGGATTCTGTGTCTCCCTGTCTCTCTGACCCTCCCCCGTTCATGCTCTGTCTCTCTCTGTCTCAAAAATAAATAAACATTAAAAAAAAATTTTAAAAAAAAGATATGGAGATCTACTATACAGCATAGTACCTATAGATACTAATACTGTATTGTATACCTAAAGTTTGCTAAAAAGGTGTCTTATATTAAGTGCTCTTACCACACACACACACAAATAATAATAATAATAATAATAACAATAATAATAATAATAATAATAATAATGGTGAGGGAAACTTAGGGAGGTGATGGTGTGTTTATGGCCTTGATCATGGTGATGGTTCACAGGTGTACTCTTATTCCTAAACTCACTGAGTTGTATACATTAAATACACATAGCTTTTTACATGTCAATCAGACCTCAATAAAGTGCGTTATTTTATTGTCATCTAATTAGGTATGATAGAAACAATCATAAGTGATTGGAGCAAATTACAACATCTAGAAGAATTCTAAGCTCCTAATGTCTTGAAAGTGTTTTATGTTTTGATTTCACTTTAAAGAAATGAACCCTAGAGACTGTAGCTGATGCATTATGCATGAGGCTTGTGTATGGAAAACAATGTATATCTCCAATCAGAAGATCCACACTCACATAAAAGACCACATCAAAATGTTGGTGAAAGGATGTATATTTATGTGCTTCGAGTTCAAATAAAAGGGCCAAATTATGGGTTATTTTATTATCAGCCCTTTCAATTGGTCTTCCAAATGCTGCATCATTAAAGATGAGTCTTCTTAACTCTGGCACCCTCCTGAGATTTTTCTCAAGGTCAGATGAGAATGACGAATAAGAAAGCATTTTGTAAACAAGAGAAGGCTACCCAAGTAGCCATATAAGAACTTGCTTGTTATCTTGTTACATTTTGTTTGGCTTTGTAATACTTAGTACTACGCTCCAGACATAGTAGGTGATCAATGAATTGTAATAAGAATGTATTTCAGCACCACTGGTTTCTCCCAAGTACCCTTCTACACCAGCAGCCGCCTTTTTGGTTGTCAAGATTCACCCCGTCCTCTGCTGAAGGCATTATTCGTTAAAGGATTGCTAGCAGCTGCTACAAATGAGACGGGCTTAACACAGTACAAGTTTATTTCTTGCTCAGTGTAATAATCCAGTGCAGTAGTTTCCAATTGACAGGTGTCTTTCCTTGATGTATGATTCAGAAACCCAAGTGCTACCAACCCCTAGGGCTTCGGAGTCATCTGCAGCCAGTGTGCAGATGGGAAAAGACAAGAGAGCTTCCAAAAGGGAGGCATGCACACATCTTACCTGCCCCTCGCCGTTGGTTCTGACGTGAATAGACCTGGCTGCAGTTCATTCTGCAAAACGCAGTCCCAAGTGAAATCTAAATAAAGTCTGGATTTGGGGCGTGGGGGCTGGAATTTTGTTAACAGTAATTGTGTGTGCTTTGTCTAAATGACAACCAATTCCCCAACACCAACCAGGTCCTGCAATTCAATTCAGTTCTGACACTAACTACTCAGAGTTAGCACAGACCTCCCAGGTTAAAGACTTGGTCCTACAAGACCGTCCCCACTTCAGATGTCAGCTGCAAATGAGGTGTCCAGCCCACCTACACTTCTATTGGCTAGCTACAAATTTGTGGTATCCACAACCCCCTCCTCGGGTTTGAAAATTCACTCGAATTCCTCACAGAACTTAGGAAACACTTTACTTACAATTGCCAGGTGATTATGTAGGATACGACTCAGGAATAGCCAAATGGAAGAGATACACAGGACAGAATGTCAATGCTGTCTTCAGGTGAGCCACTATCTCAGCGCATTGATGTTTTTTGGTTTTTTTTTTACCAAACCAGAAGCTCCCCTCATCTTGTTGTTCAAGAGCTTTTATCAAAATTGTATAACATATGCATGATTGACTAATTCATTTGCTATTGGCAATTGAACTCAATCTCTAGCCAGAGGTTGAGGGGGTGCTGAAAACACCAACCCTCTAATCTGTGGTTGGTTCATCTGGCAAGTACCCCCATCCTGAAGCTGTCAAGCCCCGATCATCACCACCAAGAACCACCTCATTAGCATTAACTCAGGTGTGGTCATAAGGGGGCTTGTGATGAACTACAAAAGGATTCCTACCACCACAAATTCTAAGGGCTTTAGGGGCTCTGTGCCAAAAACTGGGAACAAAAGCCAAACATATATTCTTGTATTATATCATAGTAATGCACAAATACAGGTTTCTTAGATTTGATGAATGTATCACAGTAATGTAAAACACTAAGACAAAACTGAACACATACAGAACAATGAAATTGGACCCCTATCTCACACCAACAATTAACTCGACCTTCATCAAAGACTTAAACATAAGACCAGAAGCCATAAAACTCCTAGAAGAAAACATAGGGAAGAAGTTCATCAATATTTGTCTTGGCAATGATTTTTTAACATAATGCCAAAAGGACAGACAACAAAAACAAAAATCAGCAAGTGGGAGGACTACATCAAACTCCAAAGTTTCCGCGCAACAAAAGAAACAGGTACCAAAATGAAACAGCAGCCTACAGAATGGGAGAAAAAGTTTGCAAACCATGTATCAGATACGGGGTTAATATCTAAAATATATAAAGAACTAACACAACTTAATAGCAACAACAAATTCTGATTTAAAAATAGAAAGAACTAATTAGCCATTTCCCAAAGAGGACATCAAAATGTCCAACAGACACATGAAAAGATGCTCTACATCACTCTTCAGCAGGGAAATGCAAATCAAATCCACAATGAGATCCATGTACCCGTTAGAATGGCTATCATCAACAAGACAAGAGACAACAAGTGCTGGCAAGGATTGTGGTAAAAAGCGAACACTTTTACACTGCCGGTGGGAATGGAAATTAGCCCAACCACTATGGAAAACAGCGTGGAGGTTTCTAAAATTAAAAACTGGAATTACCATATGGTGAAGTCATTCCACTGCTTGGGTGTATACCCAAAGGAAATAAAAACAGGGTGTTGATCTGCGCTCCCATGTTTATTGCTTCATTATTCACAATAGCCAAGGTATGGAAACAACCCAAATTCCCATCAATGGATGAATGGATACAAAAGATATGGTAAACAAAAGAAAATGAAAACATTAATTCAAAAGATAAATGCACCCTTATGTTTATTGCAGTATTATTTACAGTAGCCAAGATATGAAAGTAATCTAATGTCCACTGAGAGATGAGTAAATGAAGAAGATGTGGTATGTTTGAGTATATATGTATATATTATACACACACACACACACACACAAACACACACACACACACACGAATATTACACAGCCCTAAAAAGTAAGATTTTGCCGTTTGTGACAACATGGATGGACCTAGGGGGTGTCATCCTAGGAGAAATAAGTCACACTGAGAACACAAATACCATATGATTTCATATGTGGAATCTAAAAAAAGAAAAAGAAAAAAGAACAAACAAAAAGCAGAATTACACCTACAAATACAGAGAACAAACTGATGGTTGCCAGAGGGAAGAGGAGTAAGGGTTGGGCAAAATCAGTGAAGGGAAGTGAGAGATAACAGGCTTCCAGGTATGGAATGACTTAAGTCATGGGAATAAAATGCACAGCATAGGAAATAGAGTCAATGGTATTGTAATAGTGTTGTATGGTGACAGATGGTAGCTACACTTGTCCCAAGCATAGCATAATGTATAGAGATATTGAATCGCTGTGTTGTACACCTGAAACTAATGTAATATTGTGTGTCCACTCTACTCAAATAAAAAAAATTTTAAGATGTGATACATATACACAATGGAACATTATTCACCCTTAAGGAAGGCAGATATCTTGCAATTTGTAATAACATGAATGAACCCTGAGCACATGATGTTAAGTAAGTCAATCAGAAAAAGACAAGCACTATAATAGATCATTTATATGTGGAATCAAAAAATTCAAATTTGTAAAAAAAAAAACAAAAACAACAGTAAAATTAGCAGTTACTAGGGGATGTGAGGATGGGTAGAACTGATGGTGTTTAAGGGGACAAACAAGCAGTAAATCAGCCAGAGAGATCTAATGCACAGCATAATGAATGTAGACAATAATATTGTACTATAATGATGTGATGTGATTCATATTGCTTCAATGAAATCATATTACAGTATATAAATATATCAAAGTAATACACTGTATACCTTAAATTTATAACACATAACCTGTCAAATTCATCAAATAAAAATATAAAATATAAAAAAAGATACTAACGTTAAAGGAAAGTGAGTGAGAGGTATATGGGAACTCTATTATCTTTGCAATGTTTCTGTAAATGTGAAATCATTCCAAAATAAAAAGTTATATATCCATACCTGCCCTAACTCTGTCCAAAGCCCATGTACCAAAGCAAGTGATACCTTCATTTTCCTGAATCTGGTGAATTCCAGGCATTCAAGAAGTCTACCTTGACCTTTACACTGTCTCTCTCTATGAGTCACCACCACATAAAGTTTTAGATATTCTCCCCCTTCCCCTAGTCCTGATGGGCCTGGAGCTGAAGGATCTAAAGTAGGGATCAGCTAACCATGGCTTAAGGGCAAAATCTGGCCCACAGCCTGTGTTTGTTAATAAAGTTTTATTGGAACACAGCCATGCTCATTCATTCACATATTTTCTGTGGCTGCTTTCATACTCTGATGGCAGAGCTGAGTAGTTGTAGCGGAGACTGTAAGGCCTGCCAAGCCTAAAATATTTGCTATCTGGTCTTTTAAAGAAAAAAATTGCAAATCTCTGCTCTAGCAAGCTGAACTCTCCCTCCCCAAACAGGCACTACTCTAGGGAGCTAAGCTCTATGGTTTCCTCTGGCTGCCCACGAGAGGGTGCTGTCTGAGGGAAATCTGTCTCTGTCTCAATCTCTCTCGTATAAATACACACACATTGCTATAGACTGAATGTTTGTGTCCTCCACAGAATTCATAGGAGACCTAACCTCCAATGTGATAATATTAGGAGGTGGGGTCTCTGGGAGGTGAATAGGTCAGGAGGGTAGAGCCCACATGACTGGAATCAATGCCCTTATAAAGGAGACCATCTAGAGAGCTCCCCTCACCCCTTGCACGCATGTGGAGACACAGCAAGAAGACATGCATCTATGAACCTGGAAGGACCTTCTGCAGACATCCAATCAGCTGGTGCCTCAGTCTTGAGCTTCCCAGCCTCCAGAGCTGGGAGAAATAAATTTCTGTTGTTTATAAGCCATCTGGTCTCTGATATTCTGTGATAGGGGCCCCAAGGGACCGTGACACACATATGCGCTGCACTCCATAAAGATAGCAAATCAATCTGATTTTCCTGAGCACCCACTTAGCATCAAGGGAGGCTTCTGAGCCACAGGAGAGCTCTCACCAGTGGTCACAGTTTGAAAACACCTTAATGAAAAGGAGCTTTTAAGCTTGTCTCTATGGTGTGCTTCCTGTCAGGGGCCTTGGTGCCACCCTGTCAGGTGCTCCCTTTTGTGCGGGCGCCCGTGAGCAGCGGGGCTGCGATCGGTCTTCCTACACACAGTGGGGGCTGCTTTGTGTGTGTGTGTGGTTTTCCTTTAAACAGTGCCATTTCCACACCAAGTCTAGGTTGCTGTCCGAACAGAGACGGAGTACAGAACGGCTTTTGGCCAAAAGCTCCTGGAGGAGGGGGGCAGTTTGTTCTTTGAATCCCTAGAGTTAGTGCAACAACCAAAAAAGAGCTGTTGCTCAGTACATGTTTGTTTGTCAAATAGCATTGAATTGAGATGAATTATTAAATTGCATTTCACACCTAATATAGCCCATATGACCCTTTTCATCAGCTTCAGGGACAGACGTGGTGGCTTTTATGTTCCCAGTTAATGCTTTAATGTCTGACTGCAGTCTGGGTAGATTTGAAGGTTGGTGCAAGAACTTATCAGCTATATGACCTTGGGCAAGTTACTTAACCTCTCGGTACCT